>NW_016107692.1:189929-279901 GCF_001604975.1 Cebus imitator | reverse complement strand
TCTCTTACATACATACATATACTCTGATAATAATATTAGTTTATAGCAGATGCTTCCAGGGTTCTATCCACATCCTTTTAATTCCCTTCACACTACTTAATCAGCACTTGCTATAGCTTCTGAATGAGCACTTGCTGCTTCACCTTGCACTTTTATGTTATGGAGATGGCTCATTCCTTGAACCTCACATAAAGTAACCTTTGCTACCTTCCAACTTTTTTTTCTCTTTTTATTTGGAGACAGTTTTATTCTGTCCTAGGCTGGAGTGTAATGACATGATCTCGGCTCACTGCAACCTCTACCTCTCAAGTTCAAGTGCTTCTCCTGCTTCAGTCTTTTGAGTAGCTGGGATTACAGGCACCTGCCACCATGTCCGGCTAATTTTTGTATTTTCAGTAGAGAAAGGGTTTCTTTTATTTTAACTCTTCTTTTTATTTGAATACTCAGAAACCATTATAGGGTTATTATTTGACCTAATTTTAATATTGTTGTGTCTCAGGGGAGAACTAAAGAGAGGAATCCTAAATACAGGAATGGCCAGGCTATAGGTCAGTGAGGACACATATGACATTTATAGATTAAGATTACCATGTTTATGGGGACCTTTTGTGGCACCACAAAACAATTAAAATAGTTATGTCAAAGAGCACCCATTATCAGTCACCATAACAAATATAATAATTAAAATGTTTTAAGTATTATAAAAATTACCAAAATATGACACAGAAATCCAAACTGAGCAAATAATGATGGAAAAAATGTCGCTGATAGATTTGCTTGATGCAGTGTTTCTACAAACCTTCAATTGTAAAAAATGCAGTATCTAAACAGCACAATAACAGGAGTAAGAAAGGGGAGAGAAAAATAAACTGAAGAATAATTGATAAAGGGTGATTTTGTGACATATAATTTTTAGTTAAAAATAATTGTTATAAAGAAAATTTGATTTTTGTTTGATTGTTTAAAGGTGGTCAGTCATTACTTTTTGTTTGATGTACTTAACAAAATGTCCTTTTTCAACACTATCTCAATAATTTATAACAACCAAAATATACATAATTTTTAAAGGGACTTTAACAAAAAGTTAGAAGCAGCCCATCTAGCTGGAAATTCTAAGGATCCAATGTTTTAGCTTCAAAATCTTAAGGTTCTTACTATTCATGCCTTCATCACTGTTAGAGAGATTTTACCAGTATTTCTATGATTCTTTGATATTGTATACAGCTTATTTTCTGCCAATAGGATAGAACACTATGTTGGGCCAGAAAGAACCTAAATTTAAACTTTCATTAAGCACATTTATTTCACTTGTAAATCATATTAGTTTTTCTTGAGTCAAAGGGAAAATAAGGTAGAACATTAGAATGCATGAGCAGAATTTAATTTATTCCACAAGGGATACAGAGTTTCTATAAGTCTATAAAACTTACTTGTGTCTTCATATGCAAAGAAAGACATGGAAGAAACAGGCCTGAAAATATATGACCCTTTAAGTCTAAGATACTACTGTTTATTTCATTCTTCCTGTAGGTATGGCAATGAAGAAAACGCAGATGAAAGACTGCAAGTGGAGTTTAACACTATGTTGTTATATACAAAGTAAATAAACAGAGATTACTCTGTTCTTAAAATCTGAACATAAATAAGAGAATAATAAATGCATATTTAGAGGGTTAATAAGACTTATGCTTTCTCAAACCTGAACTATAAAATGTAGAATATAGCAGTATTTTTTCAATGCTAACCACTTTTATTAAATGTCATAATTAATTGCTCTTTAAAGGTGTTTTGTCATACCTTTAATGTCAAGTCCACATATTAAGAGTAATTTGCATACAGTAAAACATTATTCAGATCATATATTAAAAGTCCACTTATTGAAAGGACTTTTAGTTTTTTAACTACAGTATTAAGTTTAAGAAGAGTCTATTTGGATTTTATTTAAAATAGTTACACTTTTAAGCATGGTTGTTTCCTATAGCATTTAGTTTTCACTGGAAGCAACTCAGCATGATTCTCTAGTGCAGTATCAACTAATTTTTTCAAAAGGAACAAATAAAAAATTCTAAATAAGATCAAAATCAATAATCTTGACTTCTTGGAACATTAATTTAAACTTTTGAAACGTTAATATGGTAGATTTTTCCGTCTGAAAAACAATTATCAAAGTAAGTGATAATTTAATTTTAATATAGAATGTTAGAAACATATTTTTAAAATTGGTAAAAGACTTCTAATTCAGGGTAGAATGTGGTAGTACAGAGTAGATTACTGTTCTTCCTTCAAAAACTAGGAAGGGGAAATAAACTAAAAATAATATTGTTAAGGACAGCAGGGAACTAGAAGTGATTGAAACTAGAAATAATTTCTGTAAAAAGTCCTTTCTACTTGATCCATGATTACAGCCATTTTCTCTCTGTAGTATTTGGCTGCTTCTGAGCATGGGCTGAAGATGAGGTATTGTTGATGCAGAAGTACTTAACTGGGAAAAAAGAAACCAGCACAGTTTGGGTGGCCAGAGCTTGTGCAGCAGGTTGAAAGCTAGAAGATTCTCAGCACACACCTGGTGTTTACTACAAGGCAAAAGTGACATTTATTGAGCATCAGGAAACTGTGGGCTGGACAGGAAATCAGAAGGGAATATGTTGCAGTCACAACACATAGAAGACGAAGTGCTACCAGAAGAAGGAGTCCTGCAGTAAACACAAGAAACAGCGTTTTCCACAAGGAATTTGCCAGATTTTGAAATCAGAAGGGTTTGTAGGATAAAGAACTAAGCTCAAAAAACACCAAAGGACATGATTTAAATATGACACCAATGGCAGTATAAATGCATTTACATATAACTGCTACTGCTATAGAACAAATATTTGAAACTGCAATAAACAAGAATGAAAATCACCGCAACCCAACTTTGGTTTAAAAAGAGTAAAAATACTTTTATGCCTTTCTTTGCATTAAAAAATGGCCCATGAAAATAATTTAATGATCCCTTGTTGAATTCTGGCAATATGTGTTCTATTTTTTGGGAATCAGAATGGGAATATTTTTTCTATTATTTTGTGATATCAGTTATGATACCAACTGTGAAATGATTGCAATTAAAATAATACGCCTATTTTTCTCCAAAATGTGGATATAATAAAACACCATTATGTATTCTGACTTAGCTGAAGGTCAAAGGCAAGGTAGTGAAAAAGGACTGATAAATGTGCCAGGTCCTGAATGAAATATTTTATATGTAGCTGTCTCATTTGATCTTCAGAACCACCTGATTCCTAACTGTATTGCTCTTTGACTATTAAGGATCTACAAAGACATTAGCAAGGCTGTTGTGCAGTCTCAATAAAAGTAATAATCACTAAAATTTACTGATCCCTCATTATATGACAGGCAATTTGCTTAGCCTTTTACTTACATTATGTGATTTAAGCCTAAAAATAGCTCAATGTTCTCACGAAAAAATACATTCAGAGAGAATAAGTAACTCCAGTTAATAGCAAGCTGGAATTCATAGCTAGACTCATTTGACTCCAGAGTTTACTCTTAGCCTCTACATGCCATTACCTACAAGCAATCTTGCAAAAATTAGTGTAGCCATGTTTAGGTATGAAAATACAGGTAATACGTTTACTTCAAGCATATCAAAGCCATAGTTATTTCTCTTTTAAAGTAAGTACGTTAAGTTGCTCTGCCTTAAGTATGTTGAGAGAGTGTGTGTGTGTGTGTGTGTGTGTGTGTGTGTATGTGTGTAGAGTAAAATTTTGCAACATAAGACCCTTTTTGTCTGGCTAGTAGGATTTTGATGTGGAAGATTAGAATGGGAAAAACTGTCATAAATAACCCAAGGAAATACATTGTCATTTTTTAGAGGTTTTTATCAAAGACAAAGGACATTAAGATTTCTCTATCTCTATCTATACACACATATGAGTGAATATATATATTGCCATTCTTATATTTTATAGGAGAATTTTCAGTGGAAGCAGTTGAAGAAACCTGTATATATGTTTATGTGTATATACATACATAAAATTTTGTATATATGGATGTATTTTGTATTTATGTATACATATACATAAATATATATACATACATTTTGTATGTGTTTATTAAAAATAGTGTATGTGTATATAATACACATGGAAACCACTTGTCCCCTTATTATGTGCCACACACACTGCCATACACACATCCCAAAGGTCTAATAAACATGAGAACCAAGCTTATAACTTCTTCACTTTTATCTTAGGTTAAGTATAATTACATGGAAAAATAAAAAAGAGATAATGCATAATAATAGCATTTTCAGGAAACCTCAGTTATTTTAATTGCTTCAGAAAGACTGAAAAGAAAAAAATATTTATTAAAAATCTTTTTAGTGTTAGTATTGGAGACATTACACTCATTATTTTTTCTTCATCCATAATGCAATGAAAATTGCAGGTCTGGCACTCATAGCTCATAGGATTAGACAAGTTATTTTACTCCTCTGTGACTATTTTCCTACTTACCTACAAAAACCATTCTATGAATATTTCTCTATCTATCTGTAAAAGTTTACCAATGCCAAAAGGTTGTTGTGAAGATGCAGTAAAACAATCATTATACTCAAATGCACTTGGAATTGTGTCTGCCCATATTATTTTTCAGTGCAAAATTAGTGTTAGTTATATTAGATTCTTTATGGTCACAGATTGACCATAGCTTCTGTTATCAACATTTTTAATAAATATTTTCTAGATTAGTGGTTATATAATCTACCGCCATATTACTAGTTTTTCTTTAGTTCTGTCTTCGAGCTAGGTTCCTTTGAGCCAGCATTGTTGACAGAGAAAGCACTATCACTTGAATTATTTCATAATGTAAGTTAAAATAAATATTCAACCTATATAGATATGATCTGTTTAAAATATATAGGGGATTTAGCTATACAAACATTATTTATAATTTTTGAAAAGAATTAAGTGTTCCATTACGAAACTCCCAGATTCATATATTTCAGAAAACTTCTTTCTGTAGATAACATGTGATTTATTAGTTCATGTAAATATATTATATTGGTTTAAATCAATGGTGTTGGCTCTGCAAAAGAACTAAATGAAAGTAATCAGAATAAAAAATTCCATCTTCTGCCTCAGCCCTTTTGGAAATGAGAAGGGAGAAAGAGAAATAATGCATTTGATAATTCTCTCCCACCGGGCCTTATTCCATGGCAGTGGTGAATGTGCAGCTCTATCAAGAAAGGAAAGAAAACACCATGCTCTTAATTCTCCCATTAACTCTTCAGGAGATAACAGACTTTTTCTATTGAGAGTGGTTACTTTAACCCTTTGAAATGTCTTCTCTATAAACTGTGCACTCTTCACACACTTATGAAAAGTAAAAAGACGTTAATATAAAATACCCCCTGTAGAAGAGCATGAAATCAAAAATTTGGTGTCACATTTTTTGCATATTTTTTCTATGATTTCCAATGGCCAGGAGCAAATTTCATGCTTGGTATAATCTTAAATGACAGAGGAGGAAAAATCAAGTACATGCCAGATAAATATCAGCTTCATTCCTTTACAGATACTGTGTATTTCATACAGAAAAGGGTAAAATTTAAAAAAGCTTTTAATTTTTTTCAGCTGGAATTTTTTTTAAATGATGTTCCTAATTATTGAGCTTTACTTTTGCATATTTCAAAGAAAGGAAAATATCACAATAGATAAATTCATTACAATTTAACATCAAGCCTATTTTCATTTCACTAGAAACCAATAATTAACATAGGCCAATCTAATTCTCCTAAAAACTACAACCTGTGTGTACTCACCATTATATTATGCACACAAATCAATTTACTTCATTCTAACTAAACCATCAAACTTTTGTTTTCCTTGTGTTACCAGATCTGTCACAAACCATTAAATATGACATATTACTTAATGTTTTTATTTTGCAACCATTATGTTTTTGGTACAAATTGGTGTAATATTTGTTAAAATTACTATATGTTATGCCAAATAACTGAAATTTCATTTATTCTATTCCCTGGAACTTAGAGCATCTAAGTTACTAAACATGAGCTTAATAATGCTCAGGTTTTGGTCGTTAACCAACATACATTGGAAAAAAATGCCTAATTATAGCAGATAATGGAATATAGGCAGATGGACAGATGATAGATTAATTAATAGATAATAGATAGACAGATAGATAGATAGATAGATAGAAAGGGGAGCTTTTCTTTTTATTGTATTTAAAGTCAATTTTTAAAAGTCCTGAAAAGTATACAGACATTTTTGTTATGGGACATTTTTAATGTTTTGGAAAATAGTCTGTGAAGGGCATGTTTTAAAAAATCCATTCACTGTAAATACATATTTAACAAGGAAGGATTTAGTTTTAATAATAATGCACAACAGAAGACATGGAATCAACCTAAATGTGCATCAGTGACAGATGGGATAAAGAAAATGTGGCACATATATATCACGGAATACCATACAGCCATAAAAAACAATGAGAGCATGTCTTTTGCAGGAAAATGAATGCAGCTTGAGGCCATTATCCTTAGCAAACTAACACAGGAACAGAAAACCAAATATCACATGTTCTGGCTTATAAGTGGGAGCTAAATAACGATAATTCATGGACACAAAGGGGGAGCAACAGACATTGGGGCCTACCTAGGTGTAAAGGGTGGGAGGAGCAATAGAAAAAAAAAGTAACTATTGGTTACTAGGTTTAGTATCTGGGTGACAAAATAATCTGAAACACAAACTCTTGTGGCACAAATTTACTTATATAACAAACCTATAAATGTACCCTTGAACCTAAAAAAAAAATACTAAAAAATACTTAAGGATGAACATAAAAGAAAGAATTTATTAAACTCCTCAAAAGTATGTTCACACTTAAAAGTTTTCATTTTAAGCACTATTAGTCAATTTTTATCCTCATATTAAAACAATAGTAAAGCACAATATAATACTGTAAAGAGTATGAGAAGTTTCCTAAGTGTTAATTTGAATTTTAAAAAGTTAATGACTTAGCAAAATTATTCAAGATATCAATAACTGTAATGTTAAATGACAGAAATAATAATGTTAAGTTATTGATGTTCATGTTCATTTCTAATTTTGGTTGTTGATGTGATATCAACCCCAAATTTGAGCTGTAAACAAAGAAAATCAGACACTAAATTTTCTCATCTATAGAACATGAGGTTCTATCAATGTTCTGGAAGAAATTACCAACTGGATTGATATGACTCTAAGAAAAGCTGATTATTCTTAGGAGCAGTTCTGTCATGAACTAACAGACATGAGTCCATCTTGAATCTCACTGTGGCCTTCATTAACCTATCTCACCAAAATGCTTATAGACCCTTCTCACTTACAGCTACGGACTTCTGAGTTAGTATATGCTGTAGCCATAATAATTTTCTATTACTTCTCCCATTACTTTAGAATTAACATGCCAATGTAGTTTACAAATTTGATTTACAAAATCTAACAAATACATCTTTAAACACCGAATAATCTCACTTGTGAAATACAGAAGTAAAAATCCTAAAGGGAATATGATCAAGTTGAACCCATTACTCAGTAAAGGAGAATAAATAATGACTAGAAAATATATAAAGTCATCTAAATAGTATAAAGAATTTAAAAAATACTTATAAAACATGACGTGTACTCATGAATATTGAAAAAAACTCATTAGATAAAAAGGATTATTTTCTTCAAATGCTAAAAAATTATTAATTTACTCCAACAGCCATCATACTTATGCATTATGTAATAATATTGATCATCAGTTAGCCTACTGAGTCCTCAGAAGCATTTCATAAACTGAACCACTCCCTCCTTCTGGAAATGCTTTCTTCATTGCCAACTGAACACAGTGTAAAGCTCATTTTCTTTCTTCATGGTGTGACTATTCCATAGTCTCTTCTGCTAGAACATTTATTTGGCTCTCTATATTGGAATGCCTGAAGGCTTGATTTTCACATGTCCTCTCTTCTCCATCTACTTAAGTGCATCTACATCTCTACATCTACATCTGCATCCATGCATCTACATCTACATCTCCTCTATTAGTGGCTGCGCCTTTGACTCTTAATGTACCTGGGCAGCTGATAGGACCCGATCTAGATGTCTAGGCTCTATAGACATATAGGACAATTAAATCAGAAACTCTAGGGTAGAACTTGGCATTAGTATTACTTATTACTCAGGTAATTCCAAAGAGCAACCAGGATTAGGAATCGTGTAATCTATATGAATTCTAGATATATCTTATCCACTCTCAAAGATTCAAATACCATATGTATGCTAATAATTTACAACTTAAAATACTCATCTCCCTTGAGTCACATGTCTAATTACCTACTTAAAATTCTCACTTGAATGTCTTACAGGAATTTCAGCATTGATTGTCCACAACAGAACTCTTGATTTCCCCACCCTGTCCCAAACCTGCTTGTATCCAGGGTTCTCAAGCTCATAAATGAATACGTCCTATGATAATTTGTTCAAGTCCTAAACCCCAGTGTCACCTTTAATTTATCTCTCCCATGCTTGTTCCATTCCTAATTCCACAATACACTCTGTTGGCATGTTTAAAATGCAAGCTAAACTTAATCAACTCTCACCACCTCTATTCTAATCTAATCAGATTTTCTTATTCTGGTGCTAGAACACCTGTTGCAGTTACTCTGAGATATTGATCCTTTTAATCTATGTGGGCATCTGATAGAACCTGAGTGAGTTATACCACTAGAGCTTATCCTACTGGTCTTACAGAAGTTCTTTCCACACATTCCAAGGACTACTGTGGCAGTTTTCTAAGTAATTCTCCTGGTTTTATTTTCAATCCTCTACAGTTATTTTCAAAGCAGAAAATAAAGTGATATTTGAAAACAATAACCCAATTACAATACTCTCCTGCTGTGATCCTTTAGTAGTTGCCCATCACCAGGGCCCTACCTATTTCTCTAACTTCATCTCTCTACTTTTCTTCCTCTGTGATATTCAGCTTCTTGCTGATCCAGAAAAGTACCAAGCTTGTCTCTCCAAGGGAGATCTTGGTTCTCTAGATCATTGCATGGTTTCTCCCCTCATTTAATTTAGGTTTCTGCCTTATATCACTCAGAGAGGGTCTTCCCAATCTCATGTCTCATTATGTTCCTTCATGCCATAGATTATTGCTATATGTTAAATATGCGTTTTTCTGCTTATGAAGTTTGTCTCTCTCAAAATTATAGAAGCTCACTAAAAGCAAAGACAATGTGCACTGCTGTATCTTCAGCATCTACAACAAGCATCAGTTATAACTATGTTTTGAATACATGAGTGAATGGATTTGATTATCAGGTCACACTTCTCCCTCTCCTGGTAAAACTTTCTAAATAACTTTCCTGATTCCTCGAGCATTTAGAGCTAGAGACTACTGTTAGTTTGATTGTTGTTTTTATTGGCAACAGACATTATTCAATCAAAATAAATAAAAAGTGCTTATAAAACCACAAAAGCTAAAGGAAACTTTCGGGATCTCTTATTTAATTGTTTGCAGATTAAAGCCAATTAATGTCCTGAGAAATATTTTCAGCTGATTTCCGAAAGAGTCAATACCAAATTTTTAAAAATAGATCCTCTATAGAGGTATCCTAATAGTCAACTTCTCCAGAAGGTTCACATATTGTTGAAAGAAAAAAAAAAACGGTGAATAATTTTAGATATTCAATATGTAATTTTGTATTACACAAACCCGAAATCTTTTGTGGTTAAGATTTTTATTTAGTGGAAACTTGTAAACAGGTATATAGATTAAGTTACCATTATTTCTTTACATTTCTATTTGTTCACAAATATGACAAAGATAAAATTTGGAAAATGTAATGTCATTCTATATTTTATCTAAAGCAATGTATGGCCAAATAGATACATAGAACAAGCATGAAAAGAAGTTAAAAATAATTAACAAGTTAGTTAACTATATTTTAAGTGGAACAAACATTTAGTATGGATACCTAGATGATACTCTAATTATTATCTTTTCAAAAATGAAAAATCAAGTAAGCCTTGCAAGTAATTAAACATTATTATTCTGGATCCATTTTAACTAGTAGAAGAATAGTCAATGATACTTTTAGAGTCCTAACATAATGTTTTGAGATTATGTTGTAGCTGAATTTTAATTATTTGAATAATTATTTACTGCCTTATTTGACTATCTACTTATTTAAAAAAAAGAAAAGAAAGAAATTGCTTACTGGCGGCACTAATTGAATATATTCAATTGCATGCTCATAATTTTAATACTTGAATTTATCAATGTATTATTCAAACAGCCCACATAAATTAATAGTTTTTGTCCAATAATTTATTCGCCAAACACAGAATCATTTCTAGAACAAATTTAAAATCAGCGTTTCATTTTGTAAGCTTTAGTTCATAGAAAATTTTATTCTAATTGCTTCATTCTTTTTTATTCATGTTCTTGGTCATACAGTGTAAATTAAAAACGAATGAGGACTTTGTCATATTTACTTTTGTATTTATGCTACCTACTTTCAAGGTATCTAAAACATGTTGAAAATACATGATTTTTATATTGAACATTTTATTTTAATGCTTTTGTAATTTGCTACCTTTGTATTGGAATATGCAGATTTCTCAGATGGTGGATTTAAAAATAATTGTGTTATGAACCGTTAGAAAAAAGTATTTATAATTTCAGGTGGGAAGTCTGGGGAAGAGATAATTATCTATATTTCCTTAGCAAATGAGGCATAGAAAGTATATATATTTTTGTGTATTAGTAAATGTACATATTCTTGTGCATATGTACACATGCATTCAGAAAGATAAGTGTAAATTTTATAAAGTAATGATGATGTTATTTAGCTATAGGAGATGGTTGTACAACAAATCTTGACAAGGGTGAAAAACTCAAAATATTATCACAAAATGACCAGGGAGCTTTGGCTGTAAACAATACTGGAAGTAAAGAAAAAGGTAACTGGGTTACTGACAAAATTAATGCACTATAATGTTTAGCCTAGTAAAATATGTAACATTTATGAAGAGATAAATGGCTAACTCTTTTGATCATAATATATCTGTGAATGTCAAGTGGAAGAAAGATCACAAGTGTAAAATTGATAGTATTTACTACAGGAATGTATGTGACTAGGCACTAACTAATTTTTGCTGACTCAGCACTGATTTTCAAATTAATAAGCTAATTTGTATTACAGTTAGTATTCTTGCTGATATATTTGTCATAAGAAAATTCAAACTTAGGTATTTTGGTATAATATAGAAGACTGGGTTCCTGGTAAATATACTTAGTAAAGAGTGATAAATTACTTTTATCTATAATGAATATTAGCTATAGCAATTGAACAACAATTTTACAACAGAATGCAAGCTAGTGAAGCCACATTATACCTAAATTCTCCCTCTTATCTTTAGTCAAAAATATATTATATACTTTCTAGTGTAACTGTTAACATACCTTTGTAAAATGTATTTCTAAAAACAATATAATCAGGAAATAAATTTTTAGTTACTCTTCTTAAAACATTGAAAATTATTTAGAATCTTCAGATGGGTCTTCTAATTTTAAATTGCCTAATATAAATAGAAAATATACAGGCATTTATTTTTTGGTAGCAATATTTGCTTACATACAATATATATTAAGCTAATTGTAAGATAAACTCAATTAAAGTAAACCTTCACTGATTCCTTTGATGTATACAATACTGGTTGAGCTTTCCTAAACTAAAAACCGGAAATCCAATCTAACACATTTTTAGAATCATCACGATGCTACAAGGAATATATTCCGAAACTCTCGTAGATTTCAGGTAGAAATGCAAAATGATACAAATGTTTTTCTTAAGTTTTGACAATTTTGTCAGTTTTCTATAAAGAAAGTATAAAGTTCCTATGTAAAATATATGACATTTTTAGGCATGTTTTGAAGATTTTTTTTTATCAGTTTGAGGAAGGTCTTCTCCATTTTTAGGTTACTGGTAATTTGTATTACAAATGGATGGAAAATGTTATCGAAGGTTTTTTTCTGAATCATTTATTTTTGTAATCAGTTTTATTTTTTCTTCTTTAGTCTGTGGGATGGTTATTTATATGGATCAAATTTTGATTCTTGAATCAGCCTAGTATTCTCAGGAAAAACTACTTTATCAAACTACATTGTTTTTTTCCATGTATTATGGGATTTGTTTGCAAGCATTTTGTTGATAATTTTTACCTATATGTTACAAGCAGTGTTAGTCTACAGTTTCACTTCTGTAGTTTCTCTATTTGTTTTTCAGATAATTCTGGTCACCCTCTCAACATTCATAATTTTTTTTAGACTTGGTATTATTTCTTCTTTGAAGATTAGAAGACATTGGGATATGGAGGTTATTCGGTGGACATTTTTTAACTAGAAATTCTATTTCTTTAGTAGGTAGTATTATTCAGTATTTCTATATCATCTTCAGTGAACCTAGGCAGTTTAACACATCCATTGCATCTAAGTTGTCCTATTTATTGATATAGAGTTATTCTTGGTATTCTCTGAGTGTGCTCTTAAATGTCAGTATGGTTTGCAGGAGTGCTCCCTCATATTTCTGTTAATGTCTTTTCTTTTATATTCTTGATCAATCTTATTCAAGATTTTCCTGTTTTACATTTTAAGGAAATGACTTTTGATTTTATGGATTCTGTTTTGCTGTTTCCTGCTTTAACTTTTTTAAATTTTTTAATATTTTTCATTTTTATTATACTTTAAATGTTGGGGTACATGTACAGATCTTGCAGGGTTGTTACATAGGTATACACATGCCATCATGCTGGTTTGCTGCATCCATTGCCCCATCATCTACATTAGATATTTTTCCTAATGCTATCCCTCCCCAGTCCCCTCACATCCTGCTATATCTCCCCTAGTCCCCCATTCCCCAGGCCCCAGTGTGTGATGTTCTCTTCTCTGTTTCCATGTGTTCTCATTGTTCAACACCTACTTATGAATGAGAACATGCAGTGTTTGGTTTTCTGTCCTTGTGTCAGTTTGCTGAGAATGATGGTTTCCAGCTTCATCCATGCCCCTGCAAAGGACATGAACTCATCCTTTTTTTGTGGCTGCATAGTATTCTATGGTGTATATATGCCACATTTTCTTTATCCAGTCTATCATTGATGGGCATTTGGGTTGTTTCCAAGTCTTTGCTATTGTAAACAGTGCTGCAATAAACATATGTGTGCATGCATCTTTATAACAGAATGATTTATAATCCTTTGGGTACATACCCAGTAATGGGATTGCTGGGTCAAATGGAATTTCTATTTCTAGGTCCTTGAGGAAGTGCCACACTGTTTTCCACAATGGTTGAATTAATTTACACCCCCACCAGCAGTGTTAAAGTGTTCCTATTTCTCCACATCCTCTCCAGCATCTGAGGTCTCCTGATTTTCTAATGATCACCATACCAACTGATAGGACGTGGCATCTCAATGTGGTTTTGATTTGCATTTCTCTTATGACCAGTGATGATGAGCTTTTTTTCATATGTTTGTTGGCTGCATAAATGTCTTCTGTTGAAAAGTCTCTGTTCGTAGCCTTTGCCAACTTTTTGATGGGGCTGTTTGCTTTGTTCTTGTAAATTTGTTTAAATTCTCTGTAGATTGTGGATAGTACCCCTTGTCAGATGGGTAGATTGCAAAATTTTTTTCCCATTCTGTTGGTTGCCGGCTCACCCTATTGATAATTTCTTTTGCTGTGCAGAATCTCTTAAGTTTAATCAGATCCCATTTGTCTATTTGACTTTTGTTGCCATTATTTTTGGTGTTTTAGCCATAAAGTCTTTGCTCATGCCTATGTCCTGAATGGTATTGCCTAGGGTGTTTTTATGACATTAGGCCTCACGTTTAAATCTTTAATCTTGTGTTTGTTCTGGGTTTAAATATCTCATGCCTGAATGTGGAATTTTACCTTGAAACTTTCCTTCCTATCTAATATAAACATTTAATATTATAATTTTGTCAATAAACATTGTTCAAGCTATGCTCTACATATTATGTTGTATTTCCATTTTTATTTGTTTCAAAACATTTTCATATTTTCCATTTTTCCTTTTGACCATGTGTTAAAGAAAATGTGCTGTTTATTTTTAAAATATTGTGGTAGATTTCTAGTTTAGATATCTTTCCATTAATGATTATTAATTTTATTCCAGTATGGTGTAAGACCATACTTTTCAGAATTTCACTATTACATGTAGTATACTTTTTATATTGCCCTCAAATATGGTCAATCTTGGAGAAGTTTTCATGCAAATTAAAAAAATCATGATAAATATGTTGTTATTGTTTCTGCAGGGTTACTACTGAGGTCAAGTTAGTTGGCACTATTGCTTACCTTTTTTAACTTCTATTTTGTTTAAGGGTACATGCACAACTTTGTTATATAGAAACACTAATGTCATGGTTGTTTGATATACAGATTCTTTCACTACCCAAAAAGCATACTACCCAAACGTTATTTTTTCCTATCTTCCTCTTCCTCCTATCCTCTACTGTCAAGTAGGCCACAGTGTCAGTTGTTCCCCTTTATGTGTCCATATCTTCTCATCATTTAGCTTCCACTTATAAGTGAGAACACGATGTATTTGATTTTCTTTTTTTATATTAATTTGGTAAGGGTAATGGCCTCCAGCTCTGTCCGTGTTCCTGCAAAGGATATAATCTCATCCTTTTTTATGGCCACATAGTATTTAATGGTGCATACGACTCTGTTTTCTTGATCTATTCTACCACTGATGGGCATTTATTAATAGGATGATTCCACATCTTTGCTATTGTGAACAGAGCTCCAATGAACATATGTGTGCGTTTGCAATTATGGTAGAATGATTTATATTTCTTTGGGTATATATTCAGTATTGGGATTGCCAGGTAGAATGGAAGTTCTATTTTTAGTTCTTTGAGGAATCACCACACTGCTTTCCAAGATGAACTCATTTACACTCCCACAAAAGGTGTGTAAACATTCTCCTTTCTCAGGAACCAAGGCAGCATTCATTATGATTATTATTGTTAACTTTTCAGTAGTCATTGTGATTGGTATGAGATGGTATCTTATTTTAGTTTTGATTTGCATTTCTCTAATGATTAATCATGTTGAGCATTTTTTCATGACCTGTTGGCTACCTCTTCTATTCCTTTACTCATATTCTATCTACTCGTTATATCTGTTACCAAGGAAGGAGTATGTATGTCTTCAACTATAATTTTGATTTGCTTATTTTTCTTTAAATTCTGTGAGGTTTTGATTCACATATCTTGAAGTTCTCATTGTAGCTATATTTATTCTTAGGCATGATGTTATGCCTTCATGAATAATTGACTCCTACAATCATATATCACACTATTCCTTATAATATTCCATTTCCTAAGTTCTAATTTTTCTGATATTTTTGTGAGACTAACATATTAGTGTTTTCCATTCATATTTTATCATGGTTTTTCTTTTAACATATATATCTTTATATTTAAAAATGAATTTCATATAGTCATCATATAATTCTTTATTTTTAATCTGAAAATATGTACTTTAGTTAGTGCTTAGCTCATTTACATTCAATGCAAGTATCATTAAGATTGGATAATAGCCACTGGTACCATCATAGTGGCAATTTTCTAAATGTTTCATCTTTCTATCATTTTTCTGTATTGTCAGCCATTTTTATTATTAATTTATATCTTTTTAAATTTTAATGCCTGGCTTAATATTAATATACTTTTTTCTATTTTTAACATATTTGTTCTAGAGTTTGCAGCCAATTTGCTCTTAGAAACATTAAAATAAGAAATATTATTTGATGCTAACCTAACCTTCACATATTCCATTTGAATAGGTTCCATTTAATTGTGCAGATTCATATTTCCTTTTTGTGTCAGTTTTACTACCTGAAGTAGTTTCTTAAATGCTTGTTACAGTGTCTATTATTTTTCCATGCTTACTGTAACAATATAACACAAAATAGGCAACTTAAAGCAATAGTTCATTTACTAAATGTTCTGGAGGCCTACAATCTGAAATCAGAAACACTAGCCTGATATCAAAATGTTGATGGGGCTTCACTCCACCCAAAGATGGCTCTAGAGAAGAATCCCTTTCTGCACTCTCATTTTCTGATGTCTGGTATTCTTTGGTTTGTGACACCATGAAAACCACCTCTGCATTCATGGTTACATTTCTTTCTCCTTCCTTATATATCTTTGTTTCCTTCTCTCTTATAAGGATAATTGTGATCACATTTAGAGTTCACCCACATAATTCAGGATAATCTTTCCAGTGCTGGATCCTTAAGTGAAATATACATGCAAAGTCTTTGCCATATAGAATAACTTTCACAGATTCTAGGGATTAGGACATAGACATCTTTGGTTAGGGGTGATGGGATTTATTCCGCATACCACATAGTTAATTGATACTGGAAGGTTTTTATCAAATACACTCTTATTCCTTCTACATTTTTGAAGGTATTTTAGCTGTTATTAAAATTGAAGGTTGACTTTTTAAAAAAAAATGTGTTTCTGTCTTTTATGAATTCATTGTCTTCTGGCCTATATAAGTCTGCTTCCATTCTTACCTGTTTGTTCTCTCTCCCTGTCTTCAAGAATTTTATTCAATTGCTTTTATGGTACTCTTTATCTTAAAATGGCATGTGTATGTGTGTGTCCATTTTTGTAGGTGTGTGTGCACAGATGTATTTATCTTCTCTGTTGTTATCTAAGTTTATTGGATCTGTGGTTTGTGTCTGTCATTAATTTTATAAAGTTCATAGCCATTATTTCTTCAAATATTTCATCTGCCCCATTATATCTCTCTTTCAACTTTTGGATTTCTTATTGCATTTAAATTTAATCATGAGATTTTCCAAAGCCTTTGGATGCTCTGTTGAGGGTTTTTTTTTTTTTTGTACTGTTTTTCCTTTTTGTGATTCAGTTGTACAATTTCTTTTATCTTCAAATCACTGATCCTTTCTTGACTCATTCAAGTTTATAAATGAGACCTTCAAAGACATTTTTGATCTCATACTATAAGTTTTAAAAAATTATTTTTAGCATTTCTATTTGATTCATTCCATCTGCTTACCTAAATTACCCAGATCATTGGCCACATTTTTCCACTAGAACATTTAATATATCAATCATAGCAAAAGTGCTATATCTGTTAGTTCTAATGCTTGTGCAAAAGTCCAATTCACTTGATTACTTTACATCTTCAGAATGTTTTGATAGCATTGCTGTTTTTTTAAAAAAGTGTGCCTTTTTGCTGAAAGCTATACATCTTGTGTAGGAAAGTAGAGATTAAGTAGGTTTTATTCCTTAAAATAAACACACTTTTTACTCTTCAAGGCCCTTAATATGAGAGTTTACATCAATATATCCAGAAACTAAACCGTGTTTTGGAAATGTTTCTACGGTTATTCTCAGTTCAAAATGTGCTTCATATTCCTGTAGATTACCTTATGTTTAACATTTGGACTATTTTACCATAGGTTTTGTATCAATATATGCTTAATCTTTAGTTTCATGTTTTCCATATTGTGATGTATCTCAGATTTGTCTCTATATTCTTGCCCATTTTCTATTAACATATTACATTTATTTGATGTTAGCTTGGTAAAAATAAGTAGAATATTCTTTACTATTGTAATTAAGGCTCAGTGTTAAGGAGATATAATATCTATCTAATACTGAATCCCATTCACAATTATTCAGCATTGGTCTTTAGACTGGTGCATTGTCAATGAGCCTGCCCCCAAATCTGCTGTATTCTGTGCCCTGCATGTATTCCTGCACAAAGCAGCCATTCTTTACCCAGACATATACCATGGAGGATGCATTCTCAGCAATTTTGTCAGTCTCTTTTAGAAGCTTGTAATTACAACTGTGGAGATAAGACTGTGGGTGGATGCCAATTACTTTGCATGTATGGCCTTGACTGGTTCACTAGCCCATTAGCAACTGGCCATTAGCAATGCATTAAAAATTTTAGGTGAAGTCTTACTGATGTCCAGCAGTGTATGCCCCAATAAGAAAGTTTTGCTTGAAGGTTCTAGTTTTTTCTTACTTTTCAGTTTAACTGATTGCCCCCGTGACCACAGATTTTTTAGGGATTTCAGAAAAAGTTGTACATTTGCAGATTATCTATTGTATTATTGTTACAAGGATGAGAGTGATGTTCTTTCCAAATAGATAAATATTAAAGAGGTAGCTTTTTTTTTCTTATTCAAATGTTTATTTGCATCCCTTTCATTTAGGTATACAGTGCATTTTTGATAAATATTTGCATAAGGGGTTGGATGCGATGGCTCACGCCTATAATCCCAGCACTTTGGGAGGCTGAGACGGGTGGATCACGAGGTCAAGAAATTGAGACCATCCTGGTCAACATGGTGAAACCCAGTCTCTACTAAAAATACACAAAAAAATAGCTGGGCATGGTGTCGCACGCCTGTGGTCCCAGCTACCCAGGAGGCTGAGGCAAGAGAATTGCTTGAACCCAGGAGGTGGAGGTTGCGGTGAGCCAAGATCACTCCATTGCACTCCAGCCTGGGTAACAAGACCGAAACTCCGTCTCAAAAAAAAAAAAAAAAAAAAAAAATTTGCGTAAGGTATGAGCTAAGGGTTGTTATTATTGTTGTAATTATTATTTACCCCTATAGAGTTGATTTTCATAGCATCTATTTTTGAGAGATGTGTCCTTTCCCTATTGTACTAGCTGGCACTTTTGTCAACATCATTTGACTGTACATGTAAGAGTCCATTTTTAACTGTTATTTTTGATTGCTTTATATTTCTTTTGCTTTTGCCAGAAAAACATTGATTAATAACACTTTTGAGTGATAATGATGTAAAGTAGTGTTAGATTCTTTAATTATTGTATTTAATAAATGATTAGATATTCTTGGGTATTTAAATTTTAATGTAAATGCAAAATCAGCTTTAAAAAATGTATACAAAAATTTCTCCTGATATTTTTGATTGGGATTATACTCAAACTATAGATCATTGAGGGAATACTCTACGTCTTAAAAGCAATGTCTTCTGATCAATTGATAATATATTTAGACCATTCAAATCTTCTCTTCTTTCAGTTTTTTTTAATAGTTTTTACTGTACAATTTACAGATTACACTTTCAATTTAAACCCAAGAATTTAAGATTTAAAGTTACTGCAAATTATATTTTTAAAGTATCAATTCCAGATCTTTTGCTAGTATAAAATTCTTATAATATTTAATATTTTTAAATAATTTTTAAATATTTACCTTGTAAACTACAACTTTGGTAAAATTGTTTATTATTCCTATGAGCTCTTCTTGTATATTCATTAGGGTCTCTACATGGATCATTATACCCTCGCTAAACAAAAACAGTTTAACATTTTAATTTCGAATCCATGTTTTGTTTAGTTTTTATATAAAAATGAGGACCCTGAGCTAGATGTTGAATGGGAACAGTGAGATAGGATATGTTTCTCTATACCTAGTTTTAGGGGAAAAGCATCATTATTTCAGACTTTAAAAAATCCCTTACATAAATGTGATTTTTGTTTTATCATGCTTTCTTTATTTATTTGTTAGCATAAAATCTTCTGTAACATTTCCCCTTGTTTCTCTTTTTATTTTAATCATTTTTGTATGTTTTTTCCTCCCTCATTTTTCTTTCATTTTACATGCTAATTAGAAGCATATTTAATTCAACAAATCTTAAGTTGTTTTCTATTTTTTAGTCCTCATATTATATTTTTTAGTTTCTCTTTTTATCTGGAAATACATGTTCTTTTCACCTATAATAACAAATTTTCTTGTAAGTTTTTAACTTATTTATGAGAGTTGTCTACAATTTTTGTTTTGTTACAATAGTAATCACTGGTTCTGAGGGAATGTGTTCTCTTTCCAGGTCCACAAGGGGGCATAGTTTTAAGAACAAGAACTTCGTAGCGCCCTGCCCTCTTCCCATCTCTCTCCAACTGGGAGATTTAACAGTTTCTGTTTGAATTTCACTGGGCATGGGAAGAAACTAAGAATCAATCACTCCAGTGGAAGTTCTAAGGAACTTCTTTCATTGTCCTGGGGTCCTAGAGAAGGTGGGGGTTTCTCCCAGGTTAAAAGTCCCCTTCTTCCACACCCCTTCAGACTCCATATTTGGATCCCCTTCCACGAACACTCCTGTCATAGAAGACATATTTCTCTCTCTTGGATTTTCTTTCTGGAGTTCCCTTCCTAGAACACTCCCTTCTTGGAAGCCTGTCTTCCCTTCCTAAACTCGATCTCTATTCCCTAACACTCTCGTGGAAGCTGCTTTCCTCTCCTGGATTCCATCTTTCTGGATTCTCTCACTCCGTGTGAGAGTTAGCTGTTTCTTTCTCTCTCATTCTCCTGTTTCTCTCTCTCTCTAAATAAATAACTTTCTACAAACACCTATGAGTCCAGCATTTACTGCACACTGCACTGTGGTCCCCTCTCTCATTCTTGAGAAGGCAGGAGACCAAGAACCTGGAGAAATGTCCTCTCAGGGGAGCTGAGGGCACCCTGAACTCCAATATTAGAGTTCAACTGTGGCTATTATTCTATTTACTATATTCAACATTATATTGAATTGTTCCAGGCAGAGTTTTTAAGAAAACATATGCTGAAATGTACTGTTTTTTTTTTTTCTTTTTTATTTGTTTGTCTGCATTTCTTTGACACTTTTAATGAATACAAGTCCTTTCTTCTCTCTTGGTGATAGGCCTAATCTTGTAGATTCCTGGACGTGGGTTCACATCAGATTTCCCTTTGTTTTTCAGTCTCTCCTACCTTGATGCTTTTATAATAAAATTTGAAGTTGAGGACATGGATGAAATAATACTGGAGCCAAATATTGTGTATGTCTCTCTCTCTCTCTCTCTCTCTCTCTCTCTCTCTCTCTCTCTGGGTGTGTGTGTGTGTGTGTGTGTTTTCCAGATTCCAATTTGTTCCAGTAGCCCATATTGTCTTCGCTTGCTAGGATTGTTGATTTTCTCAATCTTTCAAAATAATTTTATCTTATTTACACCTGTATCGTCATCCTCTCTGATCCAAACAAGGTCATGATCCCCTAAAATAAAGCTAGCTTAGTTTTCTGCTACCTATAAAGTGCTTATTTATTCTCTGGAGTTCAGCTTTTCTAGGCTTTCTCAGATACTTTAGCTTTGCTCAGATGCACAGAAAAGTAATTATTTTAATTTTCTCTAAAATGTTCTTTTACATACTATGGGTATCCTAAATAGCAGGAACATATATGTTTGTTCACTATTAATCCCTTAGCACCTAGTGAAATGGATGTATATGTTTACAACTATCATTACTGAAATACATGTTAACAATGGGTGTGCATTTAGTTATATTAAACAACAGATAAGATTTTCACCTAAGACTAGTGAAATAAACATTGTAAATAAACAGCAGTCAAAAAGCCCCTGAGAAGAAAATTATGGATATTTAAATTAAATTTCTATATATAATAGCTGCTTTATATAAGAGTTTCAAAAATAATATACAATTGTAGTGTTGAAATGTAGAAGGTAACCTTGACTGTATTATCGTGGAGTGTAGCTGTGAAAAGCACAGAAAAGAATATGTTTTAAAAAGGTAAGCTTCTAGAAGCTATTTATTAAAGGAAGAGATTATCTAGAAATAATGACATTCTCTACATATGAAATAGGTTTAAAAATACCAATAACTGTGGGAATACAAAAATGTATGTTCAGCAAGTTTACTTGAGAATAAATAGCAGGAGTCAAATAATACATAATATCATAACCATGAGGCAGACATTCTTCTTACTGTAGAAGATAAGCAGTCTTTTAAAACTCAGAAACAGTGAATGACATAAGGTTAATGTAGGCTATGAATAAAGTGATTATATAATTTTATATCCAAACTAGTACACTTTATGTAGTGAAAGTGATGCTATTAATAATGTTGGGAAATTAGGCATACACTCCTGGGATTGCCCTGGACAAATCCCAAAATATGTTCAACTAGCTATACTGTCCATCTCCTGCTTGTGACAAATGAGACTCACTGTAAGAGAGGCTCTAGCCCGTAGTTACCATGGCTTATATCACTGAATGGGCAAGTGACTGAATCTTGCGAGAAGTCTATACTGCTGATGATGGCTTCCAGTTTGTATACCAGTTATGATTAACTCTGATGCCTTAGACTTGCTTTGTTTATCTTGGCAAATTGATCAGGAACTCTTGACACAGTTTCTTCATTTGACAATGTGAAATTATCAAGGGGTCTGTGAGATAAGCTCTAGCCACCTGCAGAAATTAGTTTTATCCTCCATAGGGTGTGACTTTTATCACAACTCTAAAAGCGTTTTCATCTGACAATTATCTATTGAATTTTAGCTTTCAGCCACTTCTGCTTTTAAAAATCAGAAGAAATAAAAAGTTGAGCTTTTATTAGAATGAACAATATCAGTAATTAATATTCCATAAATTATTTTTGACCCTTCTTTGCTTGGTTTTCCTTGATTTAATATAACTTTTCTTGACATATAAAATTGGTTAATGTATACTTTTAAAAATATGATATATTTCCATTTATAATTTTCTAATTTGGTAGACATAAAGGCCATTAAGTATCCGATTATCTTTATTGTGGTGATATGGTATCACCATTTTATTAAACATTACACTTTACTTTATTTGTAAAAAATGATAATTTGAACAAGTATTAGAATATGGTTTATTATTTAATACTCTTTCACAATGGAAGTTTATGTTTTCAAGTTAATATAACTATTAAATATTACGAGTGTAAGGCCGGTTGCCTCGCTGTGATCTTGGACACGCCCATCCCTCTCCGCACCTAAAAACTAGGTCACCAATCCATGCCTGACATGAAGCCCTGCACCTGGCACCTAGCCCACTGTTAGAAAACCCTGCCAAAGTTTAAAAGAAGCCCCGCCAAAACCTGCCCAATAGCATTTTGCTCCGTCCAAGTCCCACTCCCCCTGGGCGGCCTGCTCACCAGAGATCCCGCCTACCTAACAATTGCAGCTTGCCCCAACCACGCCTGGTTTCCCCACAGCCAATCAAAATGCCTTCGCTCCCTATAAAACCCCACGCCCAGAAGAGTCAAGCGCGACTTCCCTGGCCCCTTTCCCTGGGACCATGGGACCATGGAACCTCGCCCGGGAGTTAAATAAATTGGCATTTAATTTTCTGGTCTCAGTTTCCTCATTCTAAACTCAGCAATAACCCTTACAACAAGGGTGAGTTCAACTTTCAATGTTACATCATTTAAAATAATAGTGTTTGGTACTTTGGGGTGCATATATAAATAAAACATATATTCAATATGTTATCTCATTTAATTCTCATAATGATATAGAGTCAAAATTGTAATCCTTTTAGAGATGAAGAAAGTTAGATGTAATGGCTTGAAATAAATTTCCAAAGCCACATCACTAGAAATTTTAAAGCTAAAAATAAATTCAAGTGTACATAATTTTAAAGGGTGACCTCTTAACTACTTTCTACAGTTTCTCTAAGAGTAACAACAATGTAGGAAAATTAATATTACACAACTCTTCATTTTAGAGTTGAGAAACATGGCTGTAATCTAGAGAAGTTAGACAGCTTATGGTCAAACTATTACTAATTACAGAATTTAAAGAGAAACACTGAGTATTAATTTTTGTGTGTGTGTAGCCTATGTGGTATTTCATTTATATAATGATTCTTTAATTCTATTTATTCAAAGCATTTATTAATCTGAGAAAAAAAAAAGCAATAGCAATAATTCAAGCCAAAACCACAAAGAAATATTTTTTAAATCCTAAGTTGTGTATGTTTATTGAAATAGTTTTTATTCACTTTGTCTCTTTAAATGTAAAGAAAAGTCATTCTCAAGGGGTCACTGTAGCCAGAATATGTCACGTGGTTATTACTTTGGTTGTTTCAACAACTTAATCTTATAGAAAAATGAATATCAAAATGTTACTGAAGATATTATAGTTGATGTCAATACTAGTAATATATATTGTAATATACATGGTAAGCTGTCAATAAATTAGTTTTTGGTTTGGGATATAATTATAATATATTATACTCTGTAGTGTCTGTTCTTTTCCTATATCTTTTTTTACTTTATTCTCCTTTAATATTTTTAATGTAACTCTATTGCCATGTCACTTCTGCATACTTTTTTTTGTCAAATTTTATTTCCCTTTATATCTCTACTTTCAAATAACAGTTCTGGTCTCTTTATATGTTTTTAAAAATCTTCTCATATTACAATTGTAAATTTTTCTTTGCCCTCTTTTAAACATTCATTCCTAGAGAATCTTCCTTCTTTTTTTTTTTTTAATTGCCATTGAAATCTATTAATCATTATGTTGGTTACATGTCCTTTATAAGCCATAACTAATTTCAGTAGAAAATAAATTCTTACCTGACATTACTTTTCTTACAATATGATCAGAAGTGTTAACATAATAGGTTTTAGACAAAGCTTCTAAGACAATTCTCTTTCTCCCAAATTACATTTCCTCTGTTGAGACTGTGATAACTACTCATTATTGCATAAAACCATGAGGCAGAAATTTGACCATATTGGCTAAGCAAAGAAATATGAAAGTTACAATTGCTGATGCATGAAATCACAGCATCACACAGATAGCCATGGCTGGCTTCATAAATAGTTATTGCATTGAGTTTGCTGCTATCTATGCCAGGAAAATAGATACCCAATGCACTTTACTTTTTGCTTCCACTTAATACACTTCTGAATGTAAGTCTTACATGAGGAAATCTGATTAGTAGTACCTAAACAATATTTAAAAATGGAACTATAGGAGAAGATGGAATATTGTATGTAGTTTGTACTTTTCAGGGAGCTACTGTGGAGGAAGCATACTGATAAGAGTTTGGAATGAAGGTTGAGTAAGCCAATCTATAGCATCGATCAAAGTTCTTTTTATTTCAGTGTTAGAATCATGTGTGATAGCTGACTTTACTTGATATACTATTCTGTTATATAAGGCATTGAATTCTACACAGTTTTCTCTTATCATTTCTAATGTGTCTACCAATTTCTTCCATTTCTACTATTTTTTCTCTTTAAGTCTTCTGAAATTAGTCTCATACTGTTACAAAAGCACCTTACAGGCTTTTCAAAATCCAGGATTTTCTCCATACAGTAATTTTATTTAAATATCCCTAAATAACCTTTAATGATAAGTGATTTTCAAAGAAATTCAACTTTCAGAGTGGCCTCCATAATCCTATTTACATTGAAAGGCTATTTCTCACTGCTCTGTACGTGTAATTCAGAATGTACTTCAAGATGTTCCATGGTAAAGTGCTGTATGTCCTTGCAAACCTTCTGTGCCTATTCCCTTAACTTAATAATCCCTTGCTTCCTTTGGACAAATGTATAAATGTTTCAGGGCTCAATTCATGTATTATTTCATTTACTAAATATCCCTTATCCTAACTAAAATTAACAATTTTATTGTGAACATTTAATAGTACTTAACTGCTGCTTTTCTTATGGTATTTACTTGATTGCACTTTATATTTTCAATATTTATGTATTATTACTTATTTCCAGTCCCTTGAAGATCACATCCAAATCAATACATAAAAATGTATATTGCATCTAACATAAAGATATTTCTTGAATGAATGCATAAATAAACAAATATGTAGATGACATTATATAAATAAGGAAATAGGTGTCATGCAAAGAGATAATGGACACACGTAGTCAGAAACCACAAAGAATCTAATATTGTAAACCTACTGGCAAGTCAACACATTAGGCTGTCACACTTTCAGATACATATTTGAACAGAAGAATATGATGTTTCTGAATTAGAGACAAACACTATTACTCACAGTAAAAACAGAAACTAGGGAAGCATCTTGCACTGATACCTTGTATCACAAAGTAGTATAATATTTTACAAGTATTATTTTGACCCAGCTTTGATATCATGACTAAAATCTCTCAATTAGACTTCACAGGTGGTATGCTGAGTCCCCATCCCAACTACTTCCTTTGTCAGCCAATTGCACATACTTCTGAGTTATAAAATACCTACCCCCAACTGACAAGTACCCCTAGATTTTTAACAAACATGGATGGCTCCTTGTTCCTGGGGTCCTAAAACTACATCATTATACATTGTTTTAGATTTAATTAACTACACCTATGGAAAAACCAAAAAGATTAGATTATGAGTCCTTGAAATCTACACTTCCAACTCTCTATTCATAGCATCCTCAAAATGTAGATGAAGTGACTTTAGATAAATAAATATATAACACTGATAATCTTGCGACATTTCCTTATGACCTCAAAATCTTGAACCATAAAACATGTAAAGACCCTTATGCACATTAAATTCACTGATCTCTATATTAAGACAGTTATGCCATTCTGCATGTACTCTTCATACAGTCTATTGTAAGATGGTTTTAACCAGATATACATATAGAAATAATCTGATGCTACGAAATAAATAGTTTTGGAAATTTTATATGTTCATCATCCTTTATTATCTATGCAAATGTCATTCCACATACAGTAAACACTTGTCTCATCATAATCTCTCCCAGCAACATCATGTGATACATTTTTGTGGATAGTTTTCTAAAACATATATTTAAATCTTATAATTGTAAGGATTTTAAGTGGGCTTTAGTGAAGTGTGATCTTCTTTTCCTTCCATAGTCAATGAGTTTGGGTATATATCTAAAACAAGGTGGTCCACCCTGGAGCCAAAGTCTTTGATTGTCTATGCAGTTCTCATATTCATCATCTCAGGCTTATACAACAACATACCATAGGCTGGTTGGCTTAAAGAATAGGAATTAATTTTTCACAGTTCAGGAGGCTGGGAAGTTCAAGAGCAAGGTGACAGCAGATTCAGCTCCTGAAAAGGGCCCTCTTCTTGGTTTGCAGACAGCTACTTTATCACTGTGCTCTCACATGGAGAGAGTGAGCATGAGTGAGTTTGGGTCCTTCTTTCTCTTCTTACAGGGATGTTAATCCTATCATGACCTCATTTAAGTCTAATTACTTTCCAAAGACCCCATCTCTGAATAGCATCATGTTGTGGGCCAGGGCTTTAACATGAATTTGTGGGATACAACATTCATAGCACTCTCTGCCCCAGTGTTGGCTGTTACTGGGTGTAAAAATGACTTTCCTTTTGCTTATGTTAGAAATTATAGGAATACAGAAGAAGATAGTTTGTATGAATCTGCATTGCTACACAAATAGTAATAAAATTATGCTTTAGATGCATTGCTTTATGTCTTCAAAATGGCTATTGTTAGTTTCTCTGATTCACTGCTTTTCTCTGGTTTAGTCACTGTGGATTCCACTCTTCTCATCCCAAGTCACCAATGCACTGCCCAGCTGATTCCTTTGTTCATTCCTTTCCCCTGGCATATACTTTCTTTTAATATATATTGAATTGTGCCAGGTCTTAGACTTTATATTTTTTATCCATTCACTTTCTGCTTTACTTTTATTTTGAAAATCTGTTCTGATACTTTGTCTCAAATTCTAAATTTTAGAGAATTCATAACATATCTTTATTTATAATATTTTGAGTATCGCACAAGGCATTAGAATAAATAAGAGGAATGTACAATCTCTTTCTCCAAGGGGTTGGAAGACTATTTTTAAAGTTTAATTAGTAAATGAGCAATTCTAAAATCAGTGAATAGTTGCTCTCTTAATTAACCATCTATAGTCTGTGGGAACCTACCTAAATCCATCTGGATTGAACATATTAAATTAAGAGTCAGGGGAGATTTTCTAGTGAAAACCTAATCTAGAGAAAAACTAAATTATAGGAAAGCTGAAACTATATTGGAGAAAATCTGACATTTGAAAAAGTCCAGTCTAAATATAAGAGGAATTAATGTGCTAGTAGGAAGTAAAATAAGGAAAAACTCAGAAAAGAGTGAAAGTGTGGTGTATTCAGAATGCAAAGTAGCTGATCTGTGAATGTTAGGCTATGAAACTAAAATGTAGGTGAGAATTGGACATAAAGAGTACTTACATATTATTCTAATGTGTTTTTATTTATATTTAAGGTATAAATACTAAGATTTTTAATAAATTCGAGCAGGGAAATGACATTGTGGAGTTTTGTCAGGCATATGCAATTTAAGATGCCTTGGAATATCAAAGGAGACAGATGCAATAGGCAATTGAATGTATGGCTCCGGCACTGAAGTCTAAACTAATGACATATGTTTAGTATTCAGCAGTATATTGCTCTATTGAAACTATGTATTTCCATAAATTTGTATTATAAAGTGCTTAAGAAGATTTTAAAAAAGATTGGCAGCACAAATTTTGGGAAAATCAACATCATGCTCCATTGTTCCATAAGATAAAATGCAAAATTTTGTCCAACTGCTTATTCACACTTTTGTGTAATTGCTGGCATTCTTATTTGATATTACAAATAGACAGTAACCTTTTTTAACATACTTTGTAAAAAATTTATTTTCCAAAATGAATTTTTTAAGTATAATATATCAACATATTGTCTTTCATTGTAAAATTGTGCTTTCTCTCCTGCCAAAAATTTGCTTCTTTATATGGTAATATTTGGCTCCTGGTTATTACTCAATTTTTAAATTTCTCAGGCCTTACAGTGATGACACTGAAAAATGTATTTATTGTCCCAATAATTGGGTGAGTTTTGCTGGTTCTGCAGTCTAAGCAGGAAACAGAGAACAAGTAGTTAAAGGATAAAATGAGGACTCAGCAGTAACACAGAAGTCAGGACTTCATCAATTAAAGGACTGGCAAACAGTACAGGTACTTTAGAAAGGCTAAATAAGGGAAGTGATGATTGATAAGAGATCATGGATTAAGATATTGGAGGTCACTAATGCAAGTGATTCCAGTGGAATGTTAATGGACAATGTTAGATTGTTGTAGATTGTTGAATTAATGGGATAAGGCAATGAAGATGTTTAATATAGACCATTCTTTTTTTGTACTTTTAGTTCAGGGGTACATGTGCAGATCTTGCAGGATTATTGCATAGGTACATGCATGCCATGGTGGTTTGCTGTCTCCATCCCTCCATCACCTTAGCTGTTTCTCCCAGTATTATCCCTCCTGAAACTCCCCACCCACCCACTGTCCTTCCTTTAGCCCCCCAACCCCCAACATACCCCAGTGTGTGATGCTCCCCTCCCTGTGTCCATGTGTTCTCATTGTTCAACACCTACCTATGAGTGAGAAAATGTGGTGCTTGGTATTCTGTTCTTGTGTCAGTTTGCTGAGAAGGGTGGTTTCTGGATTCATCCTCGTCCATTCAAAGAACCCGAACTCATTGTTTTTTATGGCTGCATAGTATTCCATGGAGTTTGCTGAGAAGGATGGTTTCTAGATTCATCCTCGTCCATTTAAAGAACCCGAACTCATTGTTTTTTATGGCTGCATAGTATTCCATGGTGTATATGTACCACATTTTCTTTATCCAGTTTATCATCAATGGGCATTTCAATTAGTTCCAGGTCTTTGCTATTGTAAACAGTGCAACAATGAACATATGTGTGCATGTGTCTTTAAAATAAAATGATTTATAGACCTTTAGGTATATACACAGTACAGTAATGGGATTGCTGGACCAAATGGAATTTCTATTTCTAGGTCCTTCAGGAATCGCCACACTGTCTTCCACAATGGTTGAATTAATTTACACTCCCACCAACAGTGTAAAAGTGTTCCTATTTCTCCACATCCTCTCCAGCATCTGTTGACTCCAGTTTTTTTAATGATTGCCATTCTAACTGGTGTGAAATGGTATCTCAATGTGGTTTTGATTTGCATTTCTCTAATGACCACGGATGATGAGCTCTTTTTCATGTTTGTTGGCTTCAGATAGGTCTTCTTTTGAAAAGTGTCTGTTCATATCCTTTGTTCACTTTTTGATGGGTTTGCTTGTATTTTTTTTCTCATGAATCTGCTTTAGTTCTTAGTAGATTCTGGATATTAGTTCTTTGTCAGATGGGTAGATTCTGGATATTAGCCATTTGTCAGATGGCAAAAATTTTTTCTCATTCTGTTGGTTGCTGGTTCACTCTATTGTTTGTTTTGCTGTGCAGAAACTCTTAAGTTTAATTAGATCCCACTTTTCTATTTTGGCATTTATTGCCAATGCTCTTGGTGTTTTAGTCATGAAGTCCTTACCTCTGCATATGTCCTGAAGTGTATTGCCTAGGTTTTCTTCTAAGGTTTTTATGGTGTTAGGTCTTAGATTTAAGTCTTTTATCTATCTGGAGTTAGTTTTACTGTAAGGTGTAAGGAAGGGGTCCAGTTTCTTCTTTCTACACATAGCTAGCCAGTTTTCCCAACACCATTTATTAAACAGGGCATCATTTCCCCATTGCTTGTTTTTATCAGGTTTCTCAAAGATCAGATTGTTGTAGATGTGTGGCATTATTACTGAGGCCTCTGTTCTGTTCCATTAGCCTATATCTCTGTTTGGTACCAATACCATGCTGTTTTGATTACTGTAGCCTTGTAGTATAGTTTGAAGCCAGGTACCATGATGCCTCCAGCTTTGTTCTTTTTTGCTTAGGACTGTCTTGGCTATGCAGGCTCTCTTTTGGGTCCATATGAAGTTTAAGGTGGTTTTTTTCCAGTTCTGTGAAGAGGGTCATATGTAGCTTAATGGGGATAACGTTGAAGGTATAAATTACTTTGGGCAGTATGGCTATTTTCACTGTACTGATTCTTCCTAACCATGAGCATGGAATGTTTTTCCATCTGTTTGTGTCTCTCTCATTTCCTTGAGCAGTGATTTGTAGTTCTCCTTGAAGAGATCCTTTACATCCTTTGTTAGCTGTATCCCTAGGTATTTTATTCTCTTTGTAGCAATTGTGAATTGGAGTTTACTTATGATTTGGCTCTCTCTTTCTCTGTTATTAGTGTATAGGAATGCTTGTGATTTCTGCATGTTGATGTTGTATCCTGAGACTTGGCTAAAGTTCCTTATCAGCTTAAGGAGATTTTGGGCTGAGATGGGTCTTCTAAATACACAAGAATGTCATCTGCAAATAGAGATGATTTGATTTCCTCTTTTCCTAGTTTAATACCCATTATTTCTTTTTCTTGCCTGATTGCTCTGGCTAGAACTTCCAATACTATATTGAATAGAAGTGGTAAGAGAGGGCAAACTTGTATAGTGCCATTTTTTCCAAGGGAATGCTTCCAGTTTTTTGCCTGTTCAGTATGATATTGGCTATGAGTTTGACATAAATAGCTTTTATTATTTAAGATATGTTCCATTGATACCTAGTTTAATAAGAGATTTTAGCATAAAGGGCTGTTCAGATAACAGAGAGAGAAAATCAACGAGGATATCCAGGACTTGAATGCATATCTGGATCAAGCAGATTTAATAGACATTATAGAACTCGGCACCACAAATCCACAAAATATACTTCCTTCTCAGCACCACATCACATTTACTGTAAAATTGACCACATAGTTAGAAGTAAATCGCTACTCAACAAATGAAAAAGAATGGAAATCATAACAAACAGTCTTTCAGACCACAGTGCAATCAAATTACAAATCAAGATTGAGAAACTCACTCAAAACTGCACAACTACATGGAAACTGAACAACTTGCTCCTGAATGACGACTGGATAAACAATGAAATGAAGGCCAAATAAAGTTGTTCTTTGAAACCAATGAGAATGAAGACACAATGTACCCGAATCTATGGGACACATTTAAAGCAGTGACTAGAGGGAAATTTATAGCAATGAATGCCCACATGAAAAGCGAGGAAAGATCTAAAATCGACACCCTAACATCAAAATTCAAGGAGCTAGGGGAGCAAGATCCAAAAAACTCAAAAGCCAGCAGAAGACAAGAAATAACTAAGATCAGAGCAGAACTGAAGGAGATAAGACACAAAAAGCCCTTCAAAAAAATCAATAAATCCAGAAGCTGGTTCTTTGAAAAAATCAACAAAATAGAAAGACCACTAGCCAGCCTAATAAAAAAGAAAACAGAGAAGAATCAAATAGATGCAACAAAAAAATGATAAAGGGGATATCACCATGGAAGCCACAGAAATACAAATCACCATCAGAGATCACTACAAACAACACTGTGCACATAAACCACAAATCTGGAAGAAATGGACAAATTTCTGGACACTTACAACCTCCCACGACTAAACCAGAGAGAAATTGAATCCTTGAAGAGTCTAATAACAAGGTCTGAAGTTGAGGGAACAATTAATAACCTACCAACCAAAAAAAGTCCAGGTCCAGATGGATGTATAACCAAATTCTACCAGATGTACAAAGAGGAGCAGGTACCATTCCTTTTGAAACTATTCCAAACAATAAAAAAAGAGGGAATCCTCTCTAACTCATTTTATGAGACCAACATCATCCTGATACTAAAACCTGGCAGAGACACAACTAAAAAAGAAAATTTCAGGCCAATATCCATGATGAACATCAATACAAAAGTCTTCAATAAAATACTGGCAAACTGAATGCAATAGCACATCAAAAAACTTATCCAGCACGATCAAGTAGGCTTCATCCCAGGGATGCAAGGCTGATTCAACATACGCAAGTCTATAAATGTCATTCACCACATAAACAGAACCAAAGACAAAAACCACATGATTATCTCAATAGATGCAGAGATGTTTAATATAGACCATTCTGAAAATCAGCTTACCTGTTGTGAAAAGATGGAGAAAGATGGCACAGGTGGAAAGATTTTAAAGGGTAATAATTCATAATTTACCTTGCTTGTTTTTGAATTGTGAATTTTGTTTACTTATCTCACTATTTATTGAGTATAGGAAGATACTTAAATATGTTACCTGTATCTAATTGTTGTAAGTGACTCAGAGTTTTATATTTAAAGATATTCGTGCTTATTTTTGAATAATTTGCAGTTCCATAAGATGTGCTGAAAGTCTGTGATTTGTTGAATAATGGCACCTTTAGACAAAAGTTAAACTTTATTTTTTGCCTTCTGTCAATTGTACTTTTATAGGCTGAGGTTTGTAATGTATGTTTGAAATATGATATATGAGTAATATATGTTTGAAAACTCCACAATTCTGGAGTTTTCAAACATATATTACTCATATTAATTGCTTTTCCTTTAAAGTAATTACAGTTCTGTGCATAAGAATTGTTGAAATTCCTTTGAGGAAGTATTTCTCAGACACTTTATATAATTATATATACCACTGTGAAATGCATGCATAATATATGTGTATAAACAAAGTTTGTTTGAATGCTAACATGCCTCTGCATGTAATATATATTTCTGACACAATATATAAAATGTTCAATTTACCAGCTTTGCAAAATATTTACAAACTGAGAAAACATATTTTTTCTCATACTTCTAAATTCAGTTTTTTTCTCATACATCTAAAATCTGTTTTTCCTCATACTTCTACAATCACCATAACCTAATTATGTTACAAAGAACATTGCTTTAAAAATTAATATCTTTGTAACCTTATTAGATTATGGTGATTTTAGAAGTATGACTTCTGACAAAGAATCATGGCAATTGAATATTATGCACAGTAATTTTTTTCATTATTGGACATTGTCCTGTTTTTTATTTAATGTGTTGACATGTAGCAAATTAAAATGATCTTGTGTCTTTGAAAAAAAATCCACTGATTAGTACTTGTGTTCAAACTCCAATTGCTTATCATTATTGCATTACTTCATGAACACAAATTTGAAATGCAAAGTGATCATTCGTTTGCAATGATTAAATGAGACAGGTACTTGTATTCATATTTACTAATATGGCTTTGCATAATATGCAATAAACTGCAAAATAAATTGTGCTATTTTGGCATTTTGTCAGGAGTATTTTGAAGGTTTTTATGTGGCTATTAATAATATTTTAGAAAACAGTACAATTAATTTTGTGGGTTTTGGTAAATCTGTTTATCTGTATAGCGAGGATCAGCTATGATTAAGTTTGAAAATCGCCATTCCCCTTCCAGTTATGGCTGCAAACAATTTAGTATTCATTCATAGTCAATAAACATTGACAGAGACCTGGGAATAATCAGAGGAAATCACATATGCTCCCTGCTTTGGATGAATCTGGCCTATTATAAGAGACATATCTGTGAGCAAGTAATTGCTGCTCTACATGGCTATGAACAAAGTACTGTGGAAATCCAAAGAAAAGAAAATTCTGCCTGGGCCATAAGGGCCATAATGTGGGAAGAATAAAGCAAAGATTTATATGAAGGTAATATTTACTAGTAATGATGAATTGTGGGAATTTGCTTAGAAAGGCTAGACTATTAAACTGTACAGGTAAATACTGATGCTTATTAAGTTCAAAACATAAATTTTAGAGAAGATATAATAAGCATTTTTTTGTTCTGTTTTAAAAACTTCATACAAACAAATCCGGATAGAGATGCCTAAGCTACACAAATACTTTTTACTCTCTGAAAGACAAAACAAGGAAAAAGAAAGGAAGGAACAAATGAACAAACTATGGGTTTGGTTCTGATGATACACTGAAAATTATACTATGGACTTTACAAGTATTGTTTGGATGGATTTCTCCACCTGTTGGATATTATCTTCATTACCCACAATGATGGAAGCCAAGGCAAAGTGGTGAAACCAAATTCTCTCTGAATTTGAAGCCAATTTTCTTAATTACTATATGTGTGTTTGCGTGTCAGTATGTGTAATATGTATATACCAGCATAATATACCAAAATTTACATATATAGTATAATTATTCAATATACATAGTATATATGGTGGCATATATGCTATTAATTAGACACCAAATGCTAATTAACAGAGATAGTTTTAATCCATGGGTGCAAAGGTGGAATATAAAATAACTTATTGCCATGATTCAAAGACACAGAAAATATAGCTGCAACCATAGATATGCATACCAGTAGTTTGCCAAGGTAATCAAAATGTCAAAGTTAGAAAAGTTATATCCCTTATAGAGAACTATTTTTGTAAGCTCATGTTAAAATTATGCTCCAGAAGTTGAAAACATGTAATATATTCAATTCCTTTAACTATTCATTGAGTGATTTTTAACTACTTAAGAAACAAAAAGTTGAGTAAATGCCAGGTTGGTTATCAAGATACCACCTTACTAGGGAAAAGATTTAAAGGACAAAAGTGGTAATTTCTCTTTATCAGAAATTTATCAAGTAATTTCAAAATAAAAATTTTATGTTCACAACTGTAGAAATGATATATTCAAATTTTACTAATATATTTATGCAAAAATTAGTCACATAAATGGATAGTTGTTTTATTTTGAAAATTAAGTCTGATTGGAAAGTTTTGCATGCTTAAGTGAATGCTGATTATAGTAAAATAAAATATTATATGTCTTCAATAGGTCTGTGCTGTGAATCATAAACATACAAATCAAAGAAGAACAATTTCAAGTTATGTTTTTAAAAATAAGAAATATGAATACTATAACCATATGATTTTACATTATGACAATCAATTTGTATTTTTAATTGAATCAGTGCTCTTAAGATGAGCACTGCATGCATATAAAATATGTAATTATTTCCAGCTTGTTTCAAATCAACTGAAAAAAATCAAATTGTATTTATTTTCCAAAATAAATTTATTTTCATGAACATTAAAATGTATTCTTATGCAACTTACATGGAAGAATATAAGATTACCATGCACAAATAGACTAATTATCTAGCTAGTTTGGGATATGGAATATGACCTGTTTTATATCCCTATCGTGGATTTTTGATGACAGTCTCAACTATTAGTGACATTTTATCAAGTATATCATTTTATTAGAAAAATTTTGGGGCTCTCCCATTATTTTCAATAAAACATAGGATATTTATAGCTATCAATAGAGATATAAACATAGATTTTGTAATATATAAATCCATACAACGTGTTATAATTTGAAACTATGTTACTTGCACAACTGTACTTGTATAATAAATTAGATATCAAATGAAAACAACCAAATTTTATAACAAAAAGAGTCTTCATTAATAATTTTGCCCAGCAGTGGGGGAGCAGGGAGGATGGGGAGGTATAACACCAGGAGAAATGCCTAATATAGGCGACAGGAGGTGGTGGTGGAGGGGGGGCAGGGGGATGAAGACAGCAAACCACCATAGCAAGTATGTACCTATGCAACAATCCTGCAGGATGCTGGATGTGCACATGTACACCAAAGCCAAAATACAAAAATAAATAAATAAATAAATAAATAAATAAATAATTTTGCCCAATAAGCTCATGAAATTTGAAAAAAATAGTCTTTTTAACTTTCTAACTTTCCAGTAGAACTTAAATGGGAAACATGATACCACACATTTCTAGGCCAAGACTCTTTGTATTTATTTATTTTCTTGAAACATGGTCATATTCTGTCACCCAGACTGGAGTACAACGGCTAGATCACAGCTCAACTGATCTCCCACCTCAACCCACTGAGTAGCTAGGACTGCAGGTGCATGCCACCTGCAGACATGATCTGGCTATGTTGCCTAGGCTGTCTTGAACTTCTAATTTCAAGTAACCCTCTCCTATTGGCTACTCAATGTTCAGTGATTACAGGCATGAGCCACTGCATCCATCCTAAGTCTTAATGTTCATATACATACTATAAAATTTGACAGTCTAAAATTAGTCATTCCTAGTTTAATTAAAGACTCAGAATTTTGGCCAGGTGCAGTCACTCACACCTGTAATTCCAGCACTCTAGGAGGCCAAGGTGGGAGGCTAACTTGAGGTTAAAGGAGTTTGAGATCAGCATGATACATAGGGTGAAACCCTGTCTCTACCAAAAATATAAAAATTAACTGTGCATAATGGCCCACACCTGTAGCCCAGCTACTTGGGAGGCTGATGCAGGTGAATCGCTTGAATGCAGGAGGTGGAGGTTGCAGCGAGCCGAGATCATGCCACTGCACTCCAGCCTAGGTGACAAAGCGAGACTCCCTTTCCAAAAAAAAAAAAAAAGAATTTCAAAAGTATAATATATGAAACAAAACTTTGCTAAAAACAAGCAGAGTATTAAAAGCTCTCATAGATATATTTTTAAATGAGTCACATGAACATTTATTATTTATAATTGCAGGAATCTAAGAAGCGTGTGTTTATTTGTGGATGAATACCTATGTTAGGATTTGAAGGAAAGAGGGCAAAACAAGTTACCCAAAGTCGAAGTGACTACTGCTTGTAGCAGTTTCCTGTGGTTTCTGGGAAGAGGCAGCTGAGTGTATTATTGTCAGCAAAAGACACTGAGCAATAATAAGGGCTTTGTAAAACTGAGGGGATTCCAGGAGAACAAACAGAAAGGCAGCTCCAGCTTTCACTAATCTTGTCATGTCAGATCACCTTGGACCTATAATTAGACTACTAATTAGTTGACTTGAATTATTTTCAATTTGATTAGCATATTACTAAAAAACATTTTAAGTTGTTTATAGAAGTATCATCAACACTAAGGCCATGCTACCTTTCCTGAACACACCTGATCTCTGATCTCGTGAGCTAAACAGCAGGGCCCGGCTTGGTAAGTACTTAGATTGGAGAACTGTGATCAAAACATCATATAGATTCCCCTGAAATCCATTAAGAAATCTTTCAGTCATAAAAAAAAAAGAAAAGAAATATTTCAGTAGAAACCTTCACTATTTATTATTTTTACTAATGTCCACTATATTTTACATTTCTTAAATTTTCCAAAATGTTTTTATTTTAGGTTTTGAAAATCAATTAAGAATAAAACCATGGTTTACAATTGATGTTATTCAACCATGGAAGGCTATGGGAAAAATTCTGTGGTGTATTAATTATAAAATTAATATTATAAATTATAAATTATATAATCTCTTTTGCCTTCTATTGCAGTGGAAATGTGACCCTGTCCTACCAAAGGCAAATCCTTCTACTTGTGTCTTGGAACCCATTTGATCTTGCTTTCTCAAGGAATGCTTTTCTACAGCTCTGCCCTCCTTCCTCTCTAATGCTGACTTCTCCTTTCCTCTGGCTCATTTTAATTAGCATATAAGTGTACATTGCATGAATATTCTTGAAGAGAATACCTTCAAGAATTACATTGACTTTTGAATCTTTAGCTTATCTTTCAAATCTACTACTCAAATTGCTTTTGTCAGGATAAGCAATCTTGCACAGCATTGTACTTGGCTATATATTATTCTTAACTGCCACTATTTCAAATGCTCATTTGATTTTTCTTCTTTCTCTGACAAACCTTAGACTATTGGAATTTATGAAATCAGACCTAGCTTTGCATATATATATATACATGTGTATATATATGCACACACACACACACACACACATACACACACATATATATATTTGCTGATAAATGTTTAATTTGCATCTTTAGTCTTGGTCAGTTTTATAATCTTGGGTTTCTTATATCCATTTTCCAACACAAAAAGATTATTGTTTTCATTTCAAAAATAATATTAAGTATAATATATTCAAATTTGCATATTATATTTTCCAGTTTCAAAACCTGTTTCTGTTTCTTGTCTATTCTTGCTCTCAATGGATCTCAGCTCATTTTTAAGCCAAATAACTATGAGTCATTCCTGATTCAACCTTTCTTTCTCAACAACCTCATCCCATTTACATTGAATACATCAATGAGTACTGTGACAAATTTTAAATTCTTCCACTCTGATATGTCTCCAGATTTTTTAAAGCGACCTCAACTCTCACTGGTGGTACTACAATAATATTGCAATACTCAATTCTGATTCAAATTTTACAATCATTACCCACTTAGTAGCCAAATGCTATTTTACAAGTCAGATCACATAACTTTTTAGGGTTTTTTTTCTTTTCTTTTTTCTTAATTGTACTTTAAGTTCTGGGGTACATGTGCAGAACGTGCAGTTTTCTTACATAAGTATACATGTGCCATGGTGGTTTGCTGCATCCATCCCACCATCATCTACAGTAAGTATTTCTCCTAATGCTATCCCTCCTCTATCCCCCAACCCCCGCTATCCCTCCCCTGACTTCCCACCCCCGATAGGCTCTGATGTGTGATGTTCCCCTCCCTGTTCCATGTACTCTCATTGTTCAACACCCACTTATGAGTGAGAATATGTGGTGTTTGGCTTTCTATTCTTGTGTCAGTTTGCTGAGAAAATGGTTTCCAGCTTCATCCATGTCCCCAAAAAAGGCATGAACTCATGCTTTTTTATGGCTGCATAGTATTCCATGGTGTATATATGCCACATTTTCTTTATCCAGGCTATCGTTGATGGGCCTTTGGATTGGTTCCAACTCTTTCAAACCACAATTATTACCTGTAGCTTTCACAGCTAACCATATCTGTGTGCAATCCACATTTCCAAATGCTCCCTTTAAATTTTTCTCTTGTTCAGTGTCTTCCAACTGCAAGAGACCACTCCTTCTCCCTGTTCATTTGTCTTTATATATTTGCTCGGCATATTCACTATGACCTATGTTAGGAAGACTCTTCCACTATTTCTTCCCATCACTGGTTCCTTCTCGTCAACTATGTCTCATCTCAAAGCAGGTAACTGAGAGGCCTGCCCTTCCTATATACTTTAAAAGCCTGCTCGCATCTTTCTATTTTAGTTAGTCTCTGGCACACACTTATCTCTTATTTTCTTCTAAGCATCTATAATACTATTGCTCATTTGAATTTTTATACACAGGTCTATATAGTCCCTCCTCTCACCAAAGATTTGTTATTTGACAGTGAGAATTTGGTATTGTGATTCCTGTTGTATCCTTGGGTTGCAGAACACTTTCTTATACTGGACAGATCCTCTGAAAATGTCAAGCTAAAAAATAAATAAGTTGTTGATTTAATCTGCTTAAATTTATAAATGCTTAGTAAACACTAAATTAATGTATAAAATATTTTAATAGTTATTCAAGTAGGTATGAGTATTGTTTTAACTAAAACTAAATTTTAAGTGAATGGATAAGTTATTCTATAGCTATACAATGGGAACTTATTAATAAAAGCAACAAATTATTGATACATGCAACAACACAGATGAGTATTAAATCATTGTGATGAGCAAAATATCTAGACAAAAATGCATACATACTGTGTAATACCCTTTATATAGATGTATACACAATACAGTTTTCTCTATAACAGAAATGCAGTCAATGGTTGCCTATGGACAGAATCTAAAAACTTGAGAAATATTCATATTTTGGTATGATGAAAATGTATATTTATTATAATTTTAGTTCCATGAATGCATGCACATGTGAAAATACATCAAATTCTTCCCTTTAAATATGTACAGCTAATTTTGCACAAATTATTCTTCAACACATTTGCAAAACAATAGATGCATTTAAATGATAAATAATTTGGATTGGTGTTTCTTGGTGTTTCATTAAAAAATTCTTAAATTGAAAATAAGCTTGAAGAGGAATGTAATTATTTATTACTAGTGATAATGCAGGTACCAAAACACCATGGTGATAGGTTTTTACATTCCAATATGCAGACTTTTGTGTTAGGTACCCACATTCATATGACGGGTGTCCTGCTGCAAAAATTGTCCACTGTCAAGTGAATCACACTTCAGTGCAACAATAATAATTTTTTTTCAGCAGAGAGGAAAGTATATTTTATATTTAAAGTATAGTTTTTCTGCCTTCTCAGTGATTTGCATTAATTTTTTCTTGACAGCTGAATTCCAGCTGCCATCAATTTGAAAGAGAGATTATTTAGATATAAAACCTTTAGGTAAAATATTATTTTTCAAAATACAATGATTTAAACCATCTCATAAATCTGTATGAGTAAAAGAGTTAGTATTGTCTCAAAACATAATGGTTTCTTTCATAAATGCGTGTGCTTATTGCATATTGATCTTCCATAATTCTTCACATAGGTGTAATTATTTTCAATTAAATTTGTTTTAAAAATTTTCAGCATAACATGGAAGTCTAAATACATTAAAGTGGAATCCTTACTCTAAAAGAATTTTCAATAAAATAATCAAAATAAAAGAAAAAACAATAATATGAAAATAATATAAGTAATAATTTTTAAAACATAATATTCATTTATAAATTACTTCATAGGGTTATAGTTATTCAACTATTATTCAAGTATTCCTAAGTGGTTATTATGTGCTGAACATGGTGCTGGACAATAGGAATATAAAGGTGAATCTGACAGAAACTGCCTTTTTTAATGGTACTCATTTAAAATTATTAATTATAATAATAAATGTAAAGGTGTCTGCAGAGAAACAATACAGCATAATGATTTAAAATATAAGGTTTTTGGAGGAAGAAAAACCTGAATTTCTACCTTAGCCCTAGTACTTCATGTAAGGTACTAGACGTCTCTAAGCCACAATTCCCCACCTTAAAAATGTGACCAGTAATACCTTCCCCATAACTAAGGACTTATGAAAAAATATTTGTCAGTCCTTACTTTGTCATTTGCAAAAAGAAAGAGATTAATATATTTATATCCCTCATAGTCTCTAAGCTCTTGAAAAGAAGAAATTGATTACTATACAATAACTATACAACTTATTTTTAACTAAAAAAAATAAATATGCTTGTGCAACCACCAACTAGATCAACATATACATTTCCAACATCCCAGAAAACTCTTTTGTGCCTTCTTCATGCAATACTTTACAAAGATAATCACTATTTTTTCACCATGGACTACATTTTTCTGTTTTAATAATTCATGTAAAGGCCATTATATAGTATGAAATGTTTTGTTTGTTTCTTTTCTTTAATACTTTAAATTCTGGGATATATGTGCAGAACATGAAGGTTTGTTACACAGGCATACATGTGCCATGGTGGTTTATTGCATATCAATCCATCATCTATGTTAGGTATTTCTCCTAATGCTATCCCTCCCTCTTTCCCCTACCTCTTGACAGGCCCTGGTGTGTGATCTTCCCCTTTTGGTGCATTCAGAAAAACTTTGTTTATACTCATATATTATGCGTGCATTTTAAAGTGGTATATATAATTATACAAAGGGCCTGAGAAATCCTTCCTCAAAGGAATTTCAATTTTTTTTTTCTAAGAATGCTCTAGTCCTTACTCTTCCTTCTAATTTTAATGATATTCAATACCGTTTGCTCATGCTATATAGAAAATAATCCTCCATAGTGAATCTTTGGGTAGCTTCTTTGGAGAGAGTTAAATTCTTTCATAGTAACTAAGTGTCATGGATATTTTTGTGCCAATAGATTATAAAGTATCTTGGAGTTGATGTCTTTATGGGATCTTGCCCACCTTAAGCCTGGACTCCTGTCTATGTGTGATTGGTCCATTCAGAACAATACCATGTTGGAGAAAAGGTGCTCTCTCTGTTTTTAAGGTGTTATTAAATATTTTTCTCTAGAAGGGATGTGAGCTATTTCTATAGAACTTATCAGCTCTTCTTGACTTTGCTACAAAATCAGTGCCTTAATGATCACTTACTCTTCTAATGCCCATTGTAAATACCATGGTTTCATGTGAAATGTGACCCTACTCCTTGCTGGCATGTTCACATCTCCTTTGGAATAAAAACATAGGTCAAAACCATTTTGTATAATATAAATATTATCTAGATGGAATTAATGTTTTTCAAACTAAAAGTGTTTCTCACTTCAAATCAGGGGCATAGAATAATGTTGAATTAAGAAAAATAAACTATAGGATTGAGATAAGTTTGAATACATTTACACATACTTGCTTTGTAGATGTGGCATCTCAGAAGAGAACAGGAGGCATAACTGATGAACTATCTGCCAGATTAATAGACTGTGATGATCCCCAGTGATAGGCAAGGGCATGGACTGTGTTTTTCTTTTGTAATGTTGGACAATTTGGAATCCTTAAATCTCATCTTCTAAATGAGCTTACAGTACTGACGCAATGTTATATATCTACTGATTCAGATACTGAAGACCAACAGATTTTTTAAAATACTGGAACATTTATTTAAGAAGTACTGGAACACACAATTCTCCAACTGTCATACAAAATAACAAACTTAAATTTTGCTTCTCATCTCTGTGCAGCAATTTTTGTCAAATATCATTTTTCACTTTTTCCTCCAATAAGAACCAAAATCAGTTACACCTCAAACTATGGGTATTTTTAAGCAGAGGATTTAAATAATTATGTATACAATATATCCTAGATCACAAATTAATTTCTTAAATGTTGCAATAGATTTTATTTGAATATTTTGACTTATTTAAGTATACACAGCTAAACTAAATTTTTTTAATTAAAAAAAAAAAAACCTTAAACGTCATATGAAAACAAAAAAGAGCCCACATAGCCAAGACAATCCTAAGCAAAAACAAAACAAAACAAAACAAAAAACTGGAGGCTTCATGCTACCTGACATCAAACTATACTACAAGGCAACAGTAATAAAAACAGTGTGGTATTGGTACCAAAAAGAGATATAGACCAATGGAACAGAACAGAGGCCTTGGAAATAATGCCCCAAATCTACAACCATCTGATCTTTGACAAACCTGACAAAAAGAGGCAATGGGGATAGGATTCCCTATTTAATAAACAGTCTTCAGAAAACTGGCTAGCCATATGCAGAAAGCTGAAATTGGAGATCTTCCTTACACATTTTAAAAACATAACTCCAGATGGATTAAAGCTTTAAACATAAGACCTAACACCATAAAAACCCTAGAAGAAAACCTAGGCAATACCATTCAAGATATAGGCATAGGAAAGGACTTTGTGACTAAATCATCAAAAACAATGGCAACAAAAGCCAAAATAGACAACTGGGATCTAGTTAAACTTAAGAGCTTCTGCACAGCAAAAGAAACTATCATTAGAGTGAAATGGCAACCAACAAAATGGGAAAAAAAATTTGCAAGCTACCCATCCAACAAAGCACTGGTATCCAGAATCTACAAAGAACTAAAACAAATTTACAAGAAAAAACAACCCCATAAAAAAGTGGGCAAAGGATATGAACAAACACTTTTCAAAAGAAGACATTTATGTAGCCAACAAATATATGAATAAAGCTCATCATCACTGGTAGTTAGATAAACGCAAATCAAAACCACATTGAGATACCATCTCAAGCCAGATAGCATGGTGATCATTAAAAAAATCTGGAGACAACAGATGCTGGAGAGGATGTGGAGATATAGGAATGCTTTTACACTGTTGGTGGGAGTGTAAATTAGTTCAACCATTGTAGAAGACAGTGTGATGATTCATCAAGGATCTAGAAACAGAAATACCAATGGACCCACCAATCCCATTATTTGGTATGTATTCAAAGGATTATAAATCATTCTACTATAAAGACACATGCACACGTATGTTAACTGTGGTACTGTTTACAGTAGCAAAGACTTGGAGCCAACCCAAATGTCCACTGATGATAAACTGGATAAAGAAAATGTGGCATACATAAACCATGAAATACTATGCAGCTATAAAAAAGGATGAGTTCATGTCCTTTGCAGGGACATGGATAAAGCTGGACACCATCCTTCTCAGCAAACTGACACAAGAACAGAAAATCAAATACTGCATATTCTCCCTCATAAGTGGGAGTTGAACAACGAGAACACATGGACACAGGGAGGGGAACATCACACACTGGCATCTGTTGGGGTGTGGGAGGACTAAGGGAGGGATAGCACATGGTGGTGTGATTTGGGAGGGATGACATTAGGAGAAATACCTAATATAGATGACGGGTTGACGGATGCAGCAAACCACCATGGCACGTGTATACCTATGTAACAATCCTGCAAGTTCTGCACATGTACCCCAGAACATAAAATATAATAAAAAAGAGGTTTTTACAGTGACACTCAGATGACCTCAAAGATTTTATTCCATTTCATATTGTAGTTATGACTCTAGTAAGAGGGAACTCAGAAACATTCTAACTATTTCTAGACAATAGAATAAAATAGAAATGGTGTATGTCACTGTGTTGAAGAGATAAAATATCTTGTGTGGATTCCCCATTTCACTTTATTTTATTCAGGCAGCATCCTAAGATGGAATGAGTATAGATCCCTGAGTAACAGCTTAAAGAAAATCTTCCCAGAGAAAACACTCAACCAGCATCTCCATTGGATTTTTCCATGAATAATGAAGAACTATGATTTGAAATTGCATTTAAGCATCAAGTGCTGTAAGTTTTACTCATAAAAGAAGTTGAGGAATTGCAGGAAGATATAGCCAAATACAGATATCCCTTTTATCATATTGTTTCCAAGTATTAACACATTTCAATATCTACATTAGATTCTTCCATATGTAATGAAGAAACTTGGATTTAGTAAGTCTGATTTTGAAAGTGCATTTATGTAGTAAGTACTGTAATTATTACTAATGAAAGAAAGAGGTCAAGGAATTGCTGAGAAAACTAACCAAAGAGAGAAGAGAGATATTAGTTTCATCATATCACTTATGAACATGTGAAAAATGCTGCAAAGAATTTGAGGAAGAAGCATACTGGTAAAAATCTATGATATTCAAAATTAAGAATATATTGGGATTCCATTATAAATGGGGTAGGTTTTAAACGTGAACAGGTCATCATTAAGGACTCAACAACAGCCATGCAGAAATGTGTGTCTGTATATGTGTGTGCGTGCAAGAAAAAGAAGGGGTGAGAGAGGAAGGGGGTGAGGAAGAGGGAGAATAAATTGGGGGACTATTAATAAACAGGATTCATTTGCACAGTTAATAGCTAAATTTAGAGGCATTTATGGAGCAAATAAGCCTTGAGAGAGTTAGACAAAAGATACCAGAGACAGACAGTGATTTGAAAGAAAATTACAAAAGTCATACAAGAAGCAGCAGACAATAAAGGCATTGAGAATAAAATTGGATAGTTAGGATATTGGGATTAAGGATATGTCAATATCTTCTTAAATATTTTGGGGATTGAGGATGTTGTGTTCCTTTTTTTAATTTAAAAAAAAAAGTTTTTTTTTTTTTTTTTTTTTTTTTTAAAAAAAAAATTTTTTTTTTTTTTTTTTTTTTTTTTTTTTAATTAACTGGCTTCAACTTCTTTCTCCGTTAAATAAAAATGAGAAAATAGAAAATCCGTTTCCTCAGATTTCTATTTTATCGGATATCCTTTCTAATATTCCATAGCTTAAAAGTTGTGAAACTTCTAAATATATGCACATAATTTTAAATAAGGAATTGCATTTGCCAAGGTAAAACAGTTCTTGAAATCTTGTATTACTTTTTCTTACTAAGTTAAATAAGGCTCCACACATTATAATGTATATAAATCTCCAGTTAGAAAATAAGCATTACCTCAGCCTTTGTCATGTATTTTCCGGAGTTATTGCATTTTACTACTTCTTAAGACAGAAAGAAGACAAGCCAACTTCAAGATATTTCATTTTTAAAATTTGAAAATATTTATCTTCCACCATTTTTTTCCATAAGACGAATAAAATATTACCATATTTTCTTGATTAAAGCACAAGGAATGGGACTAAAAAAGACATATGATCAAATGATTGACACTGTTACTTTCCTGATTTAGAAAGATTGGGATATGCATCATTGTAACTCATATTTAGAAATGTCAGAGTGGGTGCTATTTCCATCCCTAAGTGAGAAAGTAATGGTATAAGCAGAAACATTTCTACTCCTAAAGTACTGAATTAATTGCTAACTTTCCAAAATCATTTCAGATCTGAATGCATTCAGGTTCTAAACTCCAACTGAAAAATTATATTATTATTGGGTTCCCCAGAAACAGGCTCTAAGACAATGATTCTACTAAAAGTAGTTATTTGGAAGATGAAGAATAAACCAATGGGTGTGGGAAAATAAGTCAAAGAAAGAAACTAACATAAATGCATTATCAATCCAATAATGCTGAAGGCTACTGAAGGTTAACATTACAAGGAAAAATCTGTCAGTTATGTCACCTACAGGTGACAGGCAGGAATATTTAAACAATAGGTCTTGTCAAATATCAGTTGAAGGCTGAATTTGAGCATTAATTCCCAAGCATTTCAGTCTGTTGCATGGATGAGAAAGTGGCTTCAGCAGCAGAGAAAGCTGTCAGATAAAGAAATAAAGAAACTGGCCTTTGGGAGTGAGACTGTTGTTCACAAACTTCATAAGGCCAATGGGATATGGATACCTCTTGATAATTCCTTCTAAAACTAAGGCGTTTTGAAACAGTAACATTATAATAGTGCTGTGGTAGAACAGAGCTTCTTTCTTTTTTTTCCCTAAACTTTTATCTGTTCCTTTTTGTTTTCTTCTTCCTTTTCTAAATTACACTTTAAGTTCTGGAGTATATGTGCAGAACTTGCAGGATTGTTGCATAGGTACACACATGCCATGGTGATGTGCTGCCTCCATCCCCCTGTCACCTACATCAGGCATTTCTCCCAATGTTATCCCTCCCCAACCTCCCCACACCCTGCTATCGCTCTCCTAGCCCCACATCCCCCAACAGACCCCAGTGTGTGATGTTCCTCTCCCTATGTCCAGGTGTTCTCATTGTTCAACACCCACATATGAATGAGAATATGTAGAGTTTGGTTTTCTGTTCTATTATCAATGTGCTGAGAATGATGGTTTCCAGCTTCATCCATGTCCCTACAAAGGACATGAACTCATCATTTTTTATGTCTGCATAGTATTCCATGGTGTATATGTGCCACATTTTCTTTATCCAGTCTATCATTGATGGGCATTTGGGTTGTAAGTCTTTGCTATTGTAAACAGTGCCACAATTAGCATACGTGTGCATGTGTCTTTATAATAGAACAATTTATAATCCTTTGCATATATACCCAGTAATTGGATTGCTGGGTCAAATGGTATTTCTTTAAATCTTGCAAATATGTTAGGAGATATTAAAGAGTAGTGTGGAGAATGGTGTCCATTAATTCTCAATTTTGAATATCCCCCACATATTCTACAAAGAACTAGCCCATAACTACTTTATAAAAGGATTTGGATCATCCATCTGCCCAAGTGGATTTTAAAGTAGATATAACACATAAGACTGTTTATTCATAGAGTTCAGCATTAAATTCTCAAGAACTATCTGTTGAATAGATAGGTCAGTTGATGCCTGAGAGAATGTTGGTGTTAACAGTGAGGTGCAAGACAAATAATGTGTGTCATTGTGTACTCCTTGACGCTGTGGTGTGGTTCATTTATCTATAAGGAAACTTTCATAGAGTACTCACTAGGATGACTCATTAAAACATTATATTAGGATTATCATTATGCTGTATCATTACTTCATAATCATTCATTTTATGATGGCAATCTTTTTTCTAAAAATGAAGAAAAATGAAATGTTAATGTTCCACTAGTTAGCTCAGATAATGTTTTACTTGTGGGAGAAAATAAAAAGCACTTCAGTGGGAGAAAATAATGTGCTTTTACTCTTTAAACATAAAGCAAGCATATTTAATCACAACTAAGACTAAAGCAAAAAATGATAATTCTGGATTTCTCCATGATTCTGCGGAGATTTCAATTGATGTATTGCACACACACATCAATGATCTCAAGTCCCTGGGAATTCCATTAACAGCTCCCAGTGAGGCCTAGGAACTTTGTTTGCCTTTGCTGTATGCTATCTATCAGCATATGCCATAATAATTGCTGTCAGCGTTCAAGAAGCATTTTTTTTTTTTTTACCATGTGGCTAAATAGTTAGCTGCACTGGTTGAAAAGAACAATAACAGGTGTGTTTTCATGCTACACTGCACTTCTACTGCCACATAGTTATTCAGGCTTCAGGGTATCACTGAGAAAGATGGGGAGGTAATCTATGCAGATGTGCTATATGGTTTTAGTTCTGAAGTAACAGGTGCTTCAAAATTAAGACATAGATATCTCAGAAGGAGCCAAGAGATGGTGAATTGTCTAGAGACTGATATAAAATGGATACATTCCAATGGGCTTGAATAACATATGGAGATCAGAGCACCATAGGATCACCAGCAGGGTATTGAATTAGACACTGCCTATAGACATTGCAATAAATATATGAAAGACTGAGATGAAGAGATGGCGAATTAAGATTTTCAACTGGCAAAAAACATAAAAAAAATAAAAATCTTAATTTTTAAAAACTGGCCTATGATCTTCCTACACAGTATGTTTTCCATACACTAGAGATTTGTTGGATTTGGCACATTTGCAGAATTGAGAACCATGTGGGTAATAACCTCAATAAGAAACGTTACTAAAACCCAGGGATAATTTACATCATCAAAGATCTAGATATAAGTTAGGTTTATCTGTAGTGGGAGAAGAGGCAGCTTAATGTTTACACTTTTATCTGTTTCCAAAAATTAATTGAGACATTTTCTTAGTTGAATGCAGGTGTATTCTCAACTGAATAGTTTTAAAATACATTTACTCAAAAATTAATTATTGAGTACCAGTAATACGTCAGCCTCTAGGAATAAAAGAAAAACATCATCCTTTCTCCTTTGGAGCTGATGTCAGTAGATTATAAGAAACAACAACATTAAAAAAATTATTTTTAATTTGATATGTCTAGTTGTGACTAATGATCCACAACATAAGCATAGAGTGAGCATAAGATTCAGCAAAAGGCCTATTCTAAGCTGTGTGTTTTTATTAATAGAAGTCTTCCACAAAAACCTGACATTAAAGCTGGAACCTGAGGCATGACTGTTAGCAAGGTGAAGAGGAGGGCATTGTTTAGAAACTACGGAATGTGCAAACTCCTTGAGAAGGAAAAGTTCTTGGTGCATTCTGGTAACTTAAAGAAGCAAGTAAAACTACATTAGAGTCAACCCAAGAGTCCCAGTATGGTGACAAAGGCAGAACACATAGTAGACAGACTGTAATGCAGCCTGCTAAGGTATGTTAAAGACTCTGGCTATTTCCCTAAGGGTAGTGAAAACACTGAATAATTTTGACCTAGAAAAATGGTTCTCAGTGAGGGCAATTTTGAACCCCAGTAAAGATTTGGCAAAAGCCAGAGACATTGATTATTTTATATGGGGAAATATGCCACTGGCATATCCTAACTAGAGAGCAGAGATGCTGCTAAATATGCTGCACTGCACAGACACAGCTTCCAAAACAAAGAATTATCTGGATTGAAATGCCAATAGTGCCAAGACTGAAACACTGTGACTTTCTAGAGACCTACAGAATGAGATTTATAACCAGTGTTTGTTTGGAACAGGTTGAATCTAAGGAAGCAAGAGAAGATGTGAGATGAAGACTTAGGAAGTGATTGCAGTGATTTAAGAAAGAGGTATCTTATATTGGGATTGTAAAACAATTGCAATATTTTAAAAAATTAGAAAAATAGGGTTATCTGCTAGGAGGCATTAAACATTGTTGCTTTTTATGAACTTTACCATGAATTTGTTCACACTCACCTTTTTGTCAGGAGGAATTAGTTTGACCCGCAGCTCCTTCAGATGCTGCTGGATGTACCACTTCCATTTCTCCAATTATTGGGTCTGCTGTAGATTCAGCTCAATAAGGAAAGCTATCAACTTTTCCTGGAGGGATAGCAGAAGTGAGACTAATGTGAGATTAAGTTAATCTTTGTGGACCAGATCATCTTCAAAAATTCTAGTTCAGTTGTCTATCTCTCAGTTAACATTCATCATTTATGCCAGCAGACATACAATCAGATCTAAACCAATAGCTTGGTATAAACTAATTACCTCCCCAAATTGTGCAGCAACATATTACTCACAAAATTATTCTATGTCATTCTTAGTAGCTGTAAAGTTCTAATCAAATCATGGATGATACATTTGGAGCCTTCAATTAAATCAAGTGTGTAAGGTCAAGACCCTTATATAATTATTTCATACCACTACTAGCAGTTATACATGTCTAATCAAATTTTGACTTATATGGTTGATAACCCTCAGTTTGAATTTTAAAAGAATGGGCAAAAAGTGGTACTTATAGCCAACTAAGAACTGAAAGTCCAGAATTTAGTTAGGATACAAGGATGGCAAACAATTGTAGTAGTGGTGAACTGGAAATACTAATATTTTCACAAACACTTAGGTCTAGCTTTGAATAAATTCAATTTTAGATTGCATAAGGTAATCTGCCACATCCCTAGCTAGCACCTAATGTTGAAAGTAATAAAGTTATCTTAGTGGAAAACAGTGTCATACAGATCCCCTAATAATCTTAACCAGCAAATTTGAGTTCATTCATGTCAGCTTTTATTGCCAAAACTTATTATTAAATTTTAATTTTCTTCAAAAATGTTTTAGTTACTGTCTAGAATTTCTCTTTCATGTGAAATGTAGAATGAGCTTTTTACGGACTACTTTTTATAATTGTTAATAGAATCCAATAATTCAATTTATAGATCATGTAAATTTATATTGCAATATTAACAACTTCATGAGATTATATGTTGTCTACATACTTGAATCTATTTTTTAAAATGTATCTTACATATTTTAAATAAATATGTTCTACATATTATATAGAATATCAGTTTATATAGATTTTGCCACTGGGAAGAGGTATTTGTTACATTTTACAGTTAGTTATTTTCTTTCTTTCTTTATTTTTTTGGGGAGGTGGCGTGGAGTCTTGCTGTTGCCCAGGCCGGAGTGAGTGTAGTGGTGCAATCTCCGCTTAATGCAACCTCTGCCTCCCGAATGCAAGCAATTCTCCTGCCTCAGACCCCTTAGTAGCTGGGATTACAGGAAGGCACCATCACACTGGGCTAATTTTTGTGTTTTTAGTAGAGACAGGGTTTTGCCATGTTGACCAGGCTGGTGTCTATATTTTCTATATATTCCGGATTGCTAGTATCTGTGGCAGGTTCTTATCTTCAGCTGAATGACAGAGATTAAAATTATTCTAAGAAAGTGAACAAGGGATATATTTCTTCTTAAAGTCTAAGGATATCTAAGGTTCCTTACATATCTCAGAATTTTCTTAGTCCTTACACAGTAAATGACTGAAAAAAGAGAATAATTCACAAACGTAGAGATGGAATACTTTTTCTTGGGAGTTTCGGGTTTATAGAGACAAAACAAATAATTAAGAGTTTCATTTAGGAACATATAGCATCCAAGCTTGTATAATAACATTTCTGCTTACACTTTCTTCTTCAGAGCTAAAATACTCACATTTGAGAACTATGTTTTAAATATTAATTGTAAAATGTAACAAAAACAGATATTAAAAATTGACACTATGCCTTAATTTATAGCTAGAATTATCAATAATCAATACTATCATTTTTATTTATAAAAATAAACAAAAGCAAATATCTTAATATTTGACATCTATACTTAAAATATAAAATGAAAGCAATTAAAACTAGCCGGAAGACATGACAGATTATATACGGATGATTTTAGGCAATGCATTTAAAAAGCTGTGTTTTTTTTAAAACTTCAGTTGTTCAACACATGACTTAGATGGTAGAATGCCCATAATAAAATGTATTTTCCTAAACTTCCTTTCAGCACCTTCCAGTGATTAAACACAAAAGGCTCTGATACAAATGATGATGATGTTATTCTACTAACAGACTTGCTACCTACTGGCATTAGAGAGAAATTTCCAGTGTGAGTTTTGCTTCAATAAACTATTTTATAATATAATTAACCAAATTTAGTGAGAGTCAAGTGTGGTTGTCACTATTCTAAATAGCCTCTAAATCCAAATAAAACATTTTATGTCTTTCCACTGTTACAAAATTATGGAAAAGATCTATGCTTCATTTAGCTGTACCTGTATAAGCAAGTATCCTAAACATAGTGACTTTAAAAAACAAATATTCATTTAGCTCATGATTCTTGCTGACCTAGTTTTGTCTGACCTATGCTGGGCTCATTAATGTTCTGCAGTTAGCTGGTTAGTCAGCTCAAGGCTGATAGGTCTATAGTAATCCCACTCACATATATAGCTGTGGACAGGTTGGTGAGACAAGGACAAGTGGGTCATGTGTATATTTTCATCACGCAAGTACCTGCGCTTATTCACACGTAGCTGGGCTCCAAAAGAGAGATGGGAAATATATTACACACTTTAAGGCCTATTTTCAGACTGGTTCACTATCACGTCTGCTTCATATTATGGCTAAAAAAAATTACAAAGCCTGTCTGTACTTAAGTGGGTGAACTCCATCTCATGATGAGAAAAACTGCAACATCATATTAAAAGAATATGGTAGGGAAAATAAGAGTAAAGATTTGTGGCTATTTGTAACGTATATATCAAGAAATATGAATGATCAAAGGGTGCATGTGACCTTAACATGCTGAATACAGTACCTCTGTTGTCTTTGTCTTAAAGAAACTGGCCTTCCTGTTATTTCAGGAATATATGCTGGCTTCTATATTCACTAGTATGCTAACATAACTTCTATGTCACAATAAATAATAAATTAGTTGAAATAGGGCAATATTAATGTAACTCTATGTCTTGTTAAATTTAGTGCTTGAGAATAAATTGGTAAAGAGTTGTGAGCCTTCTCCAACCAAAAGCTTATATAAGAAGAAATTTAAATAAACCTGAAAATAAATTGTCTTCATGATACTATCTATAGTGTGACAAGATTTGGAAGATTTTTATTTTTAATCTTATGAAAGTTGAAAAATCACAGGATGACAACCATGGCTATGCTATTGCTGTAGGTTTACTGATAATATTGTGAGGCTAGGGTGAATTATTACTAATATAAAAAACACAGAAATGTAAGCTCTGAAATTATTAATTAAAACTGCTTGGGACAGACAATTTCTTTAAGTGATAGATTCTGTGTGGATTTTCTCCATCTTGGCATATGTTTCTAAAATATCTATCTGGGAGAAATAGTCGTGGTTTTACCTGTTCTTATCATCTTATATATTTTGCCAGGGAGTACAAAGCTAAGATTTATGCTCAATTAGAGTAAATATTTTAGAAAACATTTTTGATATTTTCAGTCTTCTCAAACTCTTTATTTTACTATAAGTTATTTTATATTTATTTCATTGAACCTTTTTGCTTTAAATATATCTTATTCAAACCATATCTGAAGATTGTCAATGAAGTATAAAAATTACAAATTTTTCTATTATTTTTATATTCATCTGTTTGAAAAAATTAATATAAAAACTTTTCTTAGACATAATATGAGGCAAATATAGTTTCAATGAGAAATCATCCTAGAATTACATTTTAAAAATAAATTGCCTTGGGGTAGGTTTTAACCTCAATTACTTCAATTAGATGTTTCATGGAAATCAGTATACCTAATTAATATTTGTTGAATTGTTTTACATTAATAACTTTTGTGAATGTGATAAAAATTCACAAAGTGAACTCAAAGCTTCTGTCCCTGAACGTTGTTTGAAATGCAGCTATTCAGATTTCTTTATTGATTAATCCCTATTTCAAGGTTCAAGCTGTTAGCCTCTAAATTTATAGATTCTTTCAGATATTTATTTTTAGCATATTACTATTTAAGTTAACAGAGTCTATCTGTTATAAACTAGTCATTGTCCATAAATAGATCCTAACCACCCTCACTAAAAATCACATTTTCTGGTCTCCACATTTGCTAATATTCAAACCGCTCTCATTCTCTTTTCATATTACTTTTGACCATGCCAAGACGGCTGTATTACCCTAACAGTGTCCCTGAGAGTACTCCTGAAACTAAAGTTGAAAGGTTTATTTTGGGAAAAAAGGAACAAAACTCTCAAAAGCTGTTTATAACTTTGTAAACAATTAGGACGTGTGATTTTTCTTTATAAGTAAACGACACTGTCTGCACAAATAGCTAGAAACAAGTGGTAACACCATAGGAAGAAGCAGTCTATTTGGCAGTGAAGTCTATTTTGGTAGTGAAGAAAACTTACTTCATAATTTTACATATGAAGAAAACTGAAAGTCAGGAAATTTAAATAACTTTTCTAAAGAACGAGGAAGTGGAAAAGTCACCAATTCTGTACTGTGTAATCCCCAAACTACATACAATATTTATCTTACTTGATTCTGGGAGGAGTTACCAAGTGATATGGTTTGTCTCTGCCCCACTCAAATCTCATCTGGAATTGCAATCCCCACATATGGAGGGAGGGACCTGATGGAAGGTGATTTTATTATGGGGTTTGTTTCCCTCATGCTGTTCCTCTGAGGGAGTTCTCAGGAGATCTGATGGTTTAAAAGTGTGGCACTTCCCCTTTGTTCTCTTGTTCTTTCTCTCTCTCCTGCTGCCCTGTGAAGAAGGTGCTTGCTTCTCTTTCTTCTAAATATATATATACTATTTATATAACTTATCAAACCTATGGTCCACAGGCCACATGTGGCCTAAGATGGCTTTAAATCCAGCTCAAAACAAACTCACAAACTTAAAACATCATTAGATTTTTTTATGATTTTCTTTTTAGCTCATCAACTATCATTAGTGTCCTCTTCCAAATTGGCTCAGGGAAGCCAAAAGATTAGACACTCCTGCTCTACGACATATAATTTATTTATCTAAAATGGCGTGTCAGCTGACATGGAAAACAATGGGAATCTCTAGTTTTCAGAAGCCTCCCTCAAACAGAGGTAAATCTGTTAGATCTCTCTGAGAATCATGTGATAAGAAGCAGAGTTTGAATCAAATTGTTAAGATTGCCTCCTTGCCCAATTATGTCTCTCCTGCAACAAATGAAATAGATTGGCCACACAGTTTATTGACACAGCTTCATATATTTCATATTTTGATTTTTCATTTGGAAAACTATGTGTCAGCTCCATTTCCTTTTGCAGCTTACTATTTTTGGTATTATTAAATATTTCTTTATTTGGTATATTCAATATATTGATGTTTTTGAATGAATATCGATTATTTTATAATCTTGAACTTTAGAGTCAAAATTATTTTTAATGGGCTAATGCAATATTCATTTCAAACTATATTTGCCTATATATTTACTGACATTAGAGATTAAAACGATTTCTATTATATATATATATATATATTATATACACACACACATGCATAACTGTAGACATTTTTATGAGTGCAATACTGAATCTCCAAAGTATAAATACCATGAATTTTGGTTTAGAAATCAAGAATAATTTATGAGATCAAGTTTTATACGTTTTGTAGAATGCTGCTACAAATCTGTTATGTTTTAGCTCTATCAAAAAGTAGAAAATTAAACATTTAAATCATTTTTTTTGCTTTTTATGAAATTTATATAATTGAATTGAATAATTAATATTGAGACTTGGATATTTGATAAAAATTTTATTAAAATAATTAAAGCAAGAGTGTCACTTCAAGAAAAAAAATGGTAGGCTGTCATTCTGTTTGGATTTATTTGATGCATTATCATAATTAGATTGAAGCTATGAATTTTTCTGGAGAATACAATAGAAGTGTGATAGTTTTCATTACACTAGACACATGATACAAACAGGATACTATTGGGGAATAAATTTACTTTGTCAAAAAATGAGGGGATCTTGACCTATAGTTTTCATTTTTCTTTTTCTTTTTTTCTTTCTTTCTTTTGTGTGTGTGTGTGTGTGTGTGTGTGTGTGTGTGTGTGTTTGTGTCTTTATGTCTTTATCTGGTTTTTGGTATTTGGGTAATGCTGACTTTGTAGAATGAGTTTCAAAGCATTCTTCCTCCTTCAATTTTTTGAATAGTTTGAGTAAAATTATTTACTTTTTAAAATGTTTGGTATGTTTCAGCAGTGAAGCCATCAGGTCCTGGGCTTTTTTTTTTTTTAATGGGAGACATTTATTACAGATTCAATCCCCTTATTTGTTATTGGTCTGATCAGGTTTTAGAATTCTTCATGATCCAATCTTGGTAAGTATTCAAGAATATATTCATTTTTTCTACATTTTCCAATTTGTTGGCCAAGTGTTATTTGTAGTAGTCTCTTGTGAGTCTTTTTATTTCTATGTATCAGTTATAATGTTATCTTTTTCATCTGATTTTATTTATTTCAGTTATATCTCTTGTTTCTCTTAATCAAAACACATCTATTCATTGCCAACTGATGTTTGACAAATAAGAACACTTTTAGGGGTAAAGAACAGTTTCTTAAATAAAATGGTTCTGGGAAAACTAAATATCTACATATAGAAGAATGAAACTAGATCCCCATTTCTCACTATGTACACAAACCAACTCTGAATGGATAAAGCATTGAAATGTAAGACCTGAATTTATGAAACTACTAGAAGAAAACATAGGCAAAGTACTTGATTACATTGGACTAAGCAAGGATTTTTTGAATAAGATCTAAAAAACACAGGCTACAAAAGCAAGAATAGACAAATGAGGTTACATCAAATCGAAATGCTTCTGGACGGACAAAGAAACAATCAATAACATGAAGAGATAGTATGAGTGAAAGTATTTAAGAACTATAAATTTAACAAAGGGCTAATATCTAGAATATATAAGAAGCCAGCCAGGGTGAAAGACTACTAAACAAACAAACAAACAAACAACAATCACAAAAAGAAAACCAGGAAAAAGATGCAAATAAATGTTGCTGAAAAGAAAAAAAAACATACAAATGACCAACATATATGTGAAAAAAATGCTCAATATCACTAATCATCTGAGAAAAGCAAATCAAAACTACAGTGGGAAATTGCCTCATCCCAATTAAAATGGTTATTAACAAAAAGTCAAAAACGAACAAATCCTGGATAGGAGGCAGACAAAAGAGAACACAATCACTCTTGATAGGAATGGAAAACAATAAAAACTAAAAAACAGCTAACATATTTAGCAACAATACTAGGTATATGTCAAAAATAAATGAAATCAGCATGTGGAAGAGGCGTCTGCACATCCATGCTTATTGCAGCACTATTCACAATAGCTGAGATATGAATTTAATCAATCATACAACAAATGAAATCCTGACATTTGTGGCAACATGGATGTACATTATATTACATGGTTAAGTGAAATAAACCAGACCAAGAAAGACATCATCTTTCTCATATGTATAGACCTTTATACCATATCAGAACCTACTCACATCTTAAAATTCCCACCTTTTTATACTGTTACAATGTTAATTAAATTTCAACATACATTTTCCAGGGGATATTTAAACCATAGCAGTAATGTACATTCACTTTAGAGCCACATTTTCAGGATTAGCCAAACCACCCTTAGGTAAACTTGCTGATCAAACATGTTATAGTTTATTCTTATGTAAAAATGTGAAAGCATTATTATTACAGAATTATAATAATTACAGTATATTTCAAAACTAATATAAACATTAACCACTATAACATTTTAAGAATGTTGTCACAAATTCATATTTATATTATAGAAGAAACATGTATCATTTGAAATAAGAACAAATCATAAAATATAATGCAGACATAAAAGAATAAAAGCTCAAAATAAAGAGATAACAACCGTAACTTTCATAACATTATTTGACATATATGGTATTACAGGATGCATTTTAACAGCATTCATTATACACCATATAATAAATGCTGCAATATGTTAATATTATATACATTAACAGTATCTGTATTCTATGCTAAAAAAAACTTTGTGGCCTTTATACAATTAACAATATATACTTACTCTTTTTTGTTGTAAAAGGTTCTGTGAGAAAATTATCTAATCCTATATATATTCCATATGCTACTTAACAATTTCTCTATTGAGGGATATTCAAAATTGCTGCTGATATCATATTATTTTTATAAGTGATATAGCAGTACATACTCATTCATAAATTTTATATGCCTCTTTATATATGTTATTGAATAAAATTTTCTAAAAGGGTACATTTAGGTCAAAAGATTAAGATGTTTTAATAATTTGATTAAATGGTGACAACAGATTATAATTTAAAAGTGAGGTATATTTATTTGGACATGTAAAAATCATGGTAACTGTAGAGTATTTGGAAATTGTTGAAATTTTAAAAAGCATCTACATCACTTATAATCTGGCCACTCAATATTTATTTAAATGCTTCTTTATATATTTGTTATACATGTGAATATGTCTATTTCTGTATATATGTATGTATACACACTCACACAGATACAGACACAGAATTTTTATAAATATACATGGAGTCACAATGAACACTGAATTCGTGAATTCTGAACCATTGTTCCTGAGAATAATTAGGAGGATGTAAGCCTCTGATCACATTTTCATTATATGATTAATTGATACACTCGTTTTATCTGTGCTTTGGATTAAAGAAAACTTAATCATGGCCACGGCCACTAGACCTCTTACCCGAATGAAAATTATCTAACGCATATTTCCTCAGCAAAATATACCACAGCCTTCTCATGTTTAGAAACACTGCACAGCACATTAACACTATGCTTGGAAGCCATTTAAAACAGCAAAATCACCAAGAAAAACCACAAAAATGTGATGAATGTGGCACTAAATAAACTACAAAAAGAACACTTTTTTGTGGTATGAAAGCTGAAACAAAAAGAAAGAACATTGCCTAGTTCAACCTCATCTGGAAACCTGCATAGTTGGTCAGCTCAATGTCTTGCTAGTCAGCATATGTCTGTCAATGACCATAGAAGTGCCATGAATATTGATTTTAGGGTTAAAATAAATTTTAGTAAATTAGGTGGATTATAAATATAAGATTCACAAATAATGTGGATTGACTATGCACCAAAGTCCTTATTTCTTGTTCCTGTTTTTCTTTTGATCTTATTTATTCTTGTTATTCTGGCACTAACCCTACCCTGACACATACTAGCAAGTTGGCTGCATCATGTCATTGCCTCTTGATGTCAAGTTAATTTACTTTAGTGGCCAAACTCAATAAAACTTTGTCTGAATCTTCAGTCTTCAGATTGGATCATAGCCTAGTCGATACCAACTATTTTTCTCTGCACACACTTAGCATATGTTTTACAATAAATGATCTACTCATCACAAGAGCTGATGTTCCAGAAGCAGCAAAGATAAAAAGAATAAATATTAAAAAACCCTATTATGCTCCATATGATTAACAAATTCTGCTTAGGAACTTATTGAGAATGCTTGAGTATAAATTCTGGGGCAAGGAATACTTATTCACAAGGTATGAGCCTGCTTAAGGCAATAAACACATATTGACTTGACATATTTACTTCCAGATAGTTGGCATGAGTTTACATTTCCACTAAAGATATATGGGAATACATTTTTTCCACTGCACCCTCACAGAAACTTTTACTTTCAACTCTGTAATGTTTTTATTGAGCACTTATTAAAATTCAGTTTCTATTATATATAGTGAGAATAAACTTTTTAATTGTTAGACTTTTACTTTTTTGTCAATTGTTGGTGCTTCATTCTCTTTAACTGAAATACATGTTTTCTTTACAGCTTTTCATTAGCACATTGTTTATTGGAATGATTACTTTTATTTATTTATCTGAGATGAAGTCTCATTCTGTCTCCCAGGCTGGAGTGCAATGGCATGATCTGGGCTCACTGCAACCTCCACCTGTCAGGGTCAACAGATTCTCCTGTCTCAGGCTCCCGAGTAACTGCGATAAAAGGCAACTGCCACTATGCCTGGCTAATTTTTGTGTTTTTAGTAGAGATGGGGTTTCACCATGTTGGTCAGACTGATCTCGAATTCCCAACTTCAAGTAATCTGCCCGCCTAGGCCTCCCAAAGTACTGAGATTACAGGCATGAGTGACCGTGCCCAGCCATTGATTGGGATTATTAAATGTGGTTTGCTTCTTTATGCCACAACATGGAATTTTAACTTCTTTACATATTTTATCAGTTGAAAGTCACCATATCTAGGAGAACAATCTGCTCCCAAATGAATACTGGATAAATAATGAAATGAAGGCAGAAATAAAAATGTTCTTCAAAACCAATGACAACGAAGACACAATGTACCAGAATTTCTGGGACACATTTAAAGCAGTATCTAGAGGGAAATTTATAGCACTAAATATCCACCTGAGAAGCAAGCAAAGATCTAAAATCGACATCCCATCATCACAATTAAAAGAACTAGAGGAGCAAGATCAATCAAATTCAAAAGCTAGCAGAAGACAGGAAATAACTAAGATCAGAGCAGAGCTGAAGGAGACAGAGACACAAAAAAACCCTTCAAAAAATCAATGAATCCAGGAGCTGGTTGTTTGAAAAGATCAACAAATAGACCACTAGGCAGACTAATAACAAAGAAAAGAGAGAAGAATTGAATAGATGCGACAAAAAATGATAAATCGTATATCACAACCAATTCTGCAGAAATACAAAGTATCATCAGATATTACTACAAACACCCTTATGCACATAAACCAGTAAATCTAGAAGAAATGGATAAATTCCTGGACACATACACTCTCCAAAGACTAAATCAGGAAGAAGTTGAAACTGTGAACAGACCAACATCAAGGTCTGAAGTTGAGGCAGCAATTATTGGTCTCTCAACCCAAAAAAGTCCAGGCCCAGACGGATTCACAGCTGAATTCTACCAGAGGCACAAAGAGGAGGTGGTATAATTCCTTCTGAAATGAGTTAGGGGGATTTCTTCTTTTTGTGTTGTTTGGAATACAATGCTAAAGAAGGATTCCTACCTAACTCATTTTATGAGACCAACATCATCCTGATACAAAATCTGGCAGAGAGACAACTAAAAAAGAAAATTTCAGGTGAATATCCATGATGAAGATTGATGCAAAAATCTTCAATAACATACTGGCAAACAGAATCCAACAGTGCATCAAAAAGCTTATCCATCACGATCAAGTTGACTTCATCCTGGGGATGCAAGGCTCGTTCAACATACAAAAATCTATAAATGTAATTCATCACATAAACAGAGCCAAAAACAAAAACCATATGATTATCTTAATAGATACAGAGAAGGCCTTCGACAAAATTCAACAGCACTTTATGTTAAAAATTCCCCAGAAACTAGGTATTGATGGTACATATCTCAAAATAATAAAAGGTATTTATGACAAGCCCACAGCTAATATCATACTGAGTGGGCAAAAACTGAAACATTTCCTTTGAAAACTGGCACAAGACAAGGGTATCCTCTCTCATCATTCCTATTTAACATAGGATTGGAAGTTCTAGTAACAGCAATCAGGCAAGAAAAAGAAATAAAGGGTATTCAATTAAGAAATGAGGAAATCAAATTGTCTCTATTTGCAGAAAACATTATTGTATATTTAGAAGACATCTTCTCAGCCTCAAATCTCCTTAAGATGATAAATTACTTCAGCAAATCTCAGGACACAAAATCAGTGTGGAAAAATCACAAGTATTCCTGTACACCAATAACAGACAAATAGAAAGCCAAATCATGAGTGAACTCCCATTCACAATTGCTACAAAGAGAATAAAATACCCAGGAATACAACTAACAGGGGATGTGAAGGACTTCTTCAAGGAGAACTACAAACCACTGCTCAAGGAAATAAGAGAGGATACAAACAGATGGAAAAACATTCCATCCTATGATTAGGAAGAATCAATATTGTGAAAATGGCCATACTGCCTAAAGTAACTTACAGATTCAATGCTATCCCCATCAAGCTACCATGGACCTTCTTCACAGAACTGGAAAAAACTACTTTAAACTTTAATGGAACCAAAAGTGAGCCTGCATAGCCAAGAGAATCCTAAGCAAAATGAACAAAGCTGGAGGCATCACGCGACCTGACTTCAAAGTATACTACAAGGCCACAGTAATCAAAACAGTATGGTACTGGTACCAAAACAGAGATATAGACCAATGGAACAGAACAGAGGCCTCAGATATAATGCCACACATGTACAACTATCTTATCTTTGACAAATCTGACAAAAACAAGCAATAGGGAAAGAATTCCCTCTTTAATAAATGGTGTTGGGAAAACTGGCTAGCCTTATGTAGAAACCTGAAACTGGACCTTTTCCATGATCTGCACATATATCCCAGAACTTAAAGTATAATATAATTAAATAAATAAATTTGTATCCAAATTACTCTCTCTACTGCACCTTAATTCTTTTCTACAAAATACTTTTTAAATCCAATGATTACTAATTTGTCAAGCAGAACATTATTCTGACATTTATGTAAAGTAGAAAGTTTTGCCTACATGACAATTAGGAAAGTCACAAGAAGTAAATGAAACATTAAGTTATTTCTTCAACTTTTTTTTTAATCATGTTTTGATTTGCTTGGACATAACTCCTTGTTCTTAGACCAATTCTTGCAATCTCTTTCCTTTTCACATTGTTAGTATGAACTTGCATTTTAGATTCATCTCTACCTAGTCACAAATTAATGTAAAATTTATGTGTTTACATATTTAAAGCACCTTCACTAGATATGGAGTCCAAAAATGGATTGCTGTTCAATTACCTTAATTTGAGTGTGCTTACTGAATCATGACATGACATTCTGGTATTAGACCAGAACTACCTTTTTTTTCCAGATTTCCTATAATTACATCTCCTTGTACTTCCTGGTATAGAATCCTGTTTGTATCAAAGTTGACCTCATTCTGGTATCCCTTGCCTTTTCAAGGAATGCTACTACTAGTCAGGCTATTCAGAATATTATTTTGTAGTAACTGTAGCCCCAATAGAGCACTTTTTTATTGAAATGATTCAATGATTTTCTTAGTTTAACCATGCAAATATTTTGAACATTTAAACATTTAAAATATTGGGCCTGTCATACTATACAATTTATTACCTTATTGTATTAGTATATAAAGATTATATGTACTGTCATTTTATTTTGCTTTTAGATTTCTCTGTTATTTCCCTGAGAATACCATTAATTAACATTCTCTTCTCGATTTTATGTAAGAATGAAGATTATAAGGGTCAGGCACAGTGGCTCATGCCTGTTTTCTCTGCTCGATGGGAGGATAATTTGAGGACAGAAATTTGAGACTAGCGGTGGCAATATAGCAGGACCTTGTCTCTATAAAAAAACAAAAACAAAATAGACAAATATGGTAGTCCTGGCTACTCAGTAGGCTGAAGTAGGAGGATCCCTTGAGCCTAGAAGTTGGAGGTTACATTGAGTTATGATTGCACCACTGAACTCCAGCTTTCGCAAGAGAGAGAGAGATACTGATTTTTTAAAAAGGAGTTATAGATACAAAAGCCTAGAGACAATTATTCCTCACATTCTGTACAAGCATATTTAGAGATTTTTCTCTCTGTATTATCTTTCCTACAATGTTTTATAGCAATCATTTACATAACATAGAGATAGTGTCTCTGTCTGAAAGAGATTTGTTTAATGTCCAGGAAAATCAGATATATCTCCTTCTATAGCAGTTTAGTCATGTTTGCCAGCAGCCCCATATATAAGTTTAGGGTTTCTTAATTTTATGGTTCCTTTTCTGTAACATATTCTACTGAATGTGTAAGTATCACCTGGCAATTATTACATAACACTATGAAAATAGAAGTTCAATGAACCAACCGAAGATTTTACTCTAGGTGCTGCTGTGAGTAATAAGCTGTCCTTTGTCTCTGACCTGAGAGTCTCATATCTCTAACAGTATCTATGAAACTGAAAAGATAACTTGTTAGCTTTCAAATATGGCTAAATCGCAGTTCTGCACAATTTCCAAAACCAGATTGTATACAGAATTGCCAGACTTTTCAAAATAATGATACTCTACATTTGTGGATTGCTTTTATATAAATGATTTCATTTAATTTTTACAGCACTTTTGAAATGTAAAACTAACACTGCTGGTTATTAAGCATGATTTAGAAGAACTTAACCCCATTGAATTTCAATTTATTAGTAAAATGATATAATTTCTACTGCATAAAGTCTTTCCATGAATTAAGTAGTTGATACTGTTAATGTGCTGACAAGAGTACCTGTTACAGAGTTGGTCACTGATGTGTCTGCAAAATCTCATTATTTCTTCCAATTATTCTGAGACACAATGATCATCCAAGGCCTTATTTAAGAGGTTGTCCTTGATATAATTATATTACGCTCCTTTAAATCTCACAATATTTATACTATCAAGATGTTACTGGTAAGTTAATAATATGCTTTAATGTATCAATTTTTCATATCTCTATAAAGATGATAAGCACCTTCAGAGCAAAATCTTGAGAGCAAAATCACATGCATTGCTATTTTTCTATTAAATTATTTAATATAATCCAGTCAATATGGAAAATTAACTTCTGACAAAAGTATTATAAAAGCTCAATACATTCTAAATCATAAACTTACTATGCCAATGAATAAATATTTTTGGATACGTGTGTTGTAAGATGTCTTATAGCTTACTTTTACAGTTTTTGTGGTTTCCTTTCATCACCTTATAAAAGCTACACAGATAGTTATTCCAAGTAAGGTATAAAGGCTGACATGTTAAATCAGAAAATCTTTTTAAATATAATTGTTCTTTAGGTGTATATGGTACAAAAGATGTCCTCAAATTTGGGAATATTTCCAGTGACTTTTCCAGTCTAACATTTCCATGATAGACTTTCCCTAAAATGATATCATAGAATAGGATGTTGGTAATAGTGAGCACTAGTTCTTTATGTTATAAATACCATCAGTAATAATTATAACTAGAAAGTAATATTTCTGGAAACTGCACAAATCTTTATCTAATTATACTTTTGCTTCCATTTACCTGTCTGGAGCCTTATAATTTTACTTAAGATATTTATGCTTATCACTAACCAAAGTATTCATAGTAATTGTATAACTCAAGAACACATTTATATTTATAATATATAAAAATTCAGGAAATTTACATTTAGATCATCTGTATTTTTGGAAACTTCCAGAACTATGCCAAATAATATTAAACATTAAATTCAAAAACTATGGGCTTCCTAGGCAAGATGGTCTAATGGGAACAACTCCAGTCTGCAGCTCCCAGTGAAACCAGCACAGAAGGTGGGTGATTTCTGCATTTCCAACTGAGGTACCTGGTTCATCTCATTGGGACTGGTTAGATAGTGGGTGCAGGCACAGAGGGTGAGCAGAAGCAGGATGGGACATCACCTTCACTGGGAATCACAAGGAGTCAGGGGACTTCCTCCCCTAGCCAAGAGAGGCTGTAAGGTACTACTGTGGGGATATTGCTACCCAGTCTAAACACTATGCTTTTCCCATGTCCTTTCAACCACAGGCCAGGAGATTAGCTAGGGTGCCTATATCACCTTGGGTGCCTGCACCAGGGCTCTGGGTTTCAAGCACAAAATTTCACAGCTGTTTGGGCAGACACTGAGCTAGAGGCAGGTTTTTTTTTTCCACACCCAGTGGCGTATGGAAATCCAGTGAGACAGAAGAACCATCCACTCACCTGGAAAGTGGATTTGAAATTTTTGCTGCCAGCACAGCAGTCTGAAGTCGACCTGAGACCCTTGAGCTTGATGGGGAGAGGGGCCTCCACCATTACTGAGGCTCGAGTAGGTGGTTTTCCCCTCAGTGTAAACAAAGCCCCCAGGAAGTTCAGACTGGGTTAAGCCCACCACAGTGCCACAAAGCCACTGTGGCCAGAATACCTACCTAGATTCCTCCTCTCTGGTCAGGGCACCTCTGAAAGAGGCAGCAGCCCCAGTCAGGGGTTTTAGATAAAACTCCCACCTCCCTGGAACAAAGTACCTGGGGTAAGGGGCGGCTGTGGGCACAGCTTCAGCCCACCTAAACTTTCCTACTTGCTGGCTCTGAAGAGATCAGTGGATCTCCCAGCACAGCACTTGAGCTCTGCTAATGGACACGCTGCCTCCTCAAGTGGGTCTCTGACTCCAGTGCCTCCTGACAGGGAGATACATGCCAGACAGGGTCAAGATACCTCATAAAGGAGTGCTCTGGCTGGTATCTGGTGGGTGCCCCTTTGGGATGAAGCTTTCAGAGGAAGGAGCAGGAAGGAATATTTGCTGTTCTGCACCCTCCCCTGGTGATAGCCAGGAAAACGGGGTCTGAAGTGCATCTCCAGCAAACTCCAACAGACCTACGGAAGAGAGGCCTGACTGTTAGAGGGAAAACTAACAAACAGAAAGCATCAATATCAAGAGAGAAGATGACCAAGCAAAAACCTCATCAGAAGGTCAGCAACATCAAAGACCAAAGATAAATAAATCCATGAAGATGAGGAAAAACCAGCCCCCAAATGCTGACAATTTTAAAAACCAGAATGCCTCTTCTCTTCCAAAGGATCACACCTCCTCGCCAAAAAGGGAGCAAAACTGGATAGAGAATGAGTTTCAGAAATTTACAGGAATAGGCTTTAGAAGGTTGGTAATAATAAACTCCTCCAAGCTAAAGGAGCATGTTCTAACCCAACGCAAAAAAAGCTAAAAACCTTTTTGAAATGAAACAGGAACTGGTAACTAGAATAATCAGCTTAAAGGAGAACATAAATGACCTGATATAACTGGAAAAAAAAATGAGAATTTCATGAAGCATACACAAGTATCAATAGCCAAATCGATCGAGCGGGGGAAAGGATAACAGAGATTGACTATCAACTTTTTTTTCTTTTTGCATTTATTTATTATACTTTAAGTTCTGGGGTATATGTCCAGATCTTGCAGGTTTGTTACATAGGAATACACATGCCATGCTGGTGGTTTGCTGCATCCATCACCCTGTCATTTACATTAGGTATTTCTCCTAATGGTATCCCTCCCCAATACTCCCACCCCCTGCTATTCCTCCCCTAGCTCCCCAAATTCCCAGGCTCCAGTGTGTGACGTTCCCCTCCCTTTGTCCATGTGTTCTCATTGTTCAACACCCACTTATGAGTGAAAACATGTGGTGTTTGGTTTTCTGTTCTTGTCAGTTTGCTGAGAATGATGGTTTCCAGTTTCATCCATGTCCCTGCAAAGGAAATGAACTCATCCTTTTTAATGGCTGCATAGTATTCCACAGCGTATATGTTCCACATTTTCTTTATCCAGTCCATCACCGATGGACATTTAGATTGATTCCAAATATTTGCTATTGTGAACAGTGCCACAATAAACATATGTGTGCATGTGTCTTTATAATACAATTATTTGTAATCCTTTGGGTATATACGCAGTAATGGGATTGCTGGGTCAAACAATATTTCTATTTCTAGATCCTTGAGGAATCACCACACTGTCTTCCACAACGGTTGAATTAATTTACAATCCCATTAACAACATAAAAGTATTCTTATTTCTCCACATCCTCTCCAGCATCTGTTGTCTCCAGATTTTTTAATGATCAGCATTCTAACTGGCATGAGGTGGTATCTGAATGTAGTTTTGATTTGCGTTTCTTTAATGACCTATCAACTTAATGAAATAAAGCATGAAGGCAAGATTAGAGAATGAGGAATGAAAAGGAATGAACAGAGCCTCCAAGAAATATGGGACTACGTGAAAAGCCCAAATCTACATTTGATTGGTGTACCTGAAAGTGACAGAGAGAATGGAACAAAGTTGGAAAATACACTTCAGGATATTATGTAGGAGAACTTTCCCAGCCTAGCAAGACAGGCCAACATTCAAATTCAGGAAATACAGAGAACACCACAAAGATACTCCTCAAGAAAAGCAGCCCCAAGACACGTACTCATCAGATTCTCCAAGGTTTAAATGAAGGAAAAAATGCTAAGGGCAGCCAGAGAGAAAGGTCAGGTTATTCACAAAAATAAGCTCATCAGACTAACAGCAGATTTCTCAGCAGAAACCCTACAAGCCAGAAGAGAGTGGCTTGTATGTTCAACATCTTTAAAGAAAAGACTCTTTAACCTAGAGTTTCATATCCAGACAAACTAGGCTTCGTAAGTTAGAGAGAAATAAAATTTCTTACAGACAAGAAAATGCTGAGGGATTCTGTCACCACCGTGCTTGCCTTGTAAGAGCTCCTGAAGGAAGCACTAAATATGGAAAGGAAAAACCGGTACCAGCCACTGCAAAAACATACCACAACGTAAAGACCATCAACATTATGGAGAAACTGCATCAACTAATGGGTAAAATAAGCAGCTAGAATCATAATGACAAGATCAAATTCACAAATAACAACATTAACCTTTAATGTAAACAGGCTAAATGCCCTAATTAAAAGACACAGACTAGCAAATTGGATAGGGTCAAGATCCATCCATGTGCTCTATTCAGGAGACCCATCTCACATGCAAAGACACATATAGGCTCAAAATAAGCAGATGGAGAAAGATTTACCCAGCAAATGGAAAGCAAAAAGAAACAGAGGCTGATAAAAGACTTTAAACCAATAAATATCAAAAAAAGACAAAGAAGGACATTATATAATGGTAAAGGGATCATTGTAACAAGAAGAGCTAAGTATCTTAAATATATATGCACCCAATACAGGAGCACCCAGATTCATAAAGCAAGTTCTTAGAGACCTACAAAGAGACTTAGATTCTCACACAAGAATAGTGGGAGACTTTAACACCCCACTGTCAATATTAGATCAAGGAGACAGAAAGTTAGGAACAATTTTCAGGAATTAAACTTAGCTCTGGACCAAGAGGACCTAATAGACATTTACAGAACTATCCAACCCAAATCAACAGAATATACATTCTTTTCAGCAGCACATAGTACTTATTCTAAAATTGACCACATAATTGGAAGTAAAACATTCCTCAGCAAATACAAAAGAATGGAGAGAAAAATTTACAGCATTAAATACCCACATCAGAAAGCTGAAAAGATCTAAAATCGATACTCTAAAAAAGCTAGAGTAGCAAAAGCAAAATTCAAAAGCTAGCAGAAGACAGAAATAACTAACTTCAGAGCAGAACTGAAGGATACAGATACTGAAAAACCCTTCGAATAATCAATGAATCCAGGAGTTGGTTTTTTGAAAAGATTAACAAAATAAATAGATCACTAGCCAGACCAATAAAGAAGAAAAGAGAGAAGGTTCAAATAGAAACAATTAAAAATGATAAAGGGGATATCACCACTGATCCCACAGAAACACAAACTACCATCAGAGAACACTATAAATACCTCTATGCAAATAAACTAGAAAATCTAGAATTTATGGATAAATTCCTGGACACATACACCCTTCCAATCTAAACAAGAAAGTCGAATCCCTAAATAGACCAATAACAAGTACTAAAATTGAGGCAGTAATTAATAGTCTACCAAAAAAAAATGCCCAGGACCAGATGGATTCACAGCCTAATCCTACCAGAGGTACAAAGAGGATCTGGTACCATTCTTTCTAAAACTATTCCAACCAATAGAAAAAGAGGTAATCCTCCCTAACTCATTTTATGAGGCCAGAATTATCCTAAAACCTGGCAGAGACACAACAAAAACAGAAAATTTCTTCCCATTATCCCTGATGAACATCAATGAGAATATCCTCAATAAAATACTGGCAAGCTGAATACAGCAGCATATTAAAAAGCTTATTCACCACGATCAAGTCAACTTCATTCCTGGGATGAAAGGCTGGTTCAACATATGCGCATCAATAAACATAAATCCATCACATAAACAGAACCAATGACAAAAATACACATGATTATCTCAATAGATGCCAAAAAGATGTTCAAAAAAATTCAGAATCTCTTCATGTTAAAAACTATCAATAAACTAGCTATTGATGTAACATATCTAAAAAATAATAAGAGCTATTTATGATAAGGCCACAGCCAATATTATCCTGACTGGGCAAAAGCTGGAAGTATTCCCTTTGAAAACTGCCAGAAGACAAGGATACCCTCTCTCACCACTCCTATTCAACATAGTATTGGATGTTATGGCCAGGGAAATCAGAAAAGTGAAAAAATAAAGTTTATTCAAATAGGAATAAAGGAAGTCAAATTATCTTTGTTAGCAGATGGCATGACTATAAATTTAGAAAAACCCACTTTCTCAGCCCCAAAACTTCTTAAGTTGATAAGCAACTTCAGCAAAGTTTCAGAATACAAAATCAATGTGCAAAATACACAAGGATCCTATACACCAATATTAGACAGAGAGCCAAATCATGCTCGAACTCCCATCCACAATTGCTACAAAGAGAACAAAATGCCTAAGAATAAAACTTACGAGGGATGCAAAGGATCTCTTCAAGAAAAACTACAAACTACTGCTAAAAGATATTAAAAAGGACACAAACAGTGGAAAAACATTTATTTCATGTTCATGTATAGGAAGAATCAATGCCATCAAAATAGCCATACTGTCCAAAGAAATTTATAGATTCAATGCTGTCCCCATTAAGCTACCATTGACTATCTTCGCAGAATTAGNAAAAAAACTACTTCAAATTTTATATGGAACCAAAAAAGAGTGCATACAGCCAAGACAATCATAAACACAAAGGACAAAGCTAGAGGTATCACTCTACCTGACTTCAAACTACACTACAAGGATACAGTAACTAAAACTGCATGGTACTGATACCAAAACAGATACACACACACACACACACACACACACACACACACACACACACACGTACCAATGAAACAGAACAGAGGCCTCAGAGATAACATCACACATCTACTGCCAACTGATCTTTGTCAAACCTGACAAAAACAAGCAATGGGGAAAGGATTGCCTGTTTTATAAATGAGGTTGGTAAAACTGACTACTTGTATGCATAAAACTGAAATTGAATCCCTTCCTTACACCCTATACAAAAATTATCTCAAGATAGATTAAAGATTAAAATGTAAAACCTAAAGCCATAAAAACCCTAGAAGAAAACCTAGGCAATACCATTCAGAACATAGGCATGGACAAAGAATTCATGACTAAAACACCAAAAGCAAGAGCAACAAAAGCCAAAGTTGACAAACGGGATCTAATTAAACTAAACTGCTTCTGCGCAGCAAAATAAACTATCATCAGAGTGAACAGGCAACATAGAGAATGGGAGAACATTTTTGCAATCTATCCACCTGAAAAAGAGCTAATATCCAGAATCTACAAGGAACTTAAACACATTTACAAGAAAAAATTTAAACAACCTCATCAAAAAGTGGGTGAAGAATATGCACAGACAGTTTTCAAAGGGAGACATTTATGCAACCAACAAACATGAAAAAAAGCTCATCATCGCTGGTCAATAGAGAAATGCAAACCAAAACCACCATAAGATACCATTTAATACCAGTTGGAATAGCAATTATTAAAAATCAGGAAACAATAGATGCTGGAGAGGATGTGGAGAAATGGGAATGCCTTTACACCGTTGGTGGGAGTGTAAATTAGTGCAACCATTGTGGAAGACAGTAAAGTGATTCCTCAAGGATGTAGAACGAGAAATACCATTTGGCCCAGCAGCCCCATTACTGAGTGTATACCCAAAGGATTATAAATCATTCTACTATAAAGACACGAACACATATGTTTATTGCAACAGTGTTCACAATAACAAAGACTTGGAACCAACCAAATTGCCCATCAATGATAGACTGAATAAAGAAAATGTGGCACATATACACCATGGAATACTATGCAGCCATAAAAAAGTACTTCATGTCATTTTTAGGGACATGGATGAACTGGAAACCATCATTCTAAGCAAACTAACACAGGAATAAAAACCAAACACTGCATGCTCTCACTCATAATTGGGAGTTGAACAGTGAGAACATATGGGCACAGGGAGGGGAACATCACACATTGGGGTTTGTCAGGGGTGGAGGGGAAGGGGAGGGATAGCATTGTCAGAAATACCTAATGTAGATGGCCAGTTGACAGGTACAGCAAAACACCATGTTACATGTCTACCTAAGTAACAAACCTGCACATTCTGCACATGTATCCCAGAACGTAAAGTATAATTAAAAAAAAATTAAAATCTATGAATTTGCTTTCATTGTAACAATAAACTAGAAAATATCTACAGTAGGGTAAAAAGTAAAGAATGTAAATATAGTTTAAACAAACTTTAAGTACAAACATCTAAAATTAATCTATCAATTATAGGTATATTAGTAAGCAGTGGCAGAGACCTTAATTATTTAAGACTTTTCTTATAATTTAACCTTGAAACTAGGTTGATATTTAAATAAACCTTTTGTACCATAAGACACAACAAATAATTTTGAATGATCTGCTCTTTTACTTTGAAATGGTTATCAAAATCAGAATAAATTGTGCAATGTAATTTGAATACAATTGGAACAAAGAATTATTAAGTTATTTTATATCATACAGTAAACTGATAGATTTTTTGACTTTATAAAATAGTTTTAAAATAATTTAGATTTTCAATTTAGTATTATAGACTGTATAAGCAAACTGATCAGTAAAAATTAAATCATAAACATGAGCATTCTATTTGTCATAAAATAAACTTGGTAAATATAAAAATTAAAGCAGAATATTATATTTTATATGCCTGTTTGTTTCCATTTTTATATTATTTGTATCATGGTAATGCTTGGCAAGAAGATTAAATATTTTAATCCATACAAAACTTAAATTGGTTGGCATGGTATTACTATATTTGAATATATATCTATAATTAGTTTTCAGGAAAATTATAAAATAATGTAGCACAACTTAACTGATAGCTTTTGTGTGTAACTACTAGCAGATAAATGTGCCATGATCTCTTATTTCTTAGATAGCAAGAAAAATGTGCATTTTTAGAGAAAACAAATCACAATTAATTTAAAAATGTGCAACAGATGGTGAAACTTATAATCATTCTATCAGACTAATAGTATACTGTCTGCATTTTAGAATTTGTTTTTCCCAAAAGATGATATTGGGTTGAAGCCATATTGACAGCTGGTATATTCCTAATGTAGTTAGTTTGATATACCTCATCTATTAAATCTTGTACGTTTTCCAAAATAACATATGACAAGTGCAATTGACCACCTGGGAAAAGGCAATTTCAATAGAAAGAGAAAAAATTGTCTTATTTGGGGTGACACTATTAACCACAGCATATTATTTGCTTTTAAAGGTACACAGTTTTAAACACAGACAATGATTAGGAGTAATCTATGGACAGATAACAGATGCTTTACCTATCATGATTCTTAAAAATGTAAACAAGCTTTGTAGACTATCTGTTCAAGGGAGCATTTGTAACATAGGTTTTACAAATGCTACATGAAAATATATGGGTTTTTCTAATATAAACAGATATATCTCACAATGGAATGGTATATAATCATTTGTATAGATCGTATTAATCATTGAAGAAAGTAAAGCTTGTTGTTTTATATTAATAACATTTAAAGTTTGACATTTCAGATTGAACAAGATGTATTATGAATTTTCTTTGGCTTTAATAAGACAAGAGATAATAGAAAACTAAGGCAAGAGAATAACAGAGACTATAATGACATAAAAATCATCTGCTATAAAACTACAATTTCAACTTGGATATACAGCTGAGGACTGTATACATCTCTAGTAACAACTCCCTGTATCATTGCATAAATATTCATAAGACATTTATGTATTTGAGAATTTGTAAAAAAGGAAAACTTCATACATTCAATATCCTTATATGGTATAATTCTGATAATTCTTTTTTTCTTTTTGTTCTTTTTTGAGATAGGATCTTGTACTGTCAACCAGGTTGGAATACTGCAGTGGCACAATCATAGTTCACTGCAGCCTGGGACCCCTGGGATCAATCAATCCTCCATCTCAGCCTCCCAAGAAGCTAGAACCACAGGTTCACACTACCACAGCAGGCTAATTATTTTTAAAATGTTTTGTAGAGATGGGATTTTGCTTTTTTGCCCAGGCTGCTCTCAAATACCTGGGCTCAAGCATTTTTCCCAAGTTGGCCTTCCAAAGTGCTGGGATTACTAATAAAAAATAGTCAACATGTAGTTAAATCTTAAATAAATTGCAAGACTTAACATACAGATATACTCAAATAATAGGAGACTTCAACCAATAATGCTATATTTTCATTTACATTAGACAAACCCTAAAGTTATCTGATTTTGAAATGTGTGAATTTAAAGATTTTGAGATGAGTAAACTTGTTTAACTAACAATAACTCGTTTGGAAACATTTAAATGAAACAAACAAGATATATTTATTTGTGGGATAATAAAACTGAACCAAAACACTTGAGGTTTATGTTGGTTATCCTCAGAACTTCAATAATTAAATTGTATAATACATAAAAGGAAATTGCAATACAAACTTCTATAAATGAACTTATGGATGCTTATACTCAATAAAACAAATAATGTATTTATACAAGATTATACTATTTCTTCAAGTTTTTCAATCAACTAAGTAGATTCAATCAAAATGTAAGTAAAAGCCTATTCACATTTTCAATCACTACTAAACATTGCCTTCATTGTTTGAAATTCTACTGAAATATGAAACTAAGTTTACTCTATGATAACATATATCTCACATTAATTTTAAAAAGATTAATAGTATATAAGCATAAATTTGCAACTACATATTTTTATCTCACAATAAATTTAACTAAAATGATAAATTTACTGCAATCATCATCCTATATCAAAATTTAATATATAATTTGGTTTATAATAAAATTAATTTATATGGTTTACAATTACTTATTGTGCATCATAATGCAATGTACCTGATGTGTAAGCATCTGTGAAATTCAGAAATGATGGAGATATAATAATTATATGTACAAAATGAATATTAAAAAAAATGCAAGAATAGAAAAAAGGCAATAAATGCATGATGCTACATCTCAGAATAGTTATGGTTATTAAAAATAAATAAATCATGAAATTCCTACAAATGTATTATTTTACATAGAATTTTATAGAAATGAGAAAGACTTTAAAAGAAAATTCTATTACCATTCCAAAATGTGTGTGTGGGTATCACTGTGATTGGCAAAAATCTGTCTTTACATTTAGAGTTTAAACAATTCATCACTTTAGAAGATTAGAGAAAGGATTTCACATATAGTAGATAAATCTACTAGAGTCTATGTTCCTCATAAATTACAACTAAAAACTCTAGGCAATATTCAAAACTACGAAATCTGAAAAGTAAACAAAATAATCAAATGGTAGTACAGATTCAAGACTTACACAAATTACCAAAGCATGAGTTTTCCATTTTTCACGTTTTTTTCTGGAGGATTCTCCCTCAGGAAAGCATATTGTCTTGAAGATGTCAGAAAAAGCTAGTGGCTAAAATGAATAGAAATTCATTTTTTTTTTTTCTGGCCAGGAAACCATTAAAAAGACACCAATAGGCAAGAGAGTATGGGGGAAAACAGAGAGCAAAGAACACTTATACAGGACCCAAAGCAGCACAGCAAAGGCATTGTGAACAGCATTGATAAACTGGCACAAGTAACAATCCCTGAGTAGCACATATGTGGAAAAGATCCAAAGCAGATCTAAGAATATAGTGATACTTAAACCATAGTTCATTTTTAGACTAACTACTGAGTGGAACATGTACGGAAAAGACAAAAAGCAGCATAGCAAAAACTTCAAAACTGATTGAAACTGCCACCCAGGGAAGGTGAGACAGGAGACTAGTTCAGTATCCTCTGAAGTGCCACTGGTTGCATATAATAAATTCAGACACTGTCACTAAGCACTTGCACATCAAAGACAATACTAGGATGGGACATTATTATTGAGGTAACTGACCTGGGTTATGCTTCATTTTTTATTTTTCCTTATAAGGCACATCCTTGGAATTATGTTCTTAAATGTTTAATATATGCAATTATTTTATAAATAGGAAAATTCATCTTTATAAAATAATTCTGGACTTTCAGTTCAAAATGACACTTGCCTAAGTGTAACCTCCCCCAATACAATACTTGTGTTACTTGGTAGCAATTCACAACATGTTTGGTTGAGAACTACATAAAGTCACTAACTTTAATTTTCTTTGAAAAGATGAACAATTTGGCTACTATTAACTCTGGCAAGGCCTTAGTTTCAATACCACTAGCACCACCACCATCTGAGCAGAAAACTAATTATGTTTGAAACCTTGATGAATACTATTCAGATCATATCTCATGTCTTCTTATTTTGGATAAGATGTAAAAAAATTAATCTCTGTGCATATTCTCTATAAATAACACCATCGTCAGTTTCTTCTATAATAATTTAACGTTCTAAAAAATACTAGTCTAGTTTTTGTAACCGTTGTATCAAAGCACACATATATAATGAAAATAGGTCACTGAGAAAGTATATGAAGGGTTAAAGTCTGTGACATTGAAGAGGCAATAAATTGAGGGACTTTGAACGAACACACAAGCTGCTAATATTTTTGTGGCACCTGAGATAGAGGGACAGAGTTATAGGTGGCAAGAGGTAATCATTGTAAGAGTCCCAGTTCCCCCAAGTGTGATGTGGATGCCCTGAATGATGAGACAATGTATAACAAGACATTCCAGTGACCTATTTTCAGTATATATGTGTGCTTTGACACACTAGACATGCTGGTAGTAGTGCTAGTGGTATTGAAACTAAGCCACACAAACATATATTGAACAATTTTATCTGCAGTATTATTGTAGTTATACATACACACATGTACTTGCACAAGTGTGCACACACATACCTCTATTAAAAAAAGTCCCATTTATTCCAACTATTACACTTTGGATTAGTTTTTTTATTCATTTATTTCCCACTAGTTGATTTTAAATTATATAACCTCTTTCTTTTATTTTAGAAATGTGTTCATCCTCTTTAGAACAATAAAATAGTAATAGAACATTAATTTTAACCACCCGCCTTACTATTTATATATAACTACTTCATTCATTTTAACAACGTTCTGTTTATTTTATAATTTTGTAAGTTACTAATATTTTATTTAACATCGATATGTATTATCTCTACCATACCTCTCAGGTGGCCCAGAGCATGCTTCTCTGATGCAAGCATGCAAAGTGCCAAGTATCCCTACATAACTGCCATTAGCCATTCCTTAAGACATATTTCCTACCTAGTTATTACACACCAAAGCTAATAGCGCTTTCATAATGCAAAGTAATTTCTGGTATCCTCAAAAGTCAAAAGTGTCAGGTAACATAATATAAAACAGAACAGAGCCTTAGATTTTGAGAGGAATATGTCCTCCTTCAATTCCTGGGGTTTCATAAGGAAAACAGATGTTGTCCCTAAAATGAGGTCTATGATGCCTCCTGTTTTTCCCAAAAAGTGCCAGGCTGCTAGAAATGATCTCAGGTCCTTTCACGTGGGCATTGAGAGTGTCAAGAAGACAAACTGAGGAAATAATTTTGTTGATGGAGAAAACAAAAACCTTTTGTCAATAAAACAAGATTCAAGAAGAGAAAAAGCACAAATGCCCTGTGTGTGTGTGTGTGTGTGTGTGTGTGTGTGTGTGTGTGTGTGTGTGTGTGTCTGTAGCTTGGATATTTATTTTTAATTAAGCTGACTTTTAACAACAAGGCCCTTTAGAAATATATATTTTTTGAATCTCTTATTACCTGACTTTAGCCAGACCAAACAACCACTATTTTTGGCTTTTGAACTTTACCAAAAGTAATCTGCCAGGTGAAACCCATAAGCCCTAACAAAAGTTATGACTTAGCCATGGTACACAAAGTATTTTCAAAGCAGTGATAAGCAGTTTTTAAAAGATTTAAAGTCTACCATGGTAGCTCAGAGAAAGGAAAATTTAAGAAGAAAAGTCAGGAATTGTTTATGGAGAGGAAAAGAATCAACAAATGGCAAAGGTCACACAGAAAGTATTCATTCCCTAGATAAAAAATTTAACCTGGGCCACCATTGTGAAAAGACAAAGCCTGAACTTTTGAGCTACAGCATTGGGTAAGTTTCATTATGCTTCTCAGAATGAACTCAGGGCAGCCAATTTCAAGCTTGAAACAGTATTTATCTGCTCCAGATAATTTTTAGAGCTAACTCTGATATGAACCCAAAAATTTCAGTCCTCTGGTTGGCAGAGACCAAGAGAAAGTACCACCACATTTTTACAAGGTCAAGATCCCAAGAACATAAAACAAGATGAAAGGGAAACCTCATCCAGTATTAATATCAGGGACCTATAGCAAAGTTTGTAACTGACATGTCTGCCGAACAAGGTTGAAGAACAGACTTGTAGGGGTCCTAAGCGAATGTTCTACCCTGTGGTACCCCTCTCCATTACAAAAAAACACAGAAAGAAAAATTCATGCCACAGTGTACACCAGAGTGTCTAAAGCTCAAGACTAGTCTCACATATCCTTTTGTCAATTCACCAAACCCTTGCAGAGGAGACTTACAGTGATGTTTACCATTCACACAAAGAGGGAGAGAGAGTCTAGAAACCTGACTGGTAAAAAATTCTTGCCCATTTTGCTGGCATATCAGGTTTCTGAGTTCCCTTGTTCTGTATCTTCTGAAAGGATGGAGTGGCTTTTGATGACCCCTCTCATTCTGCCATAGCTGTGGGGATCAAGCCATATTATGAAAGAAAATTATCATTTTTCTGTGTTATGGAATCATGGCCCATGAAACTATTTTTTTCTCCTAGGCCTCTGGGCCTGTGATGAAAGGTGCTGCCTGAAGACCTCTGACATACCGTGAGGACATTTTCCCTATTATCTCAGGAATTAACATTTGGTTCCTCATTACTTAGGCAAATTTCTGCAGGTGGCTTGAATTTTTCCTCAGAAAATGGGATTTTCTTTTCTATTGCATTGTCAGGCTGCAAATTTTCCAAATTTTTACGCTCTACTTCTTTTGTAAAACTGAATGCCTTTAACAGCACCCAAGTCACATATTGAATGCTTTGCTGCTTAGAAGTTTCTTCCATCAGATACCCTAAATCCTTTCTCAAGTTTAACATTTTACAGATCTCTGGGGCAGAGGCAAAATGTCACGAGACTCTTTGCTAAGACCTAACAAAAGTTACCTTTGCTCCAGTTCCCAACAAGTTCCTCTGAGACCACCTCAACCTGCATTTGTCCATATCATTATCAGAATTTTTGTCAAAGCCATTCAACAAGTCTCTAGGAAGGTCCAAACTTTCCTACATTTTCCTGTCTTCTTCTGAGCCTTGCTAACGGTTCCAACCTCTGCCTGTTACACAGTTCCAAAATCACTTCCCCATTTTCAGGTATATTTTCAGCAGTGCCCCACTCTACTGGAACCAATTTAGTATATTAGTCTGTTTTCATGCTGTTGATAAATACATATCTGGGACTGAGCAATTTACCAAGGGAAGAGGTTTAATGGAGAACTCACAGTTCCATGTGGCTGGGGAATCCTCAAAATCATGGTGGGAAGTGAAAGTCACATCTCACATGGCAGGAGACAACAGAAGAGAGCTTATGCAGGAAAACTCCTTCTTATAATAACTATCAGATCTCATGAGACTTACCATCATGAGAACGACACTGGAAAGTCCTGACACCGTGATCCAATTACCTCCCACCAGGTCCCTTTTACAACATGTGAGAATTCAAGATGAGATTTGGGTGAGGACACAGCCAAATCATATCAAGTTAAGAAGACAATTTCTTTTTTTTTTAAATTTCTGATTAATGCCTAATATTTAAGTTGCATTTTCTAGCAGATTAACATGCAAACATGTAACTTTAAACTTTATGAAATAAAAAAGTAGAAAAGAAATGGGAAAATCTAAATATGACATCCAAGCTTTTTTTTTCCCCCATTTATTTATTTTATTGCATTTTAGGTTTTGGGGTACATGTGAAGAACACACAAAATTGTTGCGTAGGTACACACGTGGCAGTGTGATTTGCTGCCTTCCTCCCCATCACCTACATCTGGCATTTCTCCCCTTGCCATCTCTCCCCAGCTTCCCACCCCCCACCGTCCCTCCCCTATTTCCCCCCAACTGACCCCAGTGTGTAGTGCTCCCCTCCCTGTGTCCATGTGTTCTCATTGTTCAACACCCACCTATGAGTGAGAACATGCGGTGTTTGATCTTCTGCTCTTCTGTCAGTCTGCTGAGAATGATGGTTTCCAGGTTCATCCATGTCCCTACAAAGGACCCAAACTCATCGTTTTTGATGGCTGCATAATATTCCATGGTGTATATGTGCCACATTTTCCCTATCCAGTCTATCGTCAATGGGCATTTGGGTTGGTTCCAGGTCTTTGCTATTGTAAACAGTGCTGCAATGAACATTCGTGTGCACGTGTCCTTATAGTAGAACGATCTGCAATCCTTTGGATATATACCCAGTAATGGGATTCCTGGGTCAAATGGAATTTCTATTTCTAGGTCCTTGAGGAATCGCCACACTATCTTCCACAATGGTTGAACTAATTTACACTCCCACCGACAGGGTAAAAGCATTCCTATTTCTCCACATCCTCTGTAGCATCTGTTGTCTCCAGACTTTTTAATGATTGCCATTTTAACTGGCGTGAGATGGTATCTCAATGTAGTTTTGATTTGCATTTTTCTGATGACCAGTGATGATGAACATTTGTTCATATGTTTTTTGGCCTCATATATGTCTTCTTTTGTAAAGTGTCTGTTCATATCCTTCACCCACTTTTGAATGGGCTTGTTTTTTACTTGTGAATCTGTTTTAGTTCTTTGTAGATTCTGGAGATTAGCCCTTTGTCAGATAGATTGCAAAAATTTTTATAGGTGCAGTGCATTCTAGAATAGGAATAATGCAAATTTTTTTTCTATGCCTCACTATTTTGCCATAAAGAAAAACAAAAATAAAATACATTTTCTAAGAAAACACAAAAATGTAAGGCTTTTAAACAATATATGAAAGGCATTATAGTACAGTGTACACTTATTTTTTTAAAAAGATTTAATTTTGATTTTTTAAATTATCACTTATTTTATTGAAGGAAGTATACTAGATTAGTAAAAATTAGATAAACAGTATACAAATTTTATTGCTATATAAATAGGTATATAAAAAATGTACTTAAAACCAAAGCAAAATCAATAAAATAGAATGTGGTTAAAACTTATATATCAATGCATATTTAACATTCTTCCCACTTATATACTGAGGATTATTTACGAGCAACTATCTAAGGTAACGCACTTCATCTTATCCTAAATCATTAGTATTTTTATTGTGCATAATGTGAAAATTACAGATCCCTGAATCAGTAGCCTTATATTTCAAATAGCATTTGTAAAACCTTTCAATCATTCAAAGTTCATTTAAGTAATTATTTCTATTCTAGACCATTTTTAGAATGATACTACTGAATACAAATTTTATGACCATTTTAATGTTTTTTTAAAATTTGAATATAAGCAAATGCACAATATTAATATATTAGTAAGAAATATTTCTGTATTAAGCTACGATAAATATCAGAAAATAGCACATTACTAGCATACAGACACATTACCACCTTGTACCAAAATGCATGAGAGAAGTATAGAAAAGCTTTGGGAAAGGAACCCATGCAAGGAGAAAGCAATCATCACACAGTTGAGCAATAATGGTAATTGAGATCTATCTATCAAGTTGAAATGTATTTTCACAGATAATAGGAAAATAAAAGCAGGGTCAAATTTTATAGCTTAGAATTTCATGCAGAAGTGTTTAGATTTTACACTGAACTCAAGTGTTTTGTAATCTCTCAAGTACCCACATTCTTGAAAAGTTATTTTGTTCTGTATTTTATTTAAATGTATTCTAACTGCAAAACACTAAGTTAATCTTCTTAAGTATGAACGATTCTACTTTATTGCAGGTATAGGAATAACCCATATACAGGGAAGAAATGCAAATGATGTTGAGATTAAAAGTATAACCTTGTCTACATTAGGAGTAAACTATATTTTCAAGTCAGACTGTGCATCATTGTACTAAAGCAGGGGAAAGCTTACTTTAGTACAGATACACTCAGTACTAGCCTCCTGAGTTTGCTTCAAGGAGCAGAAGGCAAGAGTTTGTTGTTGTTACTTGTTTTGTTTGTTTGTACGCTTTGATTCATGTTTGTCTGTTGTTTTCTTTTCAAAAATATTTTTTCAGTATGAAGTGAAATCACCAAGCAGGCTGTGAGAAAATAAGAAGGCTGGATGTGCAGAGCCCTGGAGAGAGCAGAAGTTTCTTCCCATGCAAAGACATTTATCCAGGAAGGAGTGTTAGGTGTCATCAGTCATAAATGAAGAGTATGCATTAAAATCACTGTAGCCAAAATGTGATATTGTGAAGTGAGTCATTTTAATACAAATCTTGCCTCCTCAATGTTCAACTCTGTAGCTTGATGTGGATAAAATGTCTTTTTCTCCTTGTGATTTTTGTGCCTACGCATTCTGGAGAACTGATAAAATCAAAGTCCTCAGAAAAATAGCATATCTTGACAACCACTCAAGTTGTTTGATTTCTCTATTGTATCTTGGTATATGTTTTTTAAATGACCATTAAATACTGTAATACTGCTATTGTATTGAAGATTGAAGATCGAACTTAGAAATATATTCCCAATGAACAGAGATTCTAAAATGCCAGTTAACTACCATGCCAAAGCAAATAAATAAAATAAAACAAATAAAAACCCTCTTTCTTTTTCCATTGCCCACATATCCAACCTCCTTCTCTACCTCCACTTAAAGTCTGTTTCTGTTCACTTTGACATAGAAGCAGAAGTGAGCAATATGCCCTGTTATTATTAATGTGTTTATAAATTTTGTAATTTGTAATAATTTCATGTCTCATTTTATAAAATACATATTTTTTCCTTATTTTTATCTTAGAAACAAAGTTCTTTCTTCCAGAAAACAGAAACATTCTATGTAAACATTTAACCTTTCTCATTAAATGATAGGTCGGTCTTCTCAAAACTGAACTTTATTTAATCATGATTTGTGTTTATTTCAAAACTTGAATCCTTAAAAGGAGTATTTTTTTCTGCAAAATTGTTAAGATTTAATTAACAGAAAAAACTACAACACATACACCACCAAAGTTGCTGCCTATGAACACAACATTTGAATATCTGAGTATCCTCTGTTCTGAAATCCATTCACTTTGCTCACAGCCTTTGCCATTTAAATCCTTTTTCAGAGCAAACTGTGAAACCATGAGATGCACTTGCTTATGTATTCAGGTTTCCTATACGCTCCTTATATTAGAAACAATATATAGTCTTTTTAAGTTCCTATAGTGACCATTCAACTTGGTTGCATTAAGCTGTCATGGCTTTGCTTTGTGATTTCTGGAAAGTCATTATAACATTTATGGCTATCTAGCCAGGACTCTACCTAAGTTATTTGCCACGAAAAATCATCTTCAGAGTTGCTAGGGTGAAAGACTCTTGATTCTTTTTCACTGTGGCTGTCATGTTGCTTTTGTCTTCAAGGAATCCTCCAGGAGTGTTTACTCAATTAGCGTTTTTGTTTTTGTTTTTGTTTTTTTTCAATTATTGTACTAGAAGTTCTGTACATGTGCAGAATGTGCAGGTTTGTTACATAGGTACACATGTGCCATGGTGGTTTGCTGCATTCATCACTCTGTCCTAATGCTGTCCTCCCTACCCACCCCTGCCACACCCTTACCCTTACAGGCCCTGGTGTGTGATGTTCCACTCTCTGTGTCCATGTGTTCTCATTGTTCAACTCCCACTTATGAATGAGAACACGTGGTGTTTCGTTTTCTGTTCTCCTGTTAGTTTGGTGAGAATGATGGTTTCCAGCTTCATCCACATCCCAGCAAAGCACATTAACTCATCTTTTTAATGGCTGCATAGTATTCCACGGTGTATATGTGCCACATTTTCTTTATCCATTTTATCATTGATGGGCATTTGGGTTGATTCCAAGTCTTTGCTATTGTGAATAATGCTATAATAAACATACATGTGCATGTGTCTTTATAGTAGAATGATTTATAATCCTCTGGGTATATACTCAGTCATGAGATTGCTGGTCAAATGGTATTTCTAGTTCTAGGTCCTTGAGAAATCACCACACTGTTTTCCACAATGGTTGAACTAATTTATACTCCCACCAATAGCGAAAAATCATTTCTATTTCTCCACACCCTCTCCAATATTTGTTGTTTCCTGACTTTTTTATTATTGCCATACTAACTGGCATGAGAAAAGTATCTCATTGTGGTTTTGTTTTGCATTTCTTTAATCACCATTGATGATGAGCTTTCTTTTTCATGTTTGTTGGCTGCATAAATGTCTTCTTTTGAGAAATGTCTGTTCATATCCTTTGCCCAATTTTTGATGGGATTTTTTTTTTCTCATAAATTTGCTTAAGTTACTTGCAGATTCTGGTATTAGCCCTTTGTCAGATGGATAGAAAAACTGTTCATGTTTCCAAAGAATATGTAACACTGAAAAGAAAACAAATCTGTGTATGTACTCAACATTAAAATTTTTTTGAGTTTGTATATCATACTCTTACTATTTTATTATACTTAGAAAAGTAATATTAATGTTTTCGTCTATTCATTTCATTCTTTTGGAAATATTACTAATATCATTTTTGCTTTTTTCCTTTGCACAGTAGTGCAATATAAAAAGCTAAAATTGTGCAAATTATATTAATAATCAATTAAAAATATTTTTATGTAAAATTTAAAGTATTTTGAAAACATTAGAAATTACTTTTAAATTTATAAGAAAATGAAAAAATAAAGTAAAAATAATACTTATCTATTACACTATAATTCAAAACATAAACATTTAGAATTAAGTATTTTATTTTTTGAAAGCATTTATCAGGAGTCCTCAGAAAAATAGCTTAGACATTATTTAAACAATATGTATTTATTTAAACAAAAATAGTTTAAACATTGTCTTTTTTTAATTACATATATTTCTACATAGAGAGAGTTATATTTCTATGCCTTAGCTGATGAATTGTTGTATTATTCTCAAAATTTATACTACCTTTCTACATTTTGTCCTTTGCAATATCTACATCAGACAATATTTTTGAGAGTTCCTTTAATGTAAAGATTTGTGCCTTGTTGCTTCCTCTGAGAAATTTTTATCCTTTAATCGAAAACAACTGTCTTAAGAAATCCTTGGAATTTGATTGCAAATTTTACACCAATATCTTTATCTGGAGTAGTAGCTTCACCAGACACTTTAAAATTAACCAGAGCATTCTATCTTCTAAAATTATGAAATCAGTTTTTATTTGTAGTCAAGATTTTCCACAGTCTTTTTGTAATGGCCATATTCTTTCGGTGTAGCAGGTAACACCAATGCTTTGGGTAGGATTTTTGCAAAGAGATTGGAATTATCTTTTTCTTTTTAATAGAAACATTTAATCCAAAATACAAATAAACATTCATTTAAACCATAAGCAGCTTTCTGTTTCTAATGCAGCTTTTAGATGTTGAAGCACTTTTGCCCTGTGTTTTATATTTATCACAATTTTTCAATTCAGTTCATATCTTAACTTCACAAAGGCCTGAGTCAAATCCTATGTTCGCCTTGCTGTTGCAATTTATAAATCTTCTAATCACATTAAATATCACTGCCAGCATTATCACATTTGTTTATTTGCTATACTTTTATCTTTGTTGGTCAACTTCTTCTTTTGCTACCCTATTTCTGTAAAGTGTCACGTAAGTGTATCACCAGGAGACACAGAGTCAATGCAACTACATTCTTTGTAAGTGTGTGAACTGAACGTCAGACCTACAGTGATTATTCTTCAAAAAAAAGGGAAAGGACATAAATAGATACTGATAATGATAAATGTATGTTATTTACCTGGTGATATTTAGACTTAAGGTCTAGCAACAAAGTCCATGTTTTATGTTTTATGTGATTAATCACAGTTAACATACCATAATCATGTAATTATCTTTCATCATGTTAAGTGATATATCATACTTACTGATAGGCATGTGTTGAACCATCTTTCCATCCAAAAGACATATCCCACTTAATCATGGTGTATAATCTTTCCAAGGTTTTGCTGAATTTGATTTGTGCATATTTTGTTGAGGATTTTTGTATATGTTCATTAGAGATATTAGCCTGTAATTTTGTTTCCTTGTAGTGTTCTTGTCTGGCTTTGGTGTCATAGTAACACCGGCCTCATGAAATGAGCTCAGAAGTGTTCACTCCTGTTCATGTTTTTAGAAAAATTGAAAAATAATTTATCTTAATTATTTTTTAACTGTTTGGTAGAATTCATCTACTAACCAAAAGTAAAGTTTTCAGGGTTGGAGTTCTCTTTGATGGGAGATTTTCATTACTGACTCACAATCCTTACTCATTATTGATGTGTTCAAATCTTCTATTTCTTCATGATTCAGTCTTGGCATATTGTATGTTTCTAGGAATTTATATATTTCTTTAGGGTTATCCAATTTCTTGGTGTATAATCTTTTATAATAGTCTAATTCTTTGTATTTCTGTGCTATCAGTTGTAACATATTATCTTTTATTTCAGATGTGACTTATTTAAAAGATTTCTCTCTTTTATTAGTCTAGCTAAAGCTTTCTTGATTTTATCTTTCCATAACCCAAACATTAATTTTTGTTGATCTTTCCTCTTGTTTTTCAAGTCTCTTTTATTCATTTCTTCTCAAAAATTTATTTTTTTTCTTCTGCTAACTTTGAGCTTGGTTTATTATTGTTTTATAAAGCATAAAGTTACATTCCTATATTGATCTTTCCTTTTCTTTATGAAGGCATATATTGTCATAAAATTTTATTATTGGAAACTCTTCTTTCTTTAAAAAATATAACTATTATATAATCACATACTACTACTTATAGGTATTTATGCAAACAAATATTATCAATATCTTAAATAATTATGTATAATCCCATGTCTATGTGAAATAAGACAGACACAGAAGACAAATACTCTATGATCTTCATTACATGTGGAAGCTGAAAATGTTGAACTCAGGGAGCCAGAGAATAGAATAGTAATTACCCAGAAAAGATTGGTGGGTGGGTAAATAGAAATAGGTTGGTAAAAGGGAGCAAATTTCCAGTTATAGATGAATAAGTTCTGGCAACCTAATGTACAGCAAAGTGACTACAGTTAATAATATTGTATACAGTTATCCCTTCGTATCTACAAGTTCCACATCCACTGATTAAAACAACTGCAGATGAACAGTGTAGTATTTGTATTCAGATTTCTGTGTCTGCAGGTTCTGCAGGGACAACTGTGGGACTTGAGCATCTGTAGATTTTGGCATCCCTGGGATTCTGGAAACAATTCCCTGCAGATACCTCAGGAGTGCTGCACTTGAAATTTGGTGCTACAGTAGGTTTAAGTATTCTCTGCACACACATAAAAAGGTTACTACTAGTAACCTTTTTACTAGTAGTAATGTTAATAGGATTGATTATGATAATCATTTCATAATGTATATATATATATATATATATTATATACATGTATATATATACACACACACATATATGTATATCTCAAAACATCACTTTATACATCTTAAATTTATAAAAGTTTTATTTGTCCACTATGTCTCAATAGATCTGTAAAAGAATACACCACTATAAAAGAAATTTAAACTGTGTTTTAAGGGTTGGTGTTATTTAACTAAATTGCGATAAGTAAAATCTGTGCATAACAGAGTTGCGCAAAGTGATGAATTCTGTATCTAATGATAATTATAACTTCTCTATAAGCTTTATAATCAATAGACATGCAAACAATTAAACCTAAAGTAATTCATTATGTTGTATCATAGATATATATTTACAATGATCCCCCCCAAAAAAAGATTCACTATGTATGTCAAAATTTTTGTAAAATGAATAAAGAATGTTATGTATGAGAAGAGGCTTAAAAATAAATGAAACAATAGCATCAAAGTTTTGTATATCCAACTTTAAACATTGCTTAGAGCAAGGGCAAAGCACTTCTTAGTGGAAACATCCTTGCACTGTCAGTATCAAGATAAAAGAATCTATAAGCACCTGGGAAATGCCAAGAGAGCATGGCATCTAGTATCCATTAGTTGAAGAAAAAAGAAGGATATTGAGATGAGTCAAGATTTCTCTAGTGCTTTTTCCATCAAGAAATTTAAGACTATTAGATAGAGGGTCTTTGAAACTACAAGATTAGTTGAAAGAGTTGGCACATGGTTATTCTCCGCATTAGTTTTTCCTTATCTTCACATGGTTTGGGAGAAATTAACTGATTATACAGCCAATGCAGATATGAGATATCTCAAATATACTCCAGGTAGGAACTTGAAAGAGATATGTTCTTGCTCTAGCAGTAATAAAATAAATGAGCACACATACATGAAACCGTAAACCAGCTTCAAACAACTCATTTAAAGACAGGTTAGGTGATCAGGTCAAGCTCTAACTGACAACCATATTGAAAAATTACATTCTCTTCGGAAGATGACATCAACCAGTGCCTATGATATTGTGACAAACACTTTATACAAAATATAGTATATCAAAATCAAATTTGTATGTCATTAGACAAGAACAAATAACTGAAAACCAAAATATAGAATACAAATAGAAAATTGGAATTCAGTCACTGATTAAACATAATAAAATATACACAAACTGTATTTTGTAGAAGATCTAATTATGGAATATAATTTTAAAATCATCAAATATAGTTCAGAGTGCTCTGTAAAGTTTTATTGTAATCCAGAAAATAGAAAAAAATAAATTGAATGACTCTAAAATAACTTCTCATGAACACTTCACAAATTAAGGTCACAAGACAAGTCATCAAACCAAAATTTTATAGTGACATACATTTTCAGGGGGAAATGGGATCTGAACATATATCTACCGGGGGATAATGCTGCTCAACATCAAGTAAGCAGAAAGAGAAATAAAACTACAGAAATTTAAAAGAGTGCTGAGGACTCAATATGGGCTGGCTTGACTGTGTAAAGTCCCCAAGAACCACAGACATAGAGAATTACACACACTTACTATTTCTCTGGAAATACACAACCTTTTTTTTTTTTTTTTTTTT
>NW_016107692.1:174252-189604 GCF_001604975.1 Cebus imitator | reverse complement strand
TTCTCTCTCTCTCTCTCTCTCTCTCTCTCTCTCTCTCTCTCTCTCTCTCTCTTTCTTTCTTTCTACAGCATGTGGGGAAAAGGTCATGAAAATGGTATCCCAGAGGTCAATAATCAAATTTCATTGCAGCATGGCAGCTTGGGAAGGGGAAACAATGTACTGAAATTCTGCCAAGACTCATCTCCTCTACCTTACATATGTTATAAAAGCTTTAGTTAGTAAGAGCAAAGATATAAAATCCACAACCTGAACATATAGTGGGAAACCCATTGTAGCTGGAGAAGGAAAAAGAAGAAAAACAGTGAAGATCTTCCCATGGGGGAAGAGCTAGAATAAGTGCTTGTCATAACATTACTTGCTGGTGGGTCGGTGGCACTTGTGAAGGCCACATTTTTAAGATAGGGTTCATAATGCATGAATAAAACTGAATTATAGAAAAGAACATAAAACCTCATCCCCAACCAGTGCATTCTGTAGTGCCACACTAAGAAGTGTGGATTAAATATAACTGTGTGATACAGCTAAGAGAACTAGAAGAGGCAGGCACCTTTTGAGAAAAAAACACAAAAGGAATTCCCAAAGCCAGTTAAGGAGACAAAAGTAAGACACTTAGAATATTCGAAAGTCTCTGATACTCAGCAATAACAAATGCAAATCTATAACAATAAAGTTCTTCAAATACAACCCTACTCCTGAGTAGACTAGCACATATTTTACACTAAGTGCCAAGTAGAACAAAAGATGTACTAGTCTCCAAACATATGTTTGTTTGTTGTTGTTTGTTTGTTTGTTTTTGAACTCAGTATTAATCCTGTACAGCTTGTCAGTGATGGCAGTGGCGGGCTGTCTGGGGTGGCCACTGCAAAGACGCCGGCTGCAGCAGGAGAGGGGCAGTCAGTATTGCCCTCTCCAGGGTGCCAATAGGAGCCTTGCCTCCTAACAAGTTGACTGGGCAGGAGCCCCACATTCCTAGCCACAGATGCAGCCACCCACCTGTGGATCCAGACCCGGGCATCTCTGTACTCTCAGGTGCCTAGGAAGCCCTCTTGACCTGCAGACTCACAAGTGTCTTCTCCTGCTCCTCCTTGCTTCTGGTACCCACTCTGATTTTGGAGCAAAGCTGAGGCCAAGCCCTGGTGCTGTTGCAACCTGACAAGGTGTGCATGTGCTCAGGGTGGCGTGGGCATGCCAGCATCCTGCTGTTTCAGCCCCCTCTGGACTTCGGGCACTGAGGAACATGGGAGGGAGAGTAAGGGGAGGGGTGAGAGTGGCAAGGCATAGGCCTGCAGAAACCCCTTGGCATGAACAGCCTGGGTGCTGTGGATGGCATGTTGTTGTTGGTACGGGACTGGCTCCTGGGCAGAAAGGAATGGGTCGCAGGTTAAACCCCACCTTCAAGCTAAAAATAGCCTAAAGCATGGGGTTTGGGCTGTCAATTCCAAGTGAAGCCTGAACCTTGGAGTGAGGACTTCATTGATGACAGTCCAGCCAATTAGACTGGGCTTTTTCCAGGCCCTCTCATGGCTTTCCGTGAATCAAACAGCACCTACTTCTTCCTTTCTGAGCACACATACACCCATACACACAAAACAAAACAAAACAAAACAAAACAAAACAAAACAAAAAAAACAAACAAACAAACAAAAAAAACTAGGCTCCGCAGACTCAATCAGATGTCAGGACTACCTACTATAGGAAGGAGCTACTCTCTTCAGGTCTCCTGAGAGCTGTTCTTTTGCTGTGTGAAGCACCTCTCTGCCTTGCTCACTCTCCAGTTGTCTGCATACCCCATTTTTCCTGGATGTGGGACTAGAACTTGGGATCTACTGAATGGTGGGACTGGAACAGCAGTAACACAAACAAGGCTGAAACATGCCCCCCGCTAGCCACATCACAGGTGACGAGAAGGAGAGAAGAGCTGTAACCCTTTGGGGATCCCAAACCCAGGTCCTCCCAGAGCCAGGGCCATGAACACCCTCTTTACGGCTCTGTGGTTCTTGGCATCCCCATCTTCCAGGTGCCACCATATTCCCTGGTGTCTGTAGTGGAAGCTGCTTGCTGTATGCCTGGTCCAGCCACAGCATTGTATGGAGCCAGCACCTGTGCCCATGTCTGGAGCTGCCTGCCCCACTGCAGCCCGCATACCTATGGCTGGACCCCATGCTCACTTACTCACACACTCATTACTGATCCATGCCTGGCTAACCCTTGAAAGACTTGGGATCCAGGCCAGTAGTGAGGGTTGAGTGCAGCCTGCTGGGCCGAGTGGGCAGAATAAGCCCAGTGGGCCCAAGAAAAACTCAGGCAAAGGTGCCACAGGACAGAGAGGTTTCCAGCCAGAAAAGCAACATCCTAAAGATCATGGGATACCAGATTTAAAAACAAACATATAACCAGGTAAGTCACAGAACATAAGAAGCAAATAGTTTAAAAAGACAAGGCTATTAGAATTAGACTCAGAAATGACAGATATGTTGGAGGTATCACCAAGGGAATTTAAAATAAAATAAAAATTATGTCAAAATTTCTAATGAAAATGGTTAACAACATACAAGCTTTAATAGTTAATTTCAGCAGAGATTGATAATACATGAAATAATAAAATATAAATGATAAAAATGAAATAAAATTAAAGAATGAAAGCAATGTCTTTGACAAGCTGATGTATAAACAACACTGAGCCAAGGAAATAATACATGAACATAAAAATAGGTCAACAGAAAATACTCAAACTGAAATACAGAGAGAGAAAAATGCTTTAAAAACAGAGAGAGAGAGAGAGAGAGAGAACATCCAATAGTTGTTGGCCATTGATTTGCATTTCTCTAATGACGGGTGATGATGAAGTTTTTTTCATGTTTGTTGGCTGCATAAATGTCTTCTTTTGAAAAGTGTCTGTTCATGTCCTTCGCCCTCTTTTTGATGGGGTTGTTTTTATCTTGTAAATTTGTTTAATTTCTTTGTAGAAGTATCAGTCCTTTGTCCGATGAGTAGATTGCAAAAAACTTTTTCCCATTCTGGTGGTTGCTGGTTCACGCTAATGATTGTTTCTTTTGCTCTGCAGAAGATCTTAAGTTTAATTAGATCCCATTTGTCTATTTTGGCTTTTGTTGCCATTGCTTTTCGTGTTTTAGTCATGAAGTCCTTGCCTATGCCTATGTCCTGAACAGTACTGTCTAGATTTTCTTCTAGGGTTTTTATGGGTTTAGGTCTTATGTTTAAATCTTTAATCCCTCTGGAGTTAATTTTTGTATAAGGTGTAAGGAAGGGATCCAGTTTCAGCTTTCTGCACGTGGCTAGCCAGTTTTCCCAACACCATTTATTAAACAGGGATTCCTTTCCCCGTTGCTTGTTTTTGTCAGATTTGTCAAAGATCAGATAGTTGTAGATGTGTGGCACTACTTCTGAGGCCTCTGTTCTGTTCTACTGGACTATATCTCTGTTTTGATACCAGTACCATGCTGTTTTGATTCCTGCTGCCTTGTAATATAATTTGAAGTCAGGTGGCATGATGCCTCCAGCTTTGTTTGTTTGTTTGTTTGTTTTTGCTTGGCATTGCCTAGGCTATGTGGGCTCTTTTTTTGGTTCTTTATGAAGTTTAAGGTGTTTTTTTCCAGTTTCGTGAAAAAGGTCAATGGTAGCTTGATGGAAATAACACTGAATCTATACATTACTTTGGGCAGTATGGCCATTTTCACGATATTGATTCTTCCTAACTATGAACATGGAGTGTTTTTTTCATCTGTTTGTGTTCTCTATTATTTCCCTGAGCAGTGGTTTGTAGTTCTCCTTGGACGCTCTGGCCAGAGCAATCAGGTAAGAAAAAAAAAAAATAAAGGGTATTCAATTAGGAAAAGAGGAAGTCAAATTGTCTCTGTTTGCAGATGACATGATTTTGTATTTAGAAGACCCTATTGTCTCAGTCCAAAATATCCTTAAGATGATAAGCAACTTCAGCAAATCTCAGGATACAAAATCAGTGTGCAAAAGTCACAAGCATTCCTATATACAAATAACAGGCAAACAGAGAGCCAAATCATGAGCCAACTCCCATTCACAATTGCTACACAGAGAATAAAATATCTAGAAATACAACTAACAAGGGATATGAAGGATTTCTTCATGGATATCTTATTTTTTTTCTAATTTTATTCAGCACAAAAATAAGAGGGAACTCATATTGGAATGTATCTTGAAAACATGGTGAAGCAAAAGGAACTTATTATTACCATGCAACATCTCTACAATTTGCCTTCTGATGCAGTCCAGCATCCTGAAAATGGGCTCTTCCCCTATAATATATTCTATAATCCCCTTCATTTGCCAAGTCATTAAGTAAATGGTGTGTATTTATGCATATATGTGTGAGTTTCATGGTTGGAGTTAGACGCAACTTTATTATTGCAATGAACACACTCCTTCCTCCTTGTAAAAAATGATAAAAGTTTACACATTTGCTGGATATCTCATAGTTCTCTTTAAGCTCTACTCACGCATCATCTATAAATTTGTTTTTTTGTTTTTATTTGTATGTTTTTTCCTTCTGATATTCCTGAAGAAACATGAATCATCCTGTTCATGTGCTAACCAGTTTAAATATGTTAGTATCATCACATTAATGTCTGTAAAAAATTTTATTCCTCATCAAAATGCAGTGAGTATATTTTAAGGTAACTGTTTCAAATATTTTATTGCCAGTATTATATTTTTGATACTGCTGTTATTTGTGAATATTTTATTTCTAAACATTCAATAATCTCTTGTGCAACTAAAGCATATTATGTATAGCTTTATAGAAGCTGTTATCAAATATCAGTACTTCAGGCTATAGGTTTAATTGGGAAGTTCAAATAAATTATTTAAAAGCAGATGAACTTATAAATATAATTACAGTTGTTTATGGTAAATTTTGAATTTACAATGAGCTTATATCATGAACTTGTTAAAGACCCTTATTTTCAATAAGATCTGAGTGAGTTAAATTAATTTCAGTAGATAAATTGTCAAATTTTCCTTACGTTTTTTAAGGTAGTATGTAAATAAACGCATGTGTAATTTATAAAACCAAAGCTAATTTTTCTTCAACTATAGTACACTCTTCAAAGTAAGAATAACTAAATTGAACAAAGGGCTTTGATTGCTGAGCTCTGGGTCAGAATATTTGGGAAGTCTCAAATATCAGTAATCATAGATATCAATTAATTCATGTTGTACAATCATTAACATTCTCATGCTCTATCGTAAGTACAAATTGATAATTGAGAGACAAATCACCCGTTAGCTAGCTGAAACTTTTAGCCCAAAACTCCCGAAGTGTAGGAATCATAACTAAAACTTTAAATATTTCCTATATAATAAACTTCAGTCTTATTATGATAGACTATTTTAAGTGTAGTTTATATCATGTCTTATTAATAATCACTGCTTACACATCTGGGATATTATTTTTATTATTTATATTTTTATTTTTTACTTAGACATTTTGTTAATTTCCCTTTTAAAAATATTTCCTGTGTTTACCACTCCATCTGAGCTTGTCATTGATAAACAACTTTCAACATATGTACTATCTAATTACAGGTAGGGATTTCAAATGCATAGAGAAAAAGGAATTGTATTATCTTCTGAGAATGTTCTCATGAAACAGTGCTCAACTGTTGTGACCTATAAGACAGTGAACTGGGAATTGCATCTAACTTACTAGCAGTATGGGCTAGTTTCATATCTGTGACCTACTGACTACATAATTCAGAATTTTTTTCTCTAAAATAGAAAAAATGAAAAAAAAATGTTACAACGATGTGGCTGAAAAATCTCTACCAAAACTATAAAATAATATACAGAAATAAAAAGCTGTAATTTTCAATTAGGTGAACTGAATGCGAATCATCAGCTAAAGCACTTTGAAGACTAAGCATTGTCCACTAGATCACTACCCACTCAATATACAGCAATAATACTTCTATTATTAATAGGAAAAATTACTAGAGCTTGTCAGCAGAAAATTTGACTGGCATTGGAGAGTAGAAATCTAGACTCTCATCCATACAACATTAATTAGCAAAAACTGAAATATAAATGAACATATAAGTATGATTTGTTAATGAAAATGACATATTACACTCACTCAACATTAGATTCATCTTTTCCAAATAAACTAATATCTTTAATTTTGTTAGGATTTTTAATTTTATGATTATTAACATTGTGAATCACTTCACCCAATGAACAAACCAAAATATTTGACTGCCAATAAATAAAAACACCTCATTCTCCCAGCTATCGCATGGATTGTGTATTTTCTTTCTTTCTCCCATTACTTTTCTTTTCTTCTTTATTTTTTATTTTATTATTTTTAACTTGTATGGAAACATAATAATTGTACATACTTAAGGGGTACATGTGATATTTTGATACAAGCATACAATGTATAATGTTCAAATCTGGGTAATTGGGATATCCATCCCTCAAGCATGTAACATTCCAAATTAACTCTTCTAGATATTTTGAAACGTGATAAATTATTTTTAATTAAAGTGACCCTATTGTGCTATCAGACACTAGATCTTAACCCTTCCTTTTGTACTTTTGCAACTTTTTATTCTGCCCTCCCAATTATCCTTCCCAGGCTCTAGTAACCACCATTCTATTCACTACCTTCATGAGATCAAATTTTTTTAGCTACCTCAAATGAGTGAGAACATGTAACCTTTAGCTTCCTATGCCTGACTTATTTCACTTAAATTAATATCCTCCAATATCATTTATGTTGTTGCAAATAACATGATTTCATTCTTTTAAATGGTAGAATAATATTTCAGTGTGTGTGAGTGTGTGTGTGTGTGTGTGTGTGTCTGTGTGTGTGTGTGTTTGTGTACATATACCAAACTTTTCCATTCATTTTTGATGGATACTTACATCTTGGCTATCGTTAATAGTGCTGCAATAAACATGAAGGTTCAGAAACTCTCTCTTCGATTTACTGATTTTCTTTTTTTTTTTTCTTTACAAATTAGATTGCTTTTATATTAGTCAATTTATCAGTAAATCATTGCTTGCCTCTCCAACCACATCTCCAATCTTCCTTCTTCCTCCCTCTCTCGCAAATGGAAATAAACACAGATGCGAATCATCACAGATTCCTTCTTAATCTTGAATTAAAGGAGGAGATTTGTCTTAAATAAGAATTGCTTTGTATGTATAAAGTTGCCAGTGGAAAATAAAAAGATAGATGTCAGACAATATGGTTTGGCTGTGTCCCCACCCAAAATCTCATCTTGAATTGTAATTGCCATAATCCTCACATGCCAAGGGTGGGACCAGGGCGGGTAATCAGATAATGGAGGTGGTTATCAAACTTTCATTTTACATATACATATTTATATATGTGTATATATCAATACTTATGTGTATACACATATTCATATTAGTATTTATATGACTATCAAATTTGTGTAATTTTATTTTAAAACACAAATATATTAAACATCTTCTATGTGTTGGGCACTACCCTTGGAAGTAAAAATATGTGACAAAAATCTCTGCCCTCATGTAATTTTCATTATTACAAAAAGTAGTAAGGCAGTATATAAGTAATTGATATGTTTTCTTAAATATATAATATTAATATATGGTTCTTTTTAATCTCTATTTTTGTGATTAATTTTTCTATACTGCACATTTTTGTCAATGCTGAAATTTAGTTTTCCCCCTTAATTTATTAAATACATTAACATAATATATGCTAGAAACTAATGCCAAATGGTTTATCTACAATACTTCATTAATTTTACAATTAAATAATGAGGCACTAATATTATTAGCCTCATTGCATAGATGAGAAAATTATAACAAATGACAGTTAAACCATTTTCTAAAACCAATCAATAAATAAATGGTAGGAAGATATTTACTCAGACAATTTTAATCCAGCTATTTTCTCCAAATCTTTATGCTAGGTATCCACAAAATACTTGTTAATGTTCACATATGATATACATTTTAAATAATAACATTAACAACTATATAACTCAGAGAAGAATTTATTTTTATATAAGTGGTCAGCAATTGCTTTTAAAGGGCTACATAAAGTCTTTGCCACATGTTCTTCTTTGTTTTGTTTTTTAGTTTTGTAACATGAAACTATCATTCTCAGTGAACTGACACAAGAACTGAAAACCAAACACCGCATGTTCTCACTCATAGGCACGAGTTGAACAATGAGAACAATGGACAGAGGGAGGGGAACATCACACACTGAGATCAGTTGGGGGTGAGTGGCTAGGGGAGGGACAGCATGGGGTGGGGAGGGATAATGTGAGGAGAAATGCCAGATATAGATGACAGAGGAATGGAAGCAGCAAACGACATTGCCATGTATGCACCTATGCAACAACGCTGCATGATCTGCACATGTACCCCAGAACCTAAAGTACAATAAATAAATAAATACATATATATGTGTGTGTGTGTGTGTGTGTGTGTCTGTATATATATATGTAGTAAACGTAAAAATCATTTTCTGCTGATGGCTGCACAAAATAAAATCAGGGATTTAATTCATGGATTGTGTTTCACAGACCATAAATACTGGTAACAAAAACAGGTTTTACATTTTATTAAAGGCATGCTATTTTTTGGCAAGGCCTTCTCAATGTGAAACAATTTATTATACAAAATGTCATAAATAATCCTTTAATTATTCTCCTTTCTGTACTTAGATGTCATATTTTTGTTAGTGCACTAAAATTTATTTAATAAAACAAAATCAAATGGACAATATTCAAAATACAAAATTTTAACTAATTTAATACTTTTAGTGTATTTAAGATCATTTTCTAGTTCAATAAACTCACCATTTTGATGAATAAGAAATATTAATTAGAGTCAGATTATTTGAAGTAGAACAAAATAATAATCTAGTTATTCTTTCTTTAAATTTCATATTGAGTTCACAATAATTCTTAGCATCTAGAAATATAAAGAAAAGCTAGCCATATTTCTAATTATTTATTTGGATTATGTGCCACGTAACTTTGAAAATTGATAATAGTATGTTCTTCCTAGCATGTACAGTTTTAAAAAGAGCATCACTCTGACTTTAACAATCAATATAGCTTGAGTAAATGACAAAAGTATAAGTTTTCTTCAAACCATTAGAAAGCTGGGGTTTCACTGTAATTAAGCTTCCTAAAAAATGGAGAGATCCCACTTTGAAAGAGAGGTGACACATGCACACTGTCATACTTTTGACAAATATGGGAGGATAATTCCACTGTTATACAAGCAGTTAAATAAAAATTAGTTAACATTTTAACACACTGGGAGGCAGATTGTAGTCTAGTGTGAAAGACCTCTAGGGTATGGTAGGGAACTGATATCAGAGCCTAGTCACTCTGAGGTTCTCTTCCATGAGCTCTGCAGAATTCTGAGGAGACACACTAGAGAGATGATACTTGGGTGATTGAGACAAGGCAGAAGTTAATGATGGAAAAGGCATGAATTCCTAATTCCATGTTCAGAATCTTTCCTCAAATGGGTCTAAGCCCTTAATCTACTGGGTAAAGGGCATATGTCACACACCTAGGGCTCAGGTAAAGGCCCATTTTGCTGTGAGAATAGGAAGGAATAACCCTCTAAACCTAGGTTGGAATAGGAAACAGTACTCAGTACTTGAGACCCCATACTGTTACCATTAGAGGTCTCCTCCCTCTCTGAGAGTGGCAGGAAATCTCACTTGTAGAAGACCCACCATTGTTACAAGGCAGAATTTATCTTCCATGACAAAGGGGGACAATAATGCCTAGAAAACGGCACTACTGAAGCTGAGGAATACTGAGGTAGGTAAGCCCAGAATAATAGAGAATGCACTATGTCTCTCAAAATAAGTCTCTAAGTAGTCTATGAGTCAAGAATGAACTTTCTATGAAAATTAGAAAATAGTTTGCATTAAAATGAAAGTGTAACATATCCAAAGTTGCGGGTCATAAGTAAAACTGCATTTAAAATAAAGTTTATAATATTAAATGCTTATATTAGAATAGAAAGAAGGTTGTGAATCAATGGCATAGCTAAAATTGTAAATAACTAGAAAAACTGAGCAAATTAATCCCAAAACACACAAAATGAAAGAAATTAAACTGAATAAAAGAAAAACGGTAAAGAAAAGCAATGCAACCAAAAACTCATACATTAGAAATCTGTTAATACTGGTAAACATATAACTAGATTGATAAAAAGTAAACAAATTACCAACAACAGTGATGAAAGAGAAGACATCACTATAGACATTATAGACATTAAAAGGAGAAGGAGAAATGTTTATGCCTAACTTTATGCCAATCAATTACACATCTTCAAAAAAGTGAATAGATCCCTTGGAAGACAAAATCATCAAATCTCACTCAAAACTAAATAGATAATCTAAATAGTAATATATTTATTTTAAAAAACTGAATTGTTAGTTTACAATATTCTGACAAAGAAAATGTTTTGGCCGATTGACTTCAGTGGTGAATTCAGTCAAATACACAAGGAGGAAATTATAACAATTATACACAAACTGTTACAGAAAGTAGAAGAGGAGAGAACACTTATTTTATGAGACCAGAATCACTCTGGTACAAAAATCAGAGAGAACAAAAGAGAAAGAGAGAGACGAAGAGATAACTACATGTAATATCAATTTTTTCGTGAATGCATACTCAGACATAGACAACAAAATATTAGAAAGTTAAATTCACAGTATACTAAAAAATATGATGCCTGACAATTAAGATTAAGTGGGCTTTATTCTGAAAATGCATGGTGGGTTAAATATTCAAAGAGGAAACTATTTAACCATATCAACAGACTAAGGAAACATATAATTATCTCAACAAATGCGAAAGAAGAATTTAACAAAATTTAACATACATAGAAAAAGATTCTCTAGGGAAATTTGGAATCAAAGTAAAGTTTCACAATCTCATAAAGGATATCTAAGATAATCCTGCATCTTATGTCATTCTATCATGCTTAATGATAAAATGATGAATGCTCTTCAACTATACATTAAAACAAGCCTGACTTTAAAAAAAAAAACAGTATGTTCAACATACCCAAATCAATCAAGAGTAATTAAAAAGCTAAACAACAATATCTAGAAATTAGCATTGAAGGGTTCTGTTACGGTTTATGTGATACCACTTGTTCCATACACATAGATTTTCAAATTTTAAGATAGTTCCAGTTTTTCTACTGGAGAGGGGAGTTATTTTGATACAGTATATTGATTGGAAATTAAGCAATAAAAAGTAAAGGATGTCCACTTTTATCATGTCTATTTAACATTGTACAGAGTCTGTACAAAACGCCAAAGCAAAAAGAAAAGGAAACAGAAAGCATACAGGTGGTATAATAAGAAGCAAACCACCTTTATTCTCAGGGTTGTCTGTATAGAAATCTCCGCAAAACTTATAAAAAATCTATTAATAAAAATTATATTTATAGTTTCAAGATACAAAATCCATATATGAAATAACTTCTACTTTTGCAAATATTTTTCAATTACAAGTATAATAATTACCATTTATGATAGCAGTAACTATATGAAATACTTATGTATAATTTTAACAAGATATGTACAGGGTTTTCATGCTTGAAATTTCAGAACAGTGATGAGAAAAAAAAATCAAAAAGGACCTAAAAAATGCTGGAGATATGCCTGTTTCATGTATCACAAAATTTAATATTAACAATATTAAACATAGCAAATTTCTCTAAATTCATTTATAGATACATAATCCCTTTAGAAATTCTAGCAGGAATTTTTGTTGTAGAAATAGAATGCCCTATTCTACTCTTACAGACCACATGCTTTTATGACACACTTCATAGCTACAGTGAACAAAATTATATCAGAGAAAGAATAAATATATAGTTTGATAGTACAGAACAGAGCCCAGAAACAGGCTCACTCCTATAACTTTCAACAAAGGAGCTAAAACAAGGAGAAAATATATTAAATGGAAAAAGTTGGCTTTTCAGCAATAGTAGTAAAATATTTGTATATCCCTATGTCCCCTCCCCCAAAATAATAGCCTCAATATAAAACTTCATAGCAAATATGCACTACAATTAATTCAAAATAGATGATAGAAGTGAATGTAAAACTTAAATCAATAAAATGTTTAGAAAAAGTATGAGTGAGAATACTTGTGATCTTAGGTTAGACAAGTATTTCTTAGATAAAATGACATAAGCATGAATCATATAACAAACAAAAAAAATGATAGTTTAGATTTCAGCATTTAAAAGTTGTACTCTTCAAAATATGGTGAAGCATATGAAAAGAGGAACCAGAGACTAGGAGAAAATGCACACAAAGCACATTTTTATATTGTAATTTGTATATAATAAAAATAACTGAAGACATACACACAGATATGTTTACAACTCAGTCATAAGAATTAAAAATAATGTTTTAAAGGTTGCAAACTATTTGAATAGATATTTCACCAAAGAAAACATATAGATGGCATGTAAGCACAGGAATTAAAGCTCAGCATTACTGATCCCCAAGACAATGTTTATTAAAACTTAATTAATTTATCTTTACTTATTAGAGTCCTTAAACAACAACTACAAAAAAACCCACAAAATCTAAAAATGACAAGTGCTGTTTAGAATGAGAAATAACCAGAAATCTCATCATTGCTGGTAAAAATCTGATGTGGTATAATCACTTTGGAAAGTAGTTTTTCAATTGATTAAAAATTTAAATATCATACTTGCAAATCTATTATTTTTGGTTTCTTCAGTGGCATTTACAGTTAGGAAGTTTTCCAATGCAAAGATCATAAAATATTTGTGTATATTTTCTTCCATTTATTTATATGTTCTATTTGTCTTATATCTCATGTTTAAGGTATGAAGTAAAGATTGGGCTTTGTTTTGAATTAAAAAAATATGTCTTTACAATACACTTTAGCAATATGACTCTTGTAAGTATTAACCAAATATTTATGATGTGCATGCCCACACATAATCTTATATTTGAACATTTATAGTGGTTTCATTCATAAATGCCAAAGGCTGTGACATTTCAAATTCTCATGAACGACTAAATGGATAAACCAATGGGTATGCATTTACACATTGAGATATCACTCAGCAATACGAAGGACAAACTACTGATATTTGGGTAAATCACAAATGCTTTATGCTCTTTTAAGACAGACAAATTACAAATGCTGGAACATGAAACTACAGGAACAGAAAATAGGTCAGTGATTACCAGGTCAGAGTTCAAGTCATAGAATTTTCTATGAAAGGTCACAAGCAAACTTTGGAGTGTTGGAACTGATCTGTATTTTGATTGGATGACAGTTGCATGACTTTAAGTGTTTTCCAAAATTCATAGGATATAATACCTGAAAGAGGTAAACTTTACTGGATATACATTATTACAAGAATGACTTAAAAAAATAGTATGTTAAACATAGCCAAATCAAGCAAGAATGATTAAAAAGCTTAACTATGGCATCTAGAAATTACCACTAAATGGTTAAACCTTTTTTTCTGCTATGGTTTATGTGATACTGCTTATTTCATAAGTGGAGATTAATAAATTATAATAAGATAGTTCCAGTTTTCTACTGGTGAGGACAGTTATTTCTATACAATATGTTACCTGGAAATCAGTTCCGCAAGATGACTATAATCTGTAGGTTACTTGGGAGTAAAATGCTCAAGAAGATATTCAATATAAACTAAATTACATTTCTACATGTAAAAGAATTTTTGAATTATTTTAATTCCAGCTGAATTACTAACAGAAAATTGAAAAATCAAATATTTAGACCCATCACTGACCCCTACTTAAATGACTGAAATCTGGAGTTTTGATTTACTTGTGATTCTGCCACAGTCTAGAATACTGATTTACTCATGGTTCTGCCATCTAGTTAACATATTTTCAAGAAAAAAATGCAGCTGCATATAAAAGCATTACATCTCTATCAGCCTAGATCATACAAATATTTTTGATATGCCAAATTCCTGGAATTTAGCCAGTGTAGATCATGACAGCCATCAGGACTTTCCCCTTAATTATGTGTATTTGAACTATGGGTAATGGTATGTGCAATTTAAGAGATATAAAACACATTTTTTAAATCAGAAAATATTTTGTTGAAATATTTATTTGTAACATAAATAGATATATTTACGTAAAATGTCAAGTTCTAAAGATAAATAGTGTAGAATTACACAAACTAACTGACAGTATTCCCAGGTTATGACCATTAAGTCAGACAATGGGGTGTGAAAAGCAGAGAGAAAGCTTGTTAGTTCATGCAGAAATGTTAGGATTGTTTTCTCTGTTTACAGGAATAAAGCAGAGGAACAGATCATATCAGCTGCCAGTGCTTGTTTCCTTGGGGAAGGATGGATACTGTGCATATTATCTAGGTGTACTCAGACGTGGCAAAGCTTTTGGTCACATATTTTATCCTTCTCTCAGCAAAAGGACTATCATACACCAACCCCTGATAAAAAACACAAATCCAGCTCCAGAAAAGAATTCTGGCAGGAGAAGTCAGATTTGGACTCTCCGCTTTATGCCTACTAAGGCATGATCCTTCAGCACAAACTGGGGAATAAGGTTGACATGTCTTAAGGAATATCTTTCAACGTAAGATGAAATATCTTACATCTCTAGGTACCTATTTGTTAAGTATGTGACAATAAGGGACCTGCAAAAAGCATATTCTGAAAAATCTGCTTATGGACCACTCATTAATTAAAAAAATACTAAAGTAGCACAGGATAGAAGCCTAGTTGCCTTTTTATACAAAATTGATTGCTCTAACCACATCAATAGAAGCCAAAATCCTTAGAAAAATAACAAAGGAACAGCAAACCAAACACTACATAGTCTCACTTATAAGTGGGATCTAAATGATGACAACACATGGAGACATAGAGGGGAACAACACACACTGGGGCCTATTGGAGGCTGGAGGGTAGTCAAAAAGATCACAAAGAAACAACTAATGAGTACTAGGCTTAATACCTGGTTGAATAAATCAGTACAACAATCCCCCATGACACAACTTTAAATATGTAACTAATCTGCACTAGTACCCAGGACTGAAATGATTTAAAAAATAATAATAATTAGGTATTTTTTTTAGGGGGGACAGGGTCTTGCTCTGTTGTCCAGGCTGGAGAATATCACAGTTCACTTCAGTGTGGAAGTTTTGGGTTTCTGGGCTCAAGTGATCCTCCTGCCTTAACTTCTGGAGGAGCTAGGATTATGGGTACAAACATCACCTTGGCTGGCTATTTTTTTTTTTTTTTTTTTTTTAGA
>NW_016107692.1:171370-174137 GCF_001604975.1 Cebus imitator | reverse complement strand
TGAGCCACTGCACTTGGCCAGGAATATCAGATATTCTCTTATTCATTTGACTTGCTCATTTTAAGAAAAGCATTTACAAATTATTGTTGTCTGATCAGCAAATAAATCATAATTTTTTTTTAAAAAGTAACCAAAACCCTGAAACAATTCCAATACAGTTTTGCAGGGACTAATTACATTTGCAGGAGGAGAATAAAGATATCAAAATGCTTTTAAATCCTTCCCCATTAAAGGAGAAAACAATAGTGTTTATAAGGAATAGTTGTTTTCATCTATTACACATTGTCATATTCACATAAAACATATGAAGAGTAATTCTTACATTACATTTTGAAAACAGTTGAATCAGGCTTACTGTGTGGGTTGAGGTATGGGAGGGAAGGTACTTTCAGCTATTTGAACTCCATTTGTGTGGAATAAAATAAATCAAATTCATCACAAATGGCCCATTTACTCCCTGTATCCTATATATCATTACATGGGCTAACACATATGAAATGTCCAGTTTACTGTAATGCATTTGCTATGCCTGTTTAGTTGCAATTGCAAGATACAAATAGACATTTACAAATGTCCCTTGTTCACTTTTAAAGATTATCTAGTGTCAATAAACTGGAAATAGTTAAAATCTAGTACCTAACAGGGCAATTCACAAGTTCACTGAAACACAAGAGTATTTTCAATAAGGCCTGTTCTACATCATATATCTCTGCATTCTATTCTGCAGTGATTCTTTACAACCAAATTGTTTCCTCAGAACACTTGACTTATATATTGATTCACTAAACTTCATTAACATTCTAGTGCTGCAAATAGAACATATCATGGATCCTATTTTATAGATGGATAAACAGCAATATAAAGTTTAGCCACTATCAGAACTTACACCCTAATACAAGTTCTTGTTCTTTTACCTTTTTCTTGCAAAAATGTTAAGGCGATAAGTACAATATTAAATCTTCTAAGAATATATGCAATGGCATTTTATTAATATCAGTTCAGTTATTTTGAGTCATCCTTCTTATATAACGATTCCATAATAATATTGTCAAAATGACTTTGAATACAAAATCTAATAAACTGGGATCATAAATAATTTATCAATATAGTTCAGTACACACCAGCTATTAAACATCTATTAAAAAACTAAATATGATAACAAGATACTATCTTAAAATAGTTATTTTAAAATATATATACATATCCACATGCACTTGCAGGCATTTCAGTAAATGTGCTATTTATATAACAAGTATAGTTTTATAGCTGGATAGATATAAAAGATAGATAGATAGATGCATACATACATACATAGCTGAGAGTTTGATTTCTCTTTTAAAAGGCTTAATGAATGCTGCCTTAGAGAACCCACACCAGCATTTCCTAGCTCCACTAAGAGGATTGCAGGGGTGGGGACTCAGGATGGAGGGTGCATGGAAGGTCAATGAGTAATGCTTAGGGAGAAAATCAAAAAGCAGGTTGAGATATTGTCACTTGCCTTCTATGCAGATAGAATTTTCTTATCTGTATACCTCATGTAAAAAAAATGAAGATTTCCCATCTTAGGAGCTCCATGAATAGATATTCATTTAGCAATATAAACATTTTGAAAGTTGATCAAAGCATGCTGCACTTTTATAGAAAGAATATATTATACAGGAGATCTTCTATTGGCTATGTAGAGAAATGTAGTCACATTTACAATATAAACAAACTCTTTAAACAACTTGTTTATACATCTGATATATTAAAGTTGTTATAGATGATAAACAGATGAAAGTAGAGAGAGAGATACACAGTAGAGATACACACAGATAGTACTCAATATATACACAGATACTACATAAATGATGGATACATAATGTATGTTTTGTGTATATAAAACATTTCATTTTTCTTTCTGCTATACATCTGTTAGGTCTAGGTTTAAAGAGTTACCTGGTTAACTATAAAAATATGTGCTTTGGTTTGTGTGAGAATCAGAAGCTACTTTTGATAATTGAAAAAAGTTGTTTTCAACAAGCAATTTCAAACTGTCTTCCAATTACACAGTAATTCATTCCTCAGCCCACTTGAAATATAAACATCAAGTAGCTAAAAAAAAAAAAGCACTTAATGGACCACTAAAATATAGAGTATACAAATTAATAAATAGACATATATACACACAAAAAAACTTATAAGTAAAAATGTTCTGTATACCCTTCTGTTTGTGGTTGGTTTTTCTCTGTGCCCCAGCCAAATCTTTCAAATTGTAATCCCCACATGTCAAGGGAGGGACCTTGTAGGAGGTGACTGGATCATAGAAGCTGTTTGTGCCATACTGTTTTGATGATAGTGAGTGAGTCCTCAAGTGATCTGATGGTTTAAAAGTGTGGCATTTTTCCCCCTTAGCCTGCTGCCTTGTAAAGAAGAGGCATGCTTCTGTCCCTTCCGCCATGATTGAAAGTTTCCTGAGGCCTCCCCAGCCATGTTGAACTGTGTGTAATTAAACCTCATACCTTTATGAATTACCCAGTGTAAGGTAGTATCTTTATGGCATTGTGAGATAGGATTAACAAACCTCCCCCAATCCCCACACACAATTATATAATTTTCTGGAATCAGTGATATAAAACAAATAAGGAGAGTTTATAGCTTTGTTTAAGGAGGTTACAATATAATCTTAGTTTCAATGTTTTGTTCACATAGATTCTCATATGAAAAACAAAGCATTTACATATTACTTGTCTATTTAGATAATTTTTTTTTTTTTTTTTTTTTTTTT
>NW_016107692.1:157834-171285 GCF_001604975.1 Cebus imitator | reverse complement strand
TACAGGCACGCGCCACCATGCCCAGCTGATTTTTTGTAGTTTTAGTAGAGACGGGGTTTCACCGTGTTGACCACGATGGTCTCGATCTCTTGACCTCGTGATCCACCCGCCTCGGCCTCCCAAAGTGCTGGGATTACAGGCGTGAGCCACCGCGCCCGGCCTATTTAGCTAATTTTTAAAATGTATTTATTTTAGAAATTTCAAAATAAAAATATTTACAGACACTATTTGTAAATATCTATCAAATTGTAATCATAGGTAACAAAAGTTACTTTATTTTTATATTTCTTTAATTTACAAAAATTGACATATATGTTACAAGGGATTTGGTTTTCTGACATATTCACTTAACACTTTTGTAACAGTAGTCCATCAAATTAAATGTTTTAAGCATTGAGTATTGATAGTTTGATTGCTTTTCCAGCATTTTACATGTGTAAAAGTTTAAGTAGTATAAATATTGACCTCCAAAAGTTCTTAAATATATTCTTTAATATAGATTTTTTATGAGTTATCACCCTTAATATTTTAAGTATATCTTTCATTTTCATGTTTTATTTTACCATATTTCTTTATTCCCCTAAGTTGTATCTCTATTTATCATACATGCACCCACAGGGAAATTATGTCTGATCTTAGAGTAGTATGTTGTCCAATACTGTGTCAATAAAACATCATTATAAAATCTAGTAAGCACTCAATTAATATTGATGACTGTTCAATGAATAAATCTTATTATTTCTTATTTTTATGGAGTTCTTCACTTGTTTTGGGTTTTGCTTCATAGTCTATTAAACTTCATTAATTTTATTAAAGATATCTTTTTATCAATTATTTTATTAGTGATTAAAATATTGCTACTATATATTACTAGCATTTTCCTAGAGATTTAAGATAATTTTAAATATACACTAGGCTTATCTTTAAATATACTTTTTAAATCAAGGAATAGACTATTATAAAATAAGATGAGCCTCTCTCATTCTCTCATATATACATATATACACACACACATAAATATATTGTATATTATATATGAACACATTTATTTAAATATGATGTAACTGTTTTTGAGAGACTTATATTGTGTCAACTAACTTTATCATTTTTAATTTAAAACCAGCACTCTAGATTTTTGCCTATATTCTACGCAGAGAGTAAATATTAGTGAAATTAGTAAATATTTTTTAGTCTTATATGGTTTTATCAACTTTTTGAATTTTCCTTTTATAGGTAGTTTAGTTGTTGAAAAATGTTCAGAGGAGACAGCTAGAAGAGTTAAAAGGTGAAAATTTGAGACCTGCCCTGACATCTCACTACTGTAATCATATTAAGATGACTAAAAATAAGGGGAAAAAAATAAAATTTGTATGAGGATTGAAAAGCCAGAAGAAAACATCATCAAACTGGACAGATTAAGTACTTACTAGTATATATGAAGCAGATAGATTCAAGTTAAGAAAATTTTCCTTATTTCAACCAATACACAAGAATATCAACTTGACTAATGCTTGCATTTTCCTGGGAAATCAATGGAAATTATCTAAATGAATTGTAATAATGACAACAAGCAAGGCGGATCTTAAAGACATTTTTAGGAAACAATGAAATAATTTTGAGTATCCCAGAAGTACACTGTAAATAGCTGTAATGTTCAGCCATCACATGCTTCCAACAAGGTATTAATTAAATTACAAGGTATGCCAAGTATGATTCTTAGTGAGTTGTTAGAGTACATAAAGAGGAAATGCAGGGACCATCTAACTTATTGCTAACCAAATAATAAGAAACATTATAAATTTGCGACAATTTTATATATTCCTAAAACACATTGACTCATTGAGTGTTTCTCCTATATTGTGTAAATGATTAAAACTATGATATCTTTCTTGCTGGCATCAAAAATAAACAGAACAAGAGAAAGAGGAAATCAAATCATCTATGATGTAGATAATAGCACTAACCATTGACCCCAATGAGTAATTGGGAAAAATTTAAAAGAATAATTAAAATATGGCAAAAAAGACAATTACTCTTTCCTTCTAAAAGATACTTTCCACATAACAACTGCAAGTGTTACTTCATTCTTGAGGTGAAAATCAGGTTTGCTTACTTCTGTATTTGTGAAGATTAATGCACTATCATATATCCTTTGACAGGAGAGCAAATTAAAGCCTTTTAGTAAGTGAAAGAAAATTTTTTTATTGTACTTTAAGTTCTGGGGTACATGTGCAAATCATGCAGGATTGCTGCATGTGTACATACATAGTAATGTGGTTTGCAGCCTCCATCCCCCTGTTACCTAAAGAATTTCTTTAAAAATGAGTTTGAGGAGGCTGGGCACGGTAACTCATACCTGTAATACCAGCATTTTGGGAGGCTGAGGCCAGTGGATCACTTGAGATCAGGAATTTGAGACCATCCTGGTCAACATGGCAAAACCCTGTCTCTATTAAAAATACAAAAATTAGCCAGGAGTGGTGGTGTACACCTGTAATCCCAGCTACTTAGAAGGCTGAGGCGGAAGAATCACTTGAACCAGGGAGGCAGAGATTGCAGTGAGCTCAGATCATGCCACCGCACTCTAGACTGAGTGACAGACGGATACTCTGTCTCAAAATAAATAAATAAGAAAATAAGAGTTTGAGGGAACATAAAATAGAGTCAGCTCTCTGATTTTAGGTGGTTTTTATTGAATTGTCCTACATGTTTGTATTTCCTGTGTCTATGGTTATTATTTGCTTGCCTTTGAATAGGTGTATTCCTACTTAAGAACATTGCTTCAGATAAATGTAAGTCATTATGTTCCTTTTTGTGATCCAAAACCCCACCATGTTTCTCTAATTACAACCCTACAGAAATGCTAAATATTTACTTTATAGCAAGTTCCTATAAATCTGTAATATGGGTCATGCATATGTTTTCCTCAATGGGAAGATTTTCCAATGTTGGTTTTGTTTCTTCTATTGCTGTTCAGGCTCTTTTTAAAAATATGCTGGGCTTTCCTAGGGTCACAGAAATTCCTTTAAGTCCTAGCTGTGCTCTAAGATAAAGTGCATCTTGTCCCTATAAGAGCTAGTTACCTTTCTGTTGCAAAACATCTAGCCAGACATTAACTCATGCCTCAGAACTTTTGTCTCACAGATATATAAACATCACATCCTGCATGCCCACAATGGCACTGGACACGTGTCAAAATGGTTTCTGTGGCTCCCTTAACTTCCCACTCAATTAACTTAAGATGAAAGAAAACCATCAAGTCTCTTCACCACGTACAACACACCAACTTGACAGTCCTGTCCAAACCTTTCTACCTCAACCTTTGTATTCACAAGGTGAGTGAGGTTAATGTTGGCTAAATAGATTTTATCATCCCATGGATTTCCCTATACTGGTAGATTTAGTTTGAGAATATGGAGGTGCCTGCTGAGAAATGTAGTATTCTTGTTCTTTGACAACTAAGTCAAGCCCGAGAGTCTCATTTTAATATCCTGTTACACTAATTTACTATTAAACAAATACTGTAAGTAGAAATTTGTACATGTGAAATATATAGCTAATTTTAACTCTATAGAGTTTGTAAGAATACACACAGCTACAAAAATATTATGGCTTTATTTTCTCATGACCTCACCAATTGTTTAATATTTTATACAACTTTGCCAATGAGACAGAGAAAATGATCTTATTACAGATTTAATATTTACATTATGGCTTGAGATAAGACTGACATTCAATAAGCTGCATATAATTTCATGTTTCACACACATTAAATATATTTATATGTTTTAATTTATCATCCTATCTATACATTATTTATCATCCTATCTATACATTACCTATACACCTCGGTCCAATGTGTGCCATTAATGAGGGACCCTATTGGAGGTATGTTAATCCCTTCTAGCCAGCAGACACATTGATAGAGGCTGGGAAGGGAGTGTCTGCCTAAATCACAGGCAGAAAAAAGGCAGATTTAGAGGATGGGCTCGATAGAGTACAGCAGGTACAGGTTGCAGTCAAAGGGAGAGAATCAAAAAGGAGCAAATTATCTGGAGTGACTAGTGTTTGTGTTTGGAAAAGGATGTGCTCTGCCTGCTGAGTTGTGTTCTTCAGCATTCCCCAAGTAATGTCTGGGGCTCGTGTTGTCCGAGAAAGCCATATTGAGCTGCGGGTTCTGCAGGGTCTTTTTTTTTTTTTTTTTTTTGTATTTCTGGTACTGGTTTGGGTCCTAACAACACCATGGTATGGTTTAATGCATTGTGCTGGAATTCAAAGAAGACCTGATGGGGTGTGAACACAGCATATCCTCTTCCCCACATTAGCAAATTATATGGACCAAACCATTCATTACTGTTTATATCCTTCCAAAACAATGCAGGTTTTATGACTTCAGTGGTCTTAGCAAAGTGCTTTTCTATAGCTGATTGGAATTTGTCATCTAAATTTAAAAAATTAAGAGTAAATAAGGCTTGCACTAATTGTGTTACAGCATCCTTCCTCATACTCCCCCTTTTTTGTTTTCTGAGCACATTTTTAAGGGTGGAGTGGGCACATTCTAGTATGGCCTTTTCTTGGGGATTATACCAGGTGCCTGTGGAATGTTGTACATTCCATGTGTGACAAAATTGTTGAAATTGTAAGCTGGCATAGGCCAGACCATTATAGCTTTCAGTATTTGTGGGCCACCCCATAAATGTAAAAGTTAAAAGATGTTTATGGGTGTATCAAGTGGACTGTCCAGGAAAAGCATGAGCACTAGTTAGGTGAGAGTTGGTATCAACACATTAATTGCTCCTCAACTAATTCATGGGCTCATTGTACATATCTTAGTTTTCCAAATTCAGGGACATGTGTAACATCTGTTTGTCGTAACTGATTATGTTGTAGTTCTTTAGGGTTAACACCTGTTGAAGGATGGGATGTACCTATGAGTTGGCAATCTGAGCATTGCAGGATAATTTGTTTAGCTACTGTTTAGGTAAGTTGAAGTTGTTAAGTTTCTCCAATTTTGGTGGAAAAATTGATATGATTGGGTGGCTTGGTTAGGTAGTGACAACATAACTTGCAGGTCTGCTTAATCATTGCCATAAGCCAGTGGGCCAGGCAGTGAGCTGTGGGATTGAATATGTGTGATAAAAATAGGATGTGTACACAATTGCTGAAGTCAAAGAAAAAGTGCACACAGGGTGGGCTGGCTCAAGGGTAGACTTAATGAGGGCTGTATCAAGGTTCTGCAACAAATAAACAGATTAAGCACAGCCACTAACAATATTGATGTGCTGAGCAGAAAAGGTCTCCAAGGCTAATGTTAGGGCTCCAACCTCAGCTCTTTGAGTGCTAGTAAATTCAGATCCAGTGAGGAAATTATGTGGTTTCCACCAGATAGCCACTTGTCCATTTTCATCAGAGCCATCAGTAAAAAGCATTAAAACATTAGGTATGGCGAAGTGAACTACTTTTGTTTGCAAAACTACAGGAGTACTAGATGAGAACTAAAGTAGTGTATTAATAGAAAGGGCATGCTCTACATGGCCTTCATAATTAGAGAATGCTATCTGAAGATCTAGAGATAGGGGCAATACTGCTTCAAACTGCTTTTTACTCAAAAGAATTCCTATGACATCAGGGTCATAACCTCGAAACAGACTGTATTGTCTGCTGCCTGTATAGATGACTTTACTAACTAGCTGGTTGTAGGCAGATAGTGTTTTAGCCCTGGTATGTGAGCAAAAATCGATTCTAGGAAACATACTCCTGGAGCCTTCTGTCTTAGTAATACTGCTGGGGAATATTTAATAGGAAAAAAAAATGAACTGAGTATCCTGGGTGTTTTTTAAGATAGAAAACACATTTTGCAACTTATCAGTATTAGGCCTAAGGTTGGGCAAAGCCAATTAGTATTGCCCAGTAATTTCTGATAATCATTTAAGGTATGTAAGTTGCTAGTATTTAATTTAACCTTCTAGGGTGTTACTGACTGGGAAGTTAGTATGTATCTAAGATATTTCCAAAGAGAGGACATTTGTACCTTTTCAGGTATGCTATGATTAAACCTCTTAACTGTGTATTCCTTTGGACAGAAGCATATGAACTTAAAAGTACTGGCTCCATTGGGGCTGCTAGTAAAATATCATCCATAAAATGAACAATCTTACAATTAAAAAATGCTTTCCTAATAGAGAGTAAAGTCTGATTTACATGATACTGGCACATGATAGGACTGCTCAGCATTCCTTGAGGAAGCACTTTCCAATGAAATCAGTGAGCTAGGCTTTCATTATTGATAGCTGGTATTATAAATGCAATTTTTTCTCTGTCCTGTTCTGCAAGGGGAATAGTATAAAAGCAGTCTTTTAAGTCAATAACAACTATAGGCCAATCTTGAGGAATCACCATGGGGGAAGGGGCCCCTGTTAAACAGGCCTCATAGATTGCAAATTAGCATTAATAGCCCATAAGTCATGCAAAAGTCTTCATTTGCCAGACTTTTTGGGAATGATGAAAAGGAACAATTCCAAGGGCTGTTAGATGGTTCTATTTGCCTGGCTTTTAATTGCTCCCCAACTAATTGATGGGCTCATTGTAATTTCTCTCCCTTTAAAAGTTACTCTTCTACCCAAACAGTATTTTGAAAGAGCCACATCAGGGGGTAGGGGAGGAATAACAGTGGCCATTATTAGAAAAGTGTTTGCTGTTCACATAATTCATCAAATTCTGCTTTCCAGAGGAGGTATTGACTGTCATCTGAGGTTTTTTAGCTGACACTGACAAGTCCCATGGGCTCTTATGGAAGTTGTCTGCTATGGCTTCAATTAATCCTTACATAAATGGGCTATGGGCTCTGTTTTCTGTAATGCTTTTTATTATCTCTTTATAAGCATACACCTAATTGCCTTGTTGACCTAGCATCACCGGGCAGGCCAAGAGCTCCCCTTCTAATCCCACTTGTGTATGACAGGCTCCCACTGAGACTATATTTTTTCATTTAGTAATGGATAATACTGAAAAGGTTGCTTAAAGATAATAAACTATAAGAAAAATAAATTGTAATTACTGATGTTGTCTCTCAATATGAATATTAATTTTTCCAATTATTAGTTAAAAATCTTTGTTTTTTTAAAATATACATATATGTTTTACTTTATTATCCCTTCATAGGAATAAAATATATTTATATTTCATATAATTTGTAAAATATAACTACCTTTAAATATGTTGTCAGTAATCATTTAAGTGTAACATTTTTATAATATATAAAAAATATATAAAATAATGACTGTTTTTTCATTTAAATCATTCCTAAACATTGCCTGAATGTCAGCCTATGAAGTGAATGTTAAATTAAATTTTTTTTTCTTGCTCATAAGCCTATTACCTTTCAGTTTTTAAATACATATTGCACTCAAAACCTCAGTAAATATGATATTTACGTAATGGGTTCCCTTTTTAAAACCAAGCTATATTGATTAGAGCAAGTCCCATTTAACAAAACTCATGTGATGAAATCTGTTTTTGCTTGATTTTTTTCTTTTTAAAAATATTAATTGTAAAATGTCATACTAAAAGTGGAAGTATTAAGGCTTATGAGATTCTCCCTTCTATAGCTAGATTTGAGACAAGTGATAATCAACATTTCTGTATTCATCTGTGAATGACAATCAATAGGACTTTATGCTAACTGAAATAAGCCAGACAGAGAAGGACTTATACTTCATGATATCCCTTATACTTGAAGTATAGAAAAAGTGCAATTGACAGAAGCAGAGAGTACCATGGTGGTTGGAACTAGGGGTTGGAGGGAATGGGTTAATATTAGCCAAAAACATAAACTTTCTGTTATAAGATGAATAAGTAATGGTGATCTAAGCTACACCATAAGCATGGTGATTATAGTAAAAATGCTTTATCGTATATTTAAAATTTGCTAAGAGAGTAGATCTTAAGTGTCCTCAACACACATACACACACATAAAAACTATGTGAAGTGATGGATGTATTAATCAGCTTCATTGCAGTAATCACTTCAGGATGTACACGTATATCAAATTGTCAGGTTGTACTCCTAAAATGTATACAATTTGTATTTGTTAATTATACTTCAATAAAGCCGGAAGCAATTTTATAATATGGAAATTAGGGACATGTTTCATTGAAATACACTCTAGAAGAGTTTCCTTGCTAAATTAAGATCCTCTTTGACAATGACATATTTGTGATTTTTCACTTATATCGAGTTTTTATTTTGTAGCTATATTTAATGAAAGTTATATTATTAATTTTTCTTCAATTATTTGAGTGACATGTATCTGCAATTTCTACAGCACAACTGAAGATGAAAAATTACATTTGCATCTGAATGAAAAATTAAAAATACTATTAGGTATGTTTTCTTTGAATTTGTCAGATATTCTTTGCTCAGCCAAGGCTTGCGTAACATGTCAGGTACACATATGCAAGTTCTTAACTTTGCTGCATCACATAGATAGGCTCCAATGTATTTGTAGTAAAACCTGTTTCCCATTATTTTCTGCATCCTTAATCTGTGCTCACTTATACTTTCACATTTTATTAAATTATTATACTAATGATCTTCATTTCCTCTTGACAAATTCTACAATCTTTCTTTTCTTTTAGAAGCTTTAACCTCTATAGTATTCTCCTCATACTCTAGTCCACTTTGCTATCTCATTCTTATACTGTTCATCTCCCTTCATATGTTCATTTACTTACTTGTCAGTTTCTGCCTTCCCATATTAGAATTCTTTTTTTTTTTTAACTTCAATATCATCCAAAAAATTATTTTTTGGTCAACTTCTCTGTAACTCTATGATTCCTTCCATGGCCTTGACTTGTTGAGAGATAATAATGAATCCGTTTTGTTCCTGTTTCTAAATCTAGATGACTCAATCTAAGTAACTGATAGAAACCAAAGCCCATATCTCTATCTATAGGGTACAAAACTGCAGAGAAACATGCAGAAGAATAAACTCATTATTTTCACTCTAAATCAATCCAAACAAAAAATTTTAGTCATCGTTGTCAATCGACCCCTAAATAATAATCAGAAAAAAATCAGTTCTTAAAACATATCTTAACTATGTCTTTCTATTGATTTATTGGCCATTGACTTGGGTCATGTCCCATAGTTTCCTCATTTAGACTCCATTTCCACATCTCCCTATAGCAAAATAATTTTTCTGAATTCTGCTGTATCTCACAATTTATTAGCCTTGCATTTAAGACATTTTGATCTTCCCAATATTCTTTTTATACTCTTTTCTCTACTCTTACAGACACTTGCACTACAGCCAAGTTATCTCCATTATTAACAATGTTTTGTCTTAGAAGTCTTTCTTTGTTTTTATAAAGTGACATGATTTCTCATTCTGTTATTAATGCATACTGCTCTAGTTCTTTAATAAACCCAACACATATTTTCACCATGTAATCTGTAGGCACTTTATCTGCAGTGTTAATGTCATCTTCATCATCCATTTGTAGCATCATGTCAGCACTCAAAATGCTTTTAATTTTGCAGCATTTCAAATGTCAGATTTTCAGATTAGGGATGCTCTACCTGTATTGTACAAGTGCTCTTTCTTTATCTTGCGTAGGGGTTAATACAACTATTTTTTGTATGTGTGGAAGGAGTAGAAATAAAGGAGGTTGTTGGAAAGAAAATTCTTGTTAAACCCACTGTGTCTGTTATGAAAAAGGCTAGTCCTCACCCAAACTGTCATGCCTGATCAGGGGTTGCCCACTGTACTGATTACTGTATTAGTCTGTTCTTCACCAACCTGCCCCCACACCTGCCCTGCCTCCTGTCACATACTTCTTCAAATGGGCAGGGCAGGTGTGGGGGCAGGTTGGTGAGGAACAGACTAATACAGTAATTGTTAAGATCTAATTAGACCTTTATAAAAAAGATATGGATAAATACCCCTTAAAGAAACATAGAATCAGATAATTACGATGTTTTTGCTTTTTACTTATTTATATTTTTAACCTTGCTGAATACTATTTTGGCAACATTGGCTAAAAACTAAACTAACTGAATAATCGTAGATAGCATTTCAGCTTCAGCTTACTTAGTTTATTCTTATATTTTGATTTCATAAATAATTTTTTTAACCTTGTTTTATCTATTCTTCTATCAGTCTATGCTCTCTGGTCCCTACTTATGATTTATCAGTTGTTATCTCAGGTATCACCTAGGTGATAGTGTCGTGTTTTTTTCCTTTGTCAGCTTGACACACATTAGGCACAGGGTGAACTCATGGAAGTGAATAAAATATGGATGCTTCAATATAAAGTCGTGTTCCTTTTTAAAATTTCACTTATTTATTTCTCTTTAGCCAGCTTCACTCTTATAATAATTATAAAACTCATGAGTATCACCAAGAAATGTATGTTACTCTTATTAAAGCTAAGGTTTTATTAGTGAAAAATAACGATCCTAAATATAGATTTACTGATTTCATCTGTAATTCTCATTATAATATAGTCTCACATTGACCAAAACAATGGCTCTTTAGAGGCTAAAATCTCAATAAGGATTATACTGTCCTGAAATATATTCTCTCTCTTTTTTTTTCAATAACGTAATCTCTGCTCTAAGCAATGTCTTATTGTTGAAATTAAAAAGATAAGTAGGAGTTATCCTGGTGGGGCAGTTTCTGTAAAGGCATTCCAGAGATACTGAACATCTTTACTGCAAATTCTCAACTAAAGTCTACTTCCCCTAGACTAATACAAAACTCTTCCTTCTGCTTTGCCTTTCTCTTACACATTTAGCCTTGTGCAGAGTAGTACTCTTTTAAAAATGTAAGTCAAATCATTTTATTTCCCTGCTTAAACCCTTCAATGGCTTTCATTGTTCTTAAAATAAAATCCACATTTTTTTCCATGATCAATAAGGCTGAATAACATAATTCTGCCTAATTCCCCGACTTCACTTCTTGTTATTGCCACTCTAACTCAGTGAACTTCAGGCTCTCTGTCATTTTTTTTTAGTTCCTTATTAAAGTCAAGGCTTTTGTAGCTTTCGGGACTTTTTCAGTCTCACTTCACACAATTCTTCACATACTTGACTTATTCTAATATTCCACCACACAGGTCACATCTCTAGAGAGGCCTTTCCTTTTTTAATCACAAAAGAAAATCCAATAAAGCTTAAACAAGCACATACACACATAAAGTATTAGTTATTTTCATAATTAAATACCCAAAAGAAAGAGTGACATTAGATCCAATTGTCCATTTGCAACACAAAAGTGGTTTCTTTTTTCTTTTCCCCTCAATTTTTTTGTGTGCCCAATTCATCCTATATCAGTATCCATGCATGCCTCCTGATAGTTTTTAGCAATCCCAAGGTCTTTATGCTTCAATGTTTTTATCCAGTTTGAAAGAATAATACAGTGCAATTCGATTTTTTGAAACTATATGGAAGAAACTTTCTTTTTTGAAAATATATGGAAGCGACTTTCCCAGGAAACCGTCAAAGAACTTGCTATTGTGCCTCAACCTAAACCAATCACATTTTTCAAGGGAATAAAGGAGAGTGCAGAGCTTGATCCAATAGTATTCACCCCCAGAGACTGGAGGTGAGGAAGGTCGAAAGCTTTACGAGAGCAAGAGGCCAGGCAAGGTGGCTCAAGCCTATAATCCCAGCACTTTGGGAGGCCTAGAAGGGAGGATCACGAGGTCAAGAGATCGAGACCAACCTGGTCAACATGGTGAAACCCCGTCTCTACTAAAAATACAAAAAATTAGCTGGGCATGGTGGCGTGTGCCTGTAGTCCCAGCTGCTCAGGAGGCTGAGGCAGGAGAATTGCCTGAACCCAGGAGGCGGAGGTTGCAGTGAGCCGAGATTGTGCCATTGCACTCCAGCCTAAGTAACAAGAGCGAAACTCCGTCTCAAAAAAAAAAAAAAAAAAAAAAAAAAAAAAAAAAAAGAAAAAGAAAAGAGAGCAAGAAACACTTAATGAGATGGAGGGAGACTTGGCAACCTGATTGAGAATAGTGAATAGGAGAAAGAAAGGAGAAGGATACAGAAAATCAGCAGACATCCACTCTATTCTTCTTGCTTTCTATTTTACTGCTCTGTGTATTAGTTATCTCACTAAGAAGATGGTTAAGTGCCTTTTTGAGCCCTTGTATACTGCAGCATCTAGGACACTTACACAAGGTTTTTATTGAGTGAATAAATAAGAGATGGAGTTATAAAATAGTAAGATATATAGAGATATACAGTGAGCTCAAGAAATAGAGCCAAAATATGAGTAGGGTGTATCATGAAGGACCCTGTATACACAATGAGTATGGGCTCCGCTCTGTCACAACAAAAAATGATGCAAATACTCAATATCTTAAAGCAATAAATGTGTATCTTCATACTCTCTAAGTAAAATGGATGCTCAGAGTACTGTATACTGTCTTATTCAGGAGCCTATGTTGATGGTGGCTTATTGTCATCTGTTTTCACCATTTCTGCATCATGAGGAAGGTTAATGGGGAGTCTTTCACAGGCTCTTGATTTCTGTCAATAAATGGTCATGTCATCTCTGATCACATTTTATTAACTGAAAACAAGACACATCTAGCTTCAAATGGGAAGCAAAAAAGTACCATTAACTATGTGTCTGAAACATTTGTTTCAAAACAGCATATTTAAGGGTCTTTTATAAAATATAAAGGACATATGTAGGCAAGAGAAATCAGAACAAAAATAATAGGAAATAATAGGAAGGGTATATGTCCAAGTACTAATAACAATTTCAACCTAGTTCATAATTTTCAGGGGATATAATATTGATTATTTTCACATAAGATTGCAAATTGAACATTAACACATATTTAAATTAACTAAATGCTTATAAGAAACGACAGAGAGTATACAAACTATATGGAAGAAAATAAAGCCATAATTTCGGCCAATTTTAAAATATTTATTTAGGGCATACCATTATAAAACATTGGATGAAAAGCTGTTAAGACCTGAATCCATATTTTTCTTACATCAAAATTAATGTCCCTCCTTTTATACTGTTTCAGTTTGAAATAAAAGCAAGCAAACAAATAAATAAAAACTACTGGGGGAAGGATCCAAGATGGCCGTTTAGGAACAGCTCAGGATTGCAGCTCCCAGTGAAAGTGCAGAGGGTGAGTGGACGCTGCGTTTTTATTGCCCACAGACTAGGAAATTCCCGGGCTGAGGAGCTCCAGGGTCGCCAGCGCGGCTGTTTCGCCCAACGCGGCGGTGCCAGCTGGGGCCGCTGCTTTGCCCCGCGTGGCTGCTTTGTTGGTGCCTGGGAGCCGCGGTTCTCCGTACAAAATACACCGGTCCGGGTGCCCTTTAGGCTGGCGATTGGAGCCACGGGAAGTCGCCCATTCGCCGGTTCAAAAAGGGGACTGAGCAGAGAACCAGGACAGTACATTCCAGGGCAAAA
>NW_016107692.1:141323-151024 GCF_001604975.1 Cebus imitator | reverse complement strand
CACTACACACTGGGGTCAGTTGGGGGGAAATAGGGGAGGGACGGTGGGGGGTGGGAAGCTGGGGAGATATAGCAAGGGGAGAAATGTCAGATGCAGGTGATGGGGAGGAAGGCAGCAAATCACATTGCCATGTGTGTACTTATGCAACAATTTTGCATGTTCTTCACATGTACCCCAAAACCTAAAATGCAATAAAATAAATAAATGTGGAAAAAACAAACAAACAAACAACAAAACTACTAAACTCTTTACTCTCTACTTACAATATTCTCTTCTATCTGGAGAGTTACACGTTAGCATAATTCTCCCATTCCCATTGGTCCTCCTATTTACTTCTACTCTGAGTAGAAGCCTGATTTATGTTATTAGGAAATTTCAAAAAGGAAAATTAATGTACTTAGTTTGTTCTTTCTTTTTTTTTTTTCAATCTTTTTAAATTTTTTTTTTTTTAACAGTTGCCTTCCTAGACAGAAGGTCCATTGCAAGCTGTTTCTCCAGGTAAATTGTTGAGTGTTGACTCTCAGATTAAGAAAATTGTGTTGCTTAATCTGATCCAGTGAAATAGTAGGAAATGTGACTGAATCAGAAGTCTCTCAATTTCTGGTGTTCGATATAAGGAAACCCATTGTCACAATGGGCCTGAGTTTCATTGTTCTTCATCAACCACCTAAACAATAAAATTAATATGTAGCTCTGAATGTGTCTCTTTCCTTACATCTGTTTCTCATTTGGATCTGAATTTAGGCAGAAAGAAATAAAAATGTCATATTTGATGCTCAATCAAATACCAACAAAACATAAACAAAGAATAATAATGGGATGGTTATTTAGAGAACGATAAATGAAGCTTTTTGCAGAGTTTCCACATAGACATGACTTTCAAAATGAAGCCTATAAAAATAATACTATCTGATGGATAAAGGAAAGACATAGGTAGAAAGCCTTTTTCAAGTGTAAAAGTTTCTACATCGAAATTGTATCTGCAATTTAATCTATCTTATACAACTTTTATTAAGGTAAATAAATGGTGATTCAAGTTCCAAATATGAATTGTGCTGATGTTGCTGTTTGGTCCATGAACCTAAAAAATTCTCAACCATTCTTTAAGACAGATCATAGTTTTTCTTCTCTATAGACTTTTCTAATTTATCAAATAATAAAATGTAGTTTTTTTCTGAATTTCTGCATAATCAACTTTTGTAATTTCATATTTTTATCCTTTTCTGTTTATACTGCATGGTTATTTAAATACTTCACTTTGCATATAATTCTTCAGTTGTTTAAATCTTATCACATTAGCTAGACTAAGCTCTTCATGGAAACTTCACTAAGGATTATAACTCTTTGTATTCTCACAATACCTTGTATAGCCTCTTAGATTTGGTGCATAACTTAATTAACTATTGTTGGTTTTATCTTTTAATGTGAGCATAGCATAAATTCAACTGTAATGAAAAATAAGGCAAATAGTATCTTATATTTTAGCTTTATTCTCAGCAAAATAATCTGATTAGAAAATGGACTATGTAGTATGCAGTGAGAAATGCATATTCAGAAAAACAGTAAGATGAATAAGAAAGTTGAGAGTATATATTTTTTTATGAGATCAAGTATGTACTCATCCAATCAATTAATAAATATTTGTCCATAGACTACTCTGTGGCATACACAGTGCCTCATGCTGAGTACAAGTTCCTGAGAAAGTCTGGCATGCTCTCTGTCTTCATCAACTTACATGCTAATAAGAAAGAGATAAATAAGAAGAATAACAACAATATATTTGATGAACTGTTGTGACACTACATTCACTGAATTATTTTTTAATTCTTCATAAAGGAAGTCCACAGGTCAAATATAGAAGCCTTACACACATTGTTTTTTTTTAGAAAAGAAACTGATAAGAATGCAATTTATTATGTTAGTGTGGCAGTACAGCAGTGGATGTATTAATATATGTATCGGGTTAGCTGGAATTTTGGAATTGAACTGATTGCCAAATCCCAAACTGAATTCACATATTAAGTAGTTCAAATATTGGAGATATAGCCTTTCACAGAAAAGAAAGGCAGTATCACCACAAGGAGCCAAAGTCAAGCAAAACAAGAATACATCTTTCCATCCAGAAGATAACTTGGCTGTATACCAAGAATGGCAGTATTCTCTTGTCTTCAGGTAGAGCCTTCATTATTTTACTGTCATTGGCCACTGCGTGTCTGTACAAGAAAATTAGAGTGCAGTGAAGCTTTATGTGGAAGCCAAGTATTTTAGAGTGTAAGAACAAAAACAGATATAAAATGTGTTTTCCTTAATAAATCACTGAAGTCATTATAATGTGTTCTCGTAGAAGTCAACTCAATTGACTAATGTTCAAATATTTTTTTAAAAAATACAAGGATGAATACATAATTAAACAATTGTTCCATATTAATCACATTTGAAAATTTTCAACTATAGCTAGGAATTGCCTTCAATAGGGGTAGCTAAGGAAAGAAAATGAAAGTAGTCAGAGAACTAGCAAACATATAGATGCATAGTACAATATGCATGGGAATGATTTGAAAGTTGTATAAGATAAATTGATATTACTAGCTTATAAATTCAGTCGAAGAGGTTATGAGTAATTTGAGAAGGGAAACTTTGTCTTGTAGTGTTTTTATCTGTGTTTGTTGAAATTATTGGCATGTTTTAAAATCCAACAAAATAATTTTAACAAAAATGTATAATTTTTCACATAAATGTTTTGGATATAATTCATATATCTTTCCATGCATATTTTCAGAAGAAACAGATAAAATAGATGAAGAAATATAAATAGATAGTAAATATACTTAAATAAAAATGGATCATTTACCCTATGGTTTAAATTTCTGACACATAATGTTTTAGGAAATTTCTATGTATTTATGAGGCAAGTTATATCCTATATTTGCACTATTATCTTATTAATACATCCAGATACTTATTATTTTAGAATATTTATATACACAAGAGTATCTTTCCAATATGTATCATTTTTTAAAGTATAATAAAATTATCTTACGTAATACCATTAATATAACAAACTTTTAAACTTACTGATTGTTAATATTTGAATTTAATGAAATACTTTGAAATGGTTTAATTTTCTCCACAAATCATTTGGATGTGGGACAAACTTGATTGAATTAGTCTATTAGTCTATTTATCTATAGAACAGAGACTGGATAACCGGAAAAGCTGTTTCTGGTTCCTGGCTTGCTAACAGAATATGCTCATATCAGTTATTGGCAGCACCTGTCATCTGCCTTGTGTTCTTAGATGCAACATAAATCTTTTTACCTAATGATATCATCTCTGTGAGAGTACAGGAAATGCCATATTGGGTTACACATGTGATCTTTCTAATCCTAAGTCTGTTGTGATAGATATTTCTAGGGCTGCCTTATGGAAAGATATGGCTTGTAACACATGATATCAAGCAATACCAATTAAAGATACATTGAGTACATCTTAATTTTTTTATTAGAAATTTGTTATACAAATGTCATATGAATTTATCAAATCATTTTGTACTTGTTTATATCAATTTTGATAAAATAATAAATCTGAATCACATCAGTAATTAAAGCAAATGTCAAGTGATACTCACGTCTTTTGATAATTAAATAAAATAAAATTAGTTCCTCAGATTTAGTAAGGGTTCTCCAGAGAAATATATCCAATAGGAATACATATATGTTTCTCCTTCTCTCTCTTTCATATATATATGAGATATATATATATATATAGCATATATATTTAATATTTTAGCTATTCTCTGACTCACTTTCATTTTATTTTTTGTATATAAAGAGATTCATTTTAATTTTTATATATAAAGATATTTATTATAAGGAATTGCCTCATGTCATTACAGAGGCTGGGAAATCCAAAATCTGTAGTATGGGACAGCAAGCTTGAGACCCAGGAAAACCAATGGTGCCATTTGAGTCTCAAAAAAGACATCCTAGAGACCCAGAAAAGTCAATATTCCAGTTCTAATCTGAAGACTATCTGCTGGAAAAGCTCCCAGCAAGAATCAATCAAGAAGATTGAACTTTTTGTTTAATTCAATTGAGACGTACCCACATTGTGGAAGGCAATCTGCTTTACTCAAAGTTTACTAAATTGAATCTTAATCTGATCCAAAAATAATCTCCAAGGTTAAAAGTTAACTTTCACACTCTTCTGACCAATTTTCTGAAACCTTCATGTTTTAGTGTCATCATTCCTTATCTGATGCTCACCTTGATAATCATCCTTGCACTTTAATTTCTCTATATGACATGTGGTCGATATAATATTTTTAAAATTAAAAAAAAAAGTAGGTGGGCAATCAAACATGATGTTATTTTTCAAAAACTTAAACTTTGCTCTCTTTTTTTGTGAAATGCTAAGAAATTGATGTAGTCATTTTAAGATAAATTTGCTTTATATCTTTTGCCTTGTAGTAGCTTAAACAGGGTTATTTCAGGATTTCTTACCAGTTACCTTTCTTTTCAAGGATGATATTTACATTTCTAGAAGTTCATATTTTATCATAGTATATCAAGGAACGTGTCTCATCACCAGTGAGGCCTGCCCATTTAGATCTGGCTAAAATCTAGACACTGGTTCTGAGTGGCTCTCTTCTATTCATGCCATTAGCTACTAAAATGACTGTGGTCCCATTTAGACTTCAGAGGCAGAAAACATGCAGCTATGGTCCCTCAGAATCTGCAAACTCTCTTTTGTACTAAGCTATTCATATTTTTCAGTGACAGAGAAATATTTATCTCATCCCTCACCTAACCCTAGAGCAGCAAGAAGCTTTGAAGGTCTATCTCAAACCTTTCCCCTTCTGTTCCATACACACTCATATCACTTCACTGTTTTCACACTAAATTGGTGCTGGAAAGTTCTGAGAACTTCTTATGCTTTTCAAGATACTAGTAAAGAATTAAGAAACAAAATTCTCATTACTCTCAGATTTCACCACAATTCCCTGAGAGTTGTATCATATCCTTATCTTATTGAAAAAAAGCTTGAGGCAAAACTAGACACATAGACCCTTTCTCAGAAACTTCAATAGCAATTGCATCTATTCAATATATCTCTAATTTTATTCCTTCTTTGTCACAGTCTTGGCAATCCTTAATCTTCTGGTGAGAAAAATAGTAATACCATCAATATGCATTTTTATAAATCAAAGTTATAGAATATACTTAGACTTACTCATATTGAAGAATAATTTAAAAATGCAAAACCACTAAGAAATACTTCTGATTATTTATAAAGGCAGTAGCGACTGGATTTTCATGGCCTTCATTGTTCAGTGGCAGTAAACCCAGGTTTCTCTTTTTGATGCTTGATAGATTGGTAGAAATTGATTATTACGCTATGCCTCAGGATTAGCTTTGGTTGTTGTTTAGACAAAATCTTCCACTAACAGCCGATCTCTCAGCAAAAATCCTACAAGCCAGAAGACAGTGGGGGCCAATATTCAATAACCTTAAAGAAAAGAATTTTCAACCCAGAATTTCAGATCCAGCCAAACTAAGATTCATAAGTGAAAACAAATAAAATCCTTTATGACCAAGTTATTTCTGAGAGATTTTGTCACCACCATGTCTGCTTTACAAGAGCTCCTAAAGGAAGTGTTAAACATGGAAAGGAACAACCAGTACCAGAAACTGTGAAAACATACCAAATTGTAAAGGCCATCAACACAACGAAGAAACTGCATCAACTAATGGGCAAAACAACCGGGAAGCATAAAAATGGCAGGATTAAATTGACATATAATAATATTAACCTTAAGTGTTAATGAGCTAAATACTCCAATCAAAAGACACAGACTGGCGAAATGGATAAAGAATCAAGACTCATCCGCATACTGTATTCAGAAGACTCACCTCTCATGCAAAGACACAGATAAGCTGAAAATAAAAGGATGGAGGAAGATTTACCAAGCAAATGGAGAGCAAAAAAGCAGGGGTTGCAATCCTAGTCTCTGATAAAATGGACTTTAAACCAACAAAGATCAAAACAGATAAAGGAGAGCATTACATAATAGTAAAGGAATCAATGCAACAAGAAGAGCTAACTATCATAAATGTGTATGCACCCAATACAGGAGCACCCAAACACAAAAAGCAAGTTCTTAATGACCTACAAAGAGACTTAGAATCCCACAAAATAATAGTGGGAGACTTTTAGAATCCCACAAAATAATAGTGGGAGACTTTAACACTCCACTGTCAATATCAGATCAGTGAGACCGTAAATTAACAAGGATATCCAGGACTTGAACTCAGATCTGAACCAATTGGACCTAACAGACGTCTACAGAACTCTCGACCCAAATCCACAAATTATGCATTCTCAGCAGCACATTATGCTTACTCTAAAATTGACCACATAATTAGAAGTAAATCTCTCCTCAGCAAATGCAAAAGAACAGAAATCATAGCAACCAGTCTCTCAGACCACAGTGCAATCAAATTAGAACTCCGTATTAAGAAACTAGCTCAAAACCGCACAACTACATGGAAACTGAACAACCTGCTACTGAATGACTACTGGATAAATAATAAAATGAGAGGAGAAATAAAGATGTTCTTCAAAAAAAATGCGAACAAAACCACAACATAACAATCTCTGGGACACATTTAAAGCAGCATCTAGAGGGAAATTTATAGCACTGAATGCCCACATGAGAAATGAGGAAAGATCTAAAATCAACACCTTAACATCACAATTAACAGAACTAGAGGAGCAAGATCAAACAAATTCAAAAGCGAGCAGAAGACAAGAAATAGCTAACATCAGAGCAGAACAGGAGATAGAAACACATTAAAAACAACAACAACAAAAAAAACCCTTCAAAAAATCAATAAATCCAGGAGGTGGTTTTTTGAAAAGATCAACAAAATAGATAGACTGCTAGCCAGACTAATAAAGAAGAAAAGAGAGAATAATTGAATAGATGCAATACAATAAAGGGTCTATCACCACAGATTCCACAGAAAAACAAACTACCATTAGAGGTCACTAGAAACACCTTTATGCAATAAGCCAGGAAATTTAGAAGAAACAGATAAATTCCTAGACACTTACACCCTCCCAAGACTAAACCAGGAAGAAGTTGAATTCCTGAATACACCAATAACAAAGTCTGAAGTTGAGGCAGCAATTAATAGCCTACCAACCAAAAAAAAAGTCCAGGAGCAGATGGGTTCCCAGCTGAACTCTACTAGAGGTACAAAGAGGAAGCTGGTAATATTCCTTCTGAAACTATTCCAAACAATACCAAAAGAAGGAATCCTCCCTAACTCATTTATGAGACCAACATTATGCTGATACCAAAGCCTGGCAGAGACACAACTAAAAAAGAAAATTTCAGGCCAATATCTATCATGAACATTGATGCAAAAATCTTCAATAAAATACTGGCAAACCAAATCCAACACCACATCAAAAAGCTCATCAATCATGAGCAAGTTGCCTTTATCCCTGGGATGCAAGGTTGGTTTAACATATGCAAATCTGTAAATGTAATCCATCACATAAACAGAACCAAAGACAAAAACCACATGATTATCTCAACAGATGTAGAGAAGGCCTTCGACAAAATTCAACAGCCCTTTATGCTAAAAACTAGGTATCAATGGAACATATCTCAAAATAATAAAAGCTATTTAGGACAAACCCACAGCCAATATCATACTGAATAGGCAAAAACTGGAAGCATTCCCTTTGAAAACTGGGACAAGACAAGGATGCCCTCTCTAACCACTTCTATTCATCTTAGTACTGAACATTCTGCCTAGAGCAATCAGACAAGAAAAAATAAACTAAAGAGTATTCTATTGGGAAAAGAGGAAGTTAAATTGTCTCTATTGGCAAATGACATGATTATATATTTAGAATACCCCATTGTCTCAGCCCAAAATCTCCTTAAGATGGTAATCAACCAGCAAAGTCTCAGGATACAAATCGATGTGCAAAAATCACAAGCATTTCTATACACCAAAAACAGACAAACAGAGAGTCAAATCATGCGTGAACTCCCATTCACCATTGTTACAACTAGAATAAAATACCTAGAAATACAACTCAAAGGGATGTGAAAGACCTCTCTAAGGAGAACTACAAATCACTGATTAAGGAAATAAGAGAGGACACAAACAAATGAAAAAACATTCATGGCTAGGAAGAATTGATATTGTGAAAATGACCATACAGCCCAAAGTAATTTATAGATTCAATGCTATCCCCATCAAGCTACTATTGACCTTCTTCACAGAACTGGAAAAAAACACTTTAAATTTTATATGGAACCAAAAGAGAGCCCACATAGCCAGGACAACCTTAAGGAAAAAAAAACGAAGCTGAAGGCATCATACTACCTGTCTTCAAACACTACTACCATTCCACAGTAAACAAAACAGCATGGTACCTGTACCAAAACAGAGATATAGACCAGTGGAACAGAACAGAGGTCTCAGAAATAATGCCACATATCTGCAACCATCTGATCTTTGACAAATCTGACAAAAACAAACAAAGGGGAAAGGATTAATAAATGGTGTTGGGAAAACTGGCTAGCCATATGCAGAAAGCTAAAACTGGACCCCTTCCTTACACCTTATACAAATATTAACTCCAGATGGATTAAATATTTAAACATAAGAACACCAAAAAAACTAGAAGAAAACCTAGGCAACACCATTTAGGACATAGGCATAGGCAAGGACTTCATGACTAAAACACCAAAAGCATTGGCAACAAAAGCCCAAATAGACAAATGGGATCTAATTAAACTTAAGAGCGTCTGCACAGCAAAATAAACAATTCTTAGAGTGAACAGGCAACCAACAGAAAGGGAAAAAATTTTTGCAATCTACTCTTCTGACAAAGGGCTAATATCAAGAATCTACAAAGAACTAAAGCAGATTTACAAGAAAAAAACAAACCCATTCAGAAGTGGGCAAATGATAGGAACAGACACTTTTCAAAAGGAGACATTTATGCAGCTAACAAACATATAAAAAAAAGCTCATCATCACTGGTCATTAGAGAAATGTAAATCAAAACCACATTAAGATACCATCTCAGGCCAGTTATAATGACGATCATAAAAAAGAAAAAAAACAAAACAGGAGACAACAGAAGCTGGAGAGCATGTAGAGAAGTAGGAATGCTTTTACACTGTTGGTGGGAGCGTAAATTAGTTTGACAATTGTGGAAGACAGTGTGGCTATTCCTCAAGGATCTAGAAATAGAAATACCATTTGACCCAGCAATCTCATTACTGGTTATATACCCAAAGAATTGTAAATCATTCTACTATAAAGACACATGCACATGTATGTTCATTGTGGCACTGTTTACAATAGCAAACACTTGGAATTATCCCAAAAGTCCATCGATGACAGAATGGATAAAGAAAATGTGGCACATATACACCATGGAATACTATGCAGCCATAAAAAAGGAGTTCATGTCCTTTGCAGGAACATGGACGAAGGTGAAAACCAACATTCTCAGAAAACTGACACAAGAACAGAAAACCAGATTTTTTAATGTTTGCCATTCTTACCGGCGTGAGATGGTATCTCAATGTAGTTTTGATTTGCATTTCTCTTATGACCAGTGATGATGAGCATTTTTTCATATGTTTGTTGGCCTCACGTATGTCT
>NW_016107692.1:73008-140396 GCF_001604975.1 Cebus imitator | reverse complement strand
AAAAAAAAAAAAGAACAGAAAACCAAACACCACATGTTCTCAGGCATATGTAAGTGCTGAACAATGAGAACACATGGACACAGGAAGGGGAACATCACACACCAGGGCCTGTTGGAAGGTTAGGTGGCTAGGGGAGGGTTAGAGGGTATGTGGAGATTGGGGAGGGATAACATTAGGAGAAATAGCTAATGTAGATGATGGGGGGATGGTTACAGCAAACCACCATGGCATGTGTATACCTATGTGACAATCCTGCATGATCTGCACATGTACCCCAGAGCTTAAAATATAATAAAAAAAAAAAGAAAGAAAAGACATTAAACTAGAAAAAAAAAATTCTCTACTAACTATATTTTGCCAGTCTAGTTTTTCTTCCTGAACTTTCTCATTCACTCTCATACTATCACAATGTAATTGTGATTCTCAAAGTATATTTTTAACTCTCAAGCTCATTCCCCAGTTTAAAATTTTCTTTTTCTGAATATCTAATTAAGATTAACTCATTGGGACTTCAGAAACTCTATATCTGATATAGTACTCTACCTTGCCTGAATTACTGTATTACTGAGGGGGAGGAAACACTTGTTGCCTCATTGATACTATTATCTCCTTCATAATAACAAACTCTTACATTTGTGGCAATGTGTCAAGGTAAAATATTACATTTCACAAACTCTACTGCTGTTAGACATCATCATGAGATTTATTTCTGCTCAATAACTAAAAGCTGTTTTTTTGTGTGTTAGATTACTGAGAATGCTTCTTAAAATTAAGACTGGTAGCTGAGACACATTGTTTTGTTCTTTTTTCACTTCCTGCCTAAAATATGTGTTTAATATGAATAACATGAACAGTTGTATGCCTATTGAAGGAACTATATCGAGTTACAGGCTTCATAAGGGAAGCTCCAAGCCCAGAATATTTCACTGGTGAATTCCATCAACTTTTTAAGAATGAAATAACAGTAATTTTACCCAATTCTTCCAAAACATAGATGAATGAACATTGTCCAACTCATTTTATAAGGCTAAGATTATTTACTAAAACAAATGCAAAATATCACAAGAAAAAGTTAATAGATATAAGCATCTTCAAAACATAATAGCAAATCCCATTAAGCAACATTTAAAATAATACTACAGCATTACCAAGAGGAGCCTATCCTAAAAATACAAGACTGTTTCAACATTCAAAAATCAAGCAATTTAATTCACCATATTAACAGAATGAAGAGAAAAATTCTATAGTCACATCAATAAGATGCATAAAAGACATTGCCAATATTCAAAATTTAGTAATCATAAATAATTTCAGCAAACTACACATAGTAGGAGAAATTTTAAATTGGAATAGGGACAACTAAACAAAATAACTTTACTCAACATCATGCTGAACTTAAAAACAACTGGAGGCTTTCCCCCTCAAGTTCTATTACCTCTCATATTCAAGAATGTAATGGAAGTTCCAACAAGTTATAAAATATTGCAAACTAAAAAATTAAAAAGCTATTTGTATTATAAAAATATGAATGTTTACCAAAGAATATATAAAAAGGTGTTATAACTAATAAATTAGTTAAAATTAGAGGATATCAAGTCAGTGAATGAAGATCAATTATATTTTTATATACCCCCAATGAATCATTAACATTTGAAATAAAAAATAGCACAATATAAAGTGGTAACAAAATAAAATGGTTAGATATGAATCTAACTAAATGAATTCAATAGGTCCTTGCTGAAAACTACAAAGCACTAAAGAATGGGATCAAAATACACCTAAATAAATTGAGAGGCAGAATATTAAATATGATAATGGCTACTCTACATAAGTTGTTTTATAAATTCAATACATTCCTAATAAAAATCATCATGGGCTCTTTTTTTCTTTGATATTGATAAGCTGATTCTAAAGTTAGTAAATAGGCAAAACCATTCTGCTAAAGAACAAAAATAAAGGACTCACATTACTTGATTTCAAGGCATACTACAAAATTACAATGATTCTTAGGAGAATATAACTGTGGCAAAATGAAAAACCAGAGATTAAACAACAGTATGTGTATTCAGTAGTGAATATATGCGTATTCAGTAGTGAATACACCATTCTATGCAGTTGTTAAAACTTAAAGGGCTATGAAATAGTACATTTTACTATGTATGAATATTAAAAAAAAGCTAGAAAGTACATGAGCCCAAAATAAAATTCAAACTGTAACAACTAAACATGAATATATTAAGTACACTGAAAGTGACTGAAATAAAAACAACTAACCTGCCTTTGAAGGAGGGTATTTTGATTTGATAATGTAAAATTAAGCACAAAAAACTTAAATATTATATAGAGATATGTAATTTAGCAATTCTTAAAATAATGTATATGTATATCAGAGTTAAACAAGTAAATTTATTTTTGTAGATAATGGGAGTCAGGTATCTCACTGTTAGAGAAAAAAATTACAATGAAACACATGGAAGAAAAAGACTGACCTTCAATTGTTTAAATCAGAGGTATCAGTATGAACATATATATATGCATGTGTATATATATATATATATATATGCACACACAGACACATATGTATGCATGTATTATTGTTGGTTTGTATGAGTTAGTATCTATATTTTTATTTCCTATCTCTATCCACTGAAGGCCTAGAAAAAAATAACACCAGAGTATCAATGAGCATGTAGTGATCCAAGATCTTTGTTTCTAAATACTATTTCCCATTAAAAGGAAGCAAGGCTCCTTTTGCAAAGATATTTGAGTCTACTGCTGGATTAAAAAAAAAATGTCAGAATAATTTTGTATTACCAGAAAGTAAGGAATTCCTCAAAAACATGAAGAGGCACAGTTGCTAACCTGAAAATGATCCCAATTACTAAAGGTGAAATAACTTTAGCTACAAATTAAACAAGCACACTATATCATAGCCTATAAAATAAAATAAATACTTAAGAAAACATGCTAATATAAACAATAAAATATACAAGTACAAGAGGGATAAAGGAGAGCTCTCACTTAGAGAATAATTTCAGTTAATAAATGTAGACCACCACAATAATAATGTTTCAGGAAATTCCCATCAATGGAAGATAAATGCAGTGAACACAAGTTTAAGGAGAAAATTACAAGTTCAAAACATATCCCATCTGATACATTTTAAATTACTCAGGAAAATGTAATAATGTTATGGTAGAGAAGCCTGATAGACTTTGCCTTGACTGAGTAATCAATGGTCACATTAAAAGTAATAAGGAACGTTAACACCTTGTACCCCATGTCAGCATGCAGTAAAAAGCCTCACTTCTGTGGATTCTTGTAAAAATGTATTATCTAGATCTGATCATGGGAAGAATAACGCCACCTGAGAGATATTTTACAAAATAAATTACCTTTGCTCTTCAAAATATCGAGTTCATATAGGATAAGGAATGACAAATGTACATTTCCATCAACAGTATACTAGGATTCCCTTTTCTCCACATCTGAGTCAGCATTTCTTATTGCTTATCTTTTGCATAAAAACTATTTTAACTGCGGTCAAAAGTTTTGCATATTTGATAACCAATTAAGTATATTTTCATACATGTTTACCATTTATTTTCTTTTTTGATACTGAGTTTTGCTCTTGTTGCCCAGCCTGGAGTGCAATGGCACGATCACGGCTCACCTCAACCTTTGCCTCCTGGGTTCAAGCAATTCTCCTGCCTCAGCCTCTCAAGTAGCTGAGATTACAGGCATGTAACACCACACCTGGCTAATTTTGTATTTTTAGTAGAAATGGGGTTTCACCATATTGGTCAGACTGGTCTCGAACTCCCGACCTCAAGTGATGCACCTGCCTTGGCCTCCCAAAGTGCTGGGATTATAGGGGTGGGCCACCATGCCTGACCCAGTTTACCATTTTTATGTCATCTTTTGGAAAATGTCTATTCAGATATTTTGCCCATTTTGAATTTGGATATTTTCCCATAAGGTTGTTTGAGCTCCTTATATATTGTGGTTATTAATCCCTTGTCAAATGGATGGTTCACAAATACTTTCTTCCATTTTGGGGGTTGTCTTTTTATTTTGTTTATTGCTTCCTTTGCTGTAAAGAATTTTTAAACTTGGTGTGATCTCATTTGTCTATTTTTGCTTTGGTTGTCTGTATTTGTGGGATATCACTCAAGAAATTGTTGCCTAGTCCAATGTCCTGGAGAGTTTCTCCAAAGTTTGCATTTGTTAGTTTTATTTTTTGAGGTGTTAGATTTAACTTTCCTAAAGAACTTTGATTTGATTTTTGTATATAGTGAGAGATAAGGATCTAGTTTTATTGTTCTGCATATGGGTAGTCAGTTTTCCTAGCACCACTTATTGAAGAAACTATCGTTTCCTTAATGTATGTTCTTGGTGCCTGTGTAAAAAATGAGCTCACTGTACCTGTATAGATTTATTTCTCTGTTTTCTATTCTGTGTCATTGGTCTATGTGTTTATTTTTATACCCATATCATGTTGTTTTGGTTAGCATAGCTCTGTGGTGTAACTTGAAGTCAGGTATTGTGACTCCTTTTGTTATTTTTGCTCAGGATAATTTTGGGTCATTTTTGGTTCCATATAAATTTTAGGATTACTTTTTTTTTAATCCTGTGAAGACTATCAGTGATATTTTGATAAAAATTGCTTTGAATGTGTAGATTGTTTGAGCAGCATGCAAATTGTAATTACCTTGATTATTCAAATCCATGAACATAGAATATCTTTCCATTTTCTTGTCTCCTATTCAATTTCTTTGATCAAAATTTTATAATTTTCACTGTAGAGATCTTTGACTTCCTTGGTTAAGTTTATTTTTAGGTATTTTATTTTATTAGTAGCTATTGTAAATGAAATCATGTTCTCGATTTCTTTTTCAGATTGTGCAGTTGGCATACAGAAATGCTACTGACTTTCACATTTTGATTTTGTGTGTTGTAACTTTACTGAATTCATTGTCAGTTCTCAATTTTTGGTGGAGTCCTTAGGTTTTCCAAATATAAGTCATATGATTTGCAAGCAAGGATGACTTGACTTCTTCTTTTCCAGTTTACATGCCCTTTATTTCTTTCTCTTTTCTGATTGCTCTAGATAGGTCTTCCTTGCATAACACTGGAAAAAGTGGGCATCCTTGTTGCCTTCATGAACTTAGATAAAAAGCTTTCAATTGTTCCCTGCTCAGTATGATATTAGTTGTAGATTTATCATATATGGCTTTTATTGTGTTGGGGTATGTTCCTTCCATACACATTTTTGAGAGTTTTTATTATAAAGAGATGTTGAATTTTATTAGATGTTTCTTTAGCATCAAGTGAAATAAACATATGCATTTTTCCTTCATTCTTTTGCTATAATGTATTGTATTGATTGATTTGCATATACTGAAACATCCTTATATCTCTGGGATAAATCCCAGTTGCCCTGGTGAATAATCTTTTTAATGTGTTGTTTAATTCAGTTTGCTAATATTTTGTTGAGGATTTTTGCATCAATGTTCATTCAGTATTTTGTTCTGCAGTCTCCTTTTTTTTTTTCTTTTTTTTTTTTTTTTTTTTAATATGTCTTTGTCTTATTTTGGTGCCATGATAATATTGGCTATGTAGAATAAATTTGGAAGTATTTGGTCCCCCTCTATTTTTTCAGAATAGCTTCAGTAGGATTGGTATTAGTTCTTCTTTAAATGTTTGGTAATATTCAACAGTGAAGCCATCAAGTCCTGAGCTTTTCTTTGCTGGAAGATTTTTCTTATGACTTCAGTCTTGTTACTTGTTGTTGCTCCATTCAGCTTTTGGATTTCTTCTTAGTTCAATTTTGGAAGGTTGTATATATCTAGAAATTCAATTTCTTCTAGTTTTTCCAATGTGTTTGTATATATTTGCTCACCAGAGCTTCTAATGATCCTTTGAATTTCTGCAGTATCAGTTGTAATGTCTCCTTTTTCACCTCCAATTTTAATAAGTCTTCTCTCTTTTTTGTTTAACTAGTCTGGCTAGCTTGTCAACTTTGTTTATCTTTTTGAAAAAATCAGCTTTTCATTTTGATGATCTTCTGTACTTTTTATTTATTTTTGCTCTGATCTTTATTAAAATATTTTTCTTCTATTAAATCTGGGTTTTATTTGATCTTAAATTTTATCTCTTTATTTGATCTTCTAGTTCTTTAAGCTGCATCATTAGGATTTTTATATGAAGGTTTGTTTTTTTTTTGATGTAGATACACTGTTATAAACTTTACTCAGTACTGCTTTCACTGTATACCACAGGTTTTTATATGTTCTACTCTCTTTTTCATTTGTTTCAGGACATATGTAAGTTTTCTTCTTAATTTTTTATTGACTCACTAGTCATTCAGGAACGTTATTGTTTAATTTCCATTTGTCTATATAGTTTTCAAAATTCCTCTCGTTATTGAACTCTAGTAATCTATTATGGTCAGAGAAGATGCTTGATACTATTTCCTTATTTTTTTTAACTTTTAAGACTTCTTTCGTGGCCTAACATATAATCTATCCTTGAGAATTGTCTATGTGCTAAGGAGAAAAATGCGCATTCTTCAGCCTTTTGATGAAATGTTCAGTAAATATCATTAGATCCATTTGGTCTATAATTCAGATCAACTTTGATGTTTCTTTGTTGATTTTCTACCTGAATGATCTTTCCAATGCTGTAAGTAAAGTGTTTTAGTCTTCAAATATTATTGTATTGGCATCTCTCTCTCTCTTTACCATTAATAATATTGGCTTTATATATCTGGGTGCTCCAGTTTTGGGTGTATATATATATTTACAATGTTATATTCTCTTTCTCGATTGACTTCTTTATCATTATATAATGACTTTCTTTGTCTCTTTGTATACATTTTGTTTTTGTCTATTTTTTTCTGATATTAGTTACTCCTCCTTTTTCTTTGCTTTCCATTTACATGGAGTATCTTTTTCCATTCCTTTATTTCAGTCTACGTTTGTTTTTTCANTTTTTTTTTTTTTTTTTTTTTTTTTTTTTTTTTTTTTTTTTTTTTTTTTTTTTTTTTTTAAATCCATTTAGCCTCTTTATGTCTTTTGAATGGAAAATTTAGTCCATTTACATTCATTTATATTACGGAGAAGTAAGGAATTACCCCTGTCATTGTGTTGTTTTCTGCTGTTTTTTGGTGTTCTCTTCCTTCTTATCCTCCTGTTTGTGAAAGTGATTTTCTCGGGTGGTATGTTTCATTTATTGTTTTTGCATTTTTTGTGTATCTGTTGTAAGTTTTTAAATTTGAGATTTTCATGAGCCTTGCAAATAACGTAGTCCATTATTTTCACTGATGACACAAATAGCATATTGCATAAACAAATAGGTAAAAAGAGATAGCTAATACAAATTTTATAATTTAAATTCATCTTCCTGCTTTTTTACTTTTGTTGCTTCTATTTATATCATATTATATTGCCTATATCTTCAGAAGCTGTTGTGATTATTATTTTTGAAAGGTTCATATTTTAGTATTTCTACTTAAGATATGAGAAGTTTATACCATATAACTACAGTCACAATATTCTTTGGTTTTCTCTGTACTTACTATTACCAGTGAGTTTTATATCTCAGATGATTTCTTATGGTTCATTAATGTCCTTTGCTTTCAGATTGATTAACTCCTTTTAGCACTTCTTGTAAGACAGATCTGGTGCTAATGAAGTTCCTCAGCTTTTGTTTGTCTGGGAAAGTCTTTATCTCTATTTGATGGATATTTCCACTGGATATAGTCTTCTAGGATATATAATTTTTTTTCTCCTTCAGAACTTTAAATATGTTATGCCACTCTATCTTGGCCTGTATGATCTCCACGGACAAGTTTGCTGCCAGATGTGCTGATGATCTTTGCTTGTTGTTTCTTTTCTCTTGTGATTTTTAGGATTCTTTGTTTATACCTAACCTTTAGAAGTTTTATTATTAACTTTCTTGTGATAGACTTATTTGGGTTAAATCTGCTTTGTGTCTTACAACTTCCTTGTACTTAAGCTTTGATGTTTTCCCCTATGTTTGGGAAGCTTTCGTTTATTGTCCCTTTGAATAACTTTCTACCTTGATCAATAATGGTATTTCTTATGTTGATAAATGTATCATGGTTATGTAAGATGTTAGCATCAGAAAAGAACTAAGTGAAGGATATACAGAAAACTCTGTAGTCTTTTAAAAAATATTTCTCTATGTCTAAAATTATTTCGGAGAAGAATGAAAAAATACGGTTTTAATTATTACTCTCATTTACAGGTTTACATCCTGCCCCAGGAGCAGCCTGGTTAAAGGGCCCAGGCTTTATTAAAGCCACTGAGTCATTCATGGCCAGCACTCTCACCAGGCACTGATTTTTCACCAGACCACACTCATCTGGTTTTTATCATTTTGTTTATGACATTAATCAGATCGATTTCTATGGGGATATATATTCATTATATTTCCCTTAAGACTAGTCATACAAAATCTCAAAGATCACCATATTTTCACAATTGCCACCATAAAGAGTTGGAGTATTCGTAAGAATATGTATGTGTGGTAAGTCATAATAAAGGAAACATAAAAGGATCAGAATAGGATTGAGCTCTCAAGCTTACACATATAAGTTTGCAAAAATATGCACATGACATTTCAAGAACTCATAATTCAGTTAAACCATTTACTTATTAAAATAAACAGAATGAGTGACAGCAAGTTGTTACTTTTGAAGGTATCATATTCAAAATAAAAATATATATGTGAGCAGAATATTAATTTTAACAATTCTTATTTCAAATGAACAATAAACTCAGTACTCAAATGCAATCATGTTGAGACATGTACACAAAGAGAACTCATCCATTTATTTAAAATATATTCCTTAGATGTACCTATTTTCTAAAATTGTACTCATACTGAAGACATAAAACAGAATATGCTTTCATTGCTATCCACAATCTAGATGGTGAGAGAGACAAGTGTTTATATCTTTTCAAGCTTGAGAAGTGCTAATTTAGCCTAGAAGATTACTAATTGATTTTGGAAATGTAATTACCTGAATGATAACCTGGAGCATGAGGGGGATTTCCTGTGGTCAACATAAAGGAAATGTAAGAGTAATGAAGAGACAATTCTAAGCAGAGGAAAAGGTCAAATCAGAGGTGTGCCTGTAAAAATTGTATCACATTATGTGTGAGGAACTACAAGAGTAATTGGGCTTTCTTGCAGCTTGAAAGGAGTGGGGGAGTATCAGGGCTGAAGATTTATTTCAGCACCAAGTGTAGCTGATTTTGCATATCTTGTTAAGTAGTTTTCTGCAGTAACTGCTGTGGTCCATTAAAAAGTTTAAGACAGAAAAGTGTGTCACTTTAGTGGTGATTCGAGGAATAGTATGAAGTGACTAAGAATAGAGGCACTTGAAATGAACAAGAGTATACTTATTTAAACATGTTAAATATACAATCATGTCATCTGCAAATAGAGACAATTTAACTTCCTCTTTTCCTAACTGAATACCCTTTATTTCTTTTTCTTGCCTGATTGCCCTGACCAGAACTTCCAATACTACGTTGAAAAGGACATGGATGAAGCTGGAAACCGCCATTCTCAGCAAACTAACACGAGAACAGAAAACCAAACATCTTATGTTCTCACTCATAAGTGGGAATTGTACAACGAGAACACATGGACACAGGGAGGGGAACATCACACATGTGGACCTGTTGGGGAGTCGGGGACTAAGGCAGGGATAGCATTAGGAGAAATACCTAATGTAAATGAGGTGGTGATGGATGCAGCAAACCAGCATGACACGTGTATAACTGTAACAAACCTGCACATTCTGCACATGTATCCCAGAACTTAAAGTATAACTAGAAAAAAAAAAGAAAAAAATCAATCCTAAAAAAATATTGAGAAGGAAAAAATATAAAAAGATAAATAGTACATTGGCCTGATTTGACATGGTGGCATAGGGCAGGGGATGAGAAGATACTCATTCTACTAAGGTTGCTGGCAAGAAGGACAAAGTGCTAATATATTCTAAAGAAAAGAAAGACTATATAGTGAAGAAGGCAGGAATGTGATTAAGGTGTAAACATTTTCAAATAGTGAACTCTTGTGAAAGATCATGTGGGAAATAGACAGAATTGATAGTCACGCTCAAAGTTAGGAGAGAGTTTGACTTGACAGGGAGGAAATGCACTCACCCAAGAAAAGTACATACAGAAGGGTGATGGGCCAATGAGTTCACCTTGTGGAATGAAAAAGTACTTTCTTACAATAAAGACACTGACCCAAAATAATAAATAAATATTTTCCCCTTATAGATCTTGAAGTATAAGTTTTCTTTAACTATCAAACACCAGAAAACTTAGCGTAAAAAATTTTGTTTGAAAATAGCAATTGTATAGTGCCTTATGAATTAACTGTTTCAACTTTAAAGTTCATTAATATTGATCTAAAATTAAATTTTTATCTCCATTATCTTTTAGTATTATATTTTAAGTAGTTGCTATAAAGATTTGTAAAATGCTCTGTGTAAAAAATCACAGCTATAAATTACTGGATAAATTAAAAATGATTAATAAATATACATTGTCGGACTAGAATCAGTGATGGTTGGTATACCTGATGCAATAGTGACCCTGAGAAATTTTACTGAGTCTACAATGTAGTCTCATTTTATATTTATATTAATATGAATTAAGTCCTTGTGCTATTTCTGTGATGAGCAGCAATAAATTCAAGAGTATATCTATTATAATATGTGCTGCAGAAAAATCCTTGTGCTGCAGGATCTGTGAGATAAAGCAATCTTAACATAATTCTGTATATACTACTCATTTCTCTCCTTCAAACAATCCAGTAACTACCTCTAGCTAGCCCTGGTATCCCTGAGTGGTGTTGAGGTAATTTTAAAAAACAGAGTAGTCAAACTTTCAGACACATAAAAATGATGTTTGCTCTTATAATGGCCTCCAGCATCAGGCCAGCTCTTCTCTGTCTGGGAACTTGCTCTTTCTATATTTTAATCAAATGGGGGCCATAACCAGCCCCAGAAACAAGAGAAAAGAAATGCTTTTAATGTTTTTCAACATTTTTTTTAAATGAGGAAACAATTCACAATAATATTTATTTTTCCTTTTCTGTACATTATGAAGGTTCAAGAAAGTCATTTTTCCTTGGTTTGTGGTTGACTGAAAGTGGAAAGGTTTATATCTGGTTCATTCTTAACACTTACATCTTGAGATGAAAAGGATCTTCTATGAGCCTTTACTGTGGGGCACACCATGAATTTTGCATTCTGTTCCAAGGTTCCAGGAGGCAATGCAAGTCTAAAGCTCAAGTTCATCAAAATACACAATTGCCATCAACCTGAAAGCTGTCTTCATTGCTTTTGTATTTTCATCTCTCTAATTTACTAGCCTCAGGGTTTAGAAAGAGAATTATTTCTTTCAGCTCCCTGGTGCATTTAAGAAGAGTCGTTTCTCATCCCCACCACCATTCCCACACCCAACTGCCTGGACAGTTTGTGGGACTTTCACTTTTGCAAGGGATGTAATCCAGATACTTAAAGAGCTCTATTGCTAGAAATAAAAGTTCTACATAGTTATTTTTAGCCATGCAAGCCTCACTCCAAAGATAAATTCTTTTCTGACATGTTCACTAATTCTTCAAAAAACAAATTAATGAACTACTCACTGATATCTCACAATACTTGTTTAAATACTGTACTTTTATGTTGCATGTTACATTCCAAATTTTCTGTTCAAATAACATGAGCTTCTATTAGATGTGCACAATTGTTATTCACCTTTGCATCCCAGAGTCTTGCACTTTGTATTTTGCTATAACTTGATGACTGGTGCTCCTAAAAGACCTTAAATTACAGGAAAATTTTGAAATTAAATAATTGTTTCAATCGAAAATAGTATATATGATAATATAAATAAGCTGCTGCCACATATTCTTTTAGACTTATAACAACACAATTATTTTTTTCTGTAGAAATGTCAATAATTTTATAGCAGTTCTTATTTTGTTATTTGTTGAATTAAAAATGACAAGTAAGTTGATGAAAACCAGAAAAAACCTACACGATTTTCCATTTGACTGTTTCTTCCATACTCTCAGGGGTTTCACAGTCCCTTTAATCACCCTTGACCTGAGCCTGGCATTTACATTGCATCAGGAGCCATATTTGTAAAATGTAAATAAAAGGAATACAGAGGAAACAAAATAACCTCTTTTCACCAGAACAGTTAATGGCTCAAATGCATCACTAAATTGCTATGCTTTGTTAAGTTACAGCTCTTATTCTGCTTCCGTCCTGCTCATTATACCCAATACCAAACCTTGGATGCAAATACTCTCTCTCGTAAGTAATAAATCATGATATTTCCATTTTGTGTAATGAAACAAACGCAATTTGGAAAAATAATTTTATGGTGCAAGGCTTGCATTGGGTGTTTACTTCAAGATTGTTTAGTCAATGGTAATCTTATAAGAGTTTGTGAGACTGCATTTCAGCCCATTGGAAATTGAAGGCAACCTAATTATTATTGTGTAATAATAATGCTTATCAGGTAATTTTATAGTTATGGAATATTTGTGGATTCACACAGGACTCATTGTCATTTTTGAATCAACTAAGAATGAACAGATGTACTAACATGGTGAGGCCCAAGGGGTCTTTGTGCATGACACTGAAAAACAGCTCACTGACGAAAGCAGTAGATTATTTTTAACTGTGTACAAATGGTACAACCAAGGAACATTTTCCAGGTTGCTGAGTATTGTTTTTGCACTACACTGGAAAAGTTGATGATCTTTAAACAGAAACAGCAGTATGAGATTTTATTATATGTCAAAAGAATTATGTCTGGTTTCATCAACAATCATTGAGGCAAACATTACATTGCTTTTGATCTAAAAACAAAGTAAATATGTTCATTTATAATCAAAAGACTTAACATTAAGTTATAATAATCTTTGGAGTTATATAGTTGATGATTTATAATCTTAGAGATAAACAGGCACAATAAATCTATAACTACCAAGATAGATTTGTTATTTGGATAAGCCATTTTATGGAAAAGGCTCAGGCATGTATTACCACGTCATTGCTACCATGAAACGAATCAAATTTGTAATCTTGATTTCCTTCTGGTTTGATTTATATTTTTTATTTTTTTCCACTGGACTATAATCCTTTTCATTCAATAGCAGTTTTGAGGTATTTGTATGACATTGTAATTGAAAAATTTATAATCAAAAGAAAATGCTGGCTATATTAGTTCTTATTTTCTTACTAAGAATTACATCAACAGACTAAACAGTATGATTTATTAAAATTTAATAACACATATGCATTAAGAATTATACCATGAATACATACATATATTCATTTGTATATATATTATATATTAGAAGAAATCTATTTTTTGTCATATGCTTAAAAATTTTATCAAGATCTTCTATAAAGTAAACCTCATGAGGAAAGTATTAATTGCTAAGCACATAGAAGGCACACATATATGTTGAAAGGATATTTCTTCAAGCAATCAGTATTTTAATATAAAAATTGTATGTATACACTGCAGATTTCAAAAATACTCTAATGGAGTGCAAGATACAAAATCTTTCCAGAAGTATCACTTCACTGACTTTGAATTATCTTTATATCTTCATATCTTATTATCTTATTTCATTTATTTATTTTTTTTTAGAGTGTTGTTCTGTGGCCCAGCCTGACGTGCAGTGGCACGATCTCTTCACTGTGACCTCTGCCTTCCGGGTTTAAGTAATTCTTGTGCCTCAGCCCCTGGAGTAGCTAGGGCTAATTTTTATATTTTTAGTAGAGATGGGATTTCACCATGTTGGCCAGGCTGGTCTGAAACTCCTGGCCTTAAGTGATCTGCCTGCCTTGGCCTCCCAAACTATTGGGATTAGAAGCATGAGACACCACACCCAGTCGTATTTTATTTTTAGTTGAGCTCTTATTCATATCTATGTGCTATTTTGATATGAGTATTATATATTTCCATTTTTAGAATCAATTTTGTCAGTTTACATTTCCTTATAATTTCAAATATTTTCAAATACAATCTGTCAGGAAATTTTTTTTCATGTAAATGTTTAAATCTTAACTTTGTTAGTGTTTTTAAGTCCTAATGAAATATGCGGCCCTTTTTACTCTTTTCATTACAATAAAATTTTAACATTTATCTGTTCTATTTCTTTAAATCAATAATTATTCTTTTCCTTCAACAAACAGTCATTGAATGTGTAACATGTTACAGACATGAGGTATGCATTGGACATAGAATAATATGTTAGATAAAGTCTCTTTCCTCACCAACTCATATTTTAGTTAAAAAAAAATTTTCTGAAAGATTTACATGATTGAATGGAGTAAGTCCCACTAACTTAAATCAAGTATGCAGCATTTCAAAACAGTAATTTGTATTGGAGTAGGCTGTTGAAATTTGAACATATAACCTAGTCTATTTTAACAGAAGATTTTACCCATCTCTTCTATACTTGCTACTTTATCCAAACTATTGCATTTTTAATTAAATATAATTCAATTATATTAATAATAAAATAGAGACACTATTATTGGATTCCTAGGTCCAAATATACATCAAGTTTATTATTACAGTATAGGGGATTTGTATAATTCATTGGATGCATTGCAAATTATAATAATTTAACTTATGTTCTCTAACACCATACATATTTAAATGTTCAAGATTGTGGTGGACTTGTAGGATAAACAGGTGGGGATAGAAATAGAATTGTATGCTTACTAAATGCAGAGAAAGATACACATCTTAATGACTATTATGAAGGAGAATTTAGATCAGCTTCTCTAAAAATATAGACTATACAGACAACCTCTTTAAAATAGTTCTCTTATTTTTCTTTAAACAAATTTTAATGTCTATATTTTAGATATACTACGTGATGTCATGGGATATATATAGATGTAGATATAGATGCAGATGATTAGTATAGTGAAGCAAGTTAACAGATACATTATTTCACCTAACTGTTCATATTTTTGTTTTAGTGTCAAGAGCTGCCAAAATCCACTCATTTGCTGTGCTCAAATACAGTCAAATTTTATTACTTATAGTTCTAATGTTGTATATTTGATCTCTAAACTTGTTAATCTAACATATCTGCTATTTCATATTCTCCAGCCTACATCTTCCCATTTAACCCCTCCACTTCCACCCCTCTTAACCACTGTTTTATTCTCAATCTCTGTATATTTTACTTTCTATGATGCCACACGTGAATAAGATCATGTAATAGTTTTGTATGTGTGTCTGGCTTATTTTATTTAGCATACTGTGATCTCCAGCTTCATCAATGTCATGGGAAATGACAGAGCACTTAGATTGTTTCTATGTCTTGGCTATTGTGAATGATCTTCTCATTTTAGAATGCTGATAATATTAACAAAATAATTTTCAACTTCTTGTAAAATTTATCAGTCTTTGGTCTATTGCTAGAAACAATAGCAAATACATAAAACAAAAAATCGCCAATTAGATAAAAATATAGCATTCCCCTCTCAAAACTGGCAGAAAGTCAGCATTTTTTAGGTTTCCACTAACTGCAAGTGAGAGAAGTCCAACTTTTAGTAGGATATTCATTTACTTATGTAACCGGAGAAGATGTGTGAAGCTTACTTATCTACATCTTTCACCACTGATTTTGCTGCCAACTCTTGTGCCGATAATGAACTTCTGCTGTGAATGAGAGGCCAAAATATGCTGAAGCATATATAGATCATAAAAACTGGTGTTAACATTTAGAAAATAGAGGACTATTCCAATCTATGTCATATATAAAAATATACAAAATATATGGATTTTGAGTATATCCAGGAGCTCATAAAAAACAATGTTTTTATTAATTCCATGTGTTCATTTAATGCCTTCAAAAATGGAACATTTTTATAATACTACAGACAAAAATCATGTAAAAAATGGTAAATTTTTAGAAAATATTTTTCTTTTAAAATTTACTAGTTATACTGTTCAATATGTGCAATAATTTATTTTTATATAGTTGTATAGTGTTATCACTTGATATTTTTCAAGCTAAAATTTATTTTGTACTATGTGTTAGCTACTTTGCTTAGATGTTTACAGCCATCATTAGCTATTTTATTCCTCATAATAACACTTTGAGGTAGGCTTTATTATTCCCTTTTTACCCATAAGGAAAACAAGATTTAAGGAGTTTAAATTATTTGCCTAGTATATATAGCTGAGAAAAGGCAAAACTAGAATTTGAAGGTAGATGGGTTAAGAATTGCATTCTGTATAGTATACACACACACACACACACACACACACACACACACACATATACACACACAAATACACACACTCACATTTATTTTTCTTGCAAAATAACTCCTCATTATAGTTTAACAAAAACCTGACAAACGGATTTAGCAAACAGATGCACTTATGTGTGCTTTGAGAATGGATTGGGAAGATTAACATTTATGTTCTTCAATTTATTCAAAGAACTAAACAGATAATATGGATGAAATGCATTAGGTTAAGTATTAATATTTTTTTTTTTGAGACTGAGTCTTGCTCTGTCACCAGGCCAGAGCGAGGCTGGAGTGCAGTGGTGCAAGCTCGGCTCCCTACCACCTCTGCCTCCCGGGTTCAAGCAATGCTCCTGCCTCAGCCTCCAAAGTAGCTGGGACGGCAGGCACGCACCACCATGCCCAGCTAATTTTTTTTTTTTTTTTCCACAGAGACAGGGTTTCACCATGTTGGCCAGAATGGTCTTGATCCCTTGACCTGGTGATCCGCCCACCCTGGCCTCCCAAAGTGCTGGGATTACAGGCATGAGCCACCGCACCTGGCCAGTATCGAATATTTTAACTCTAACTTACTTATTAATTGAGTGACTGTATTAGTCAGAGTTCTCCAGAGGGACAGAAATAATAGGATATATTTATATATAAAAGGGAGTTTATTAAAGAGAATTAAATCACAGGATCACAAGGCAAATTCCCACAATAGACCATCTGCAAGTTGAGGAGCAAGGAAGCCAGTGGCGGATCAGTTTGTTTCAAACCTCAAAAGTAGGGAAGACTACAGTGCAGCCTTCAGTCTGTAGCCAAAGAACCAAGAGCCCCTGTCAAACCACTGGTGTAAGTTCAAGAGTCAAAAAGCTGAAGAACTTGGAGTCCAATGTTTGCGTGCATGAAGCATCCAGAAGTGGAGAAAGATGAAGGTCAGAATACTAATCAAGTGAAGTCTTTCCAACTTCTGTCTGCTTCATTCTAGCCACACTGGCAGCTGATTAGATGGTTCCACCCAGATTGAGGGTGGGTCTGCTTCTCCCAGTCCATTGACTCAAATGTTAATTTCCTTTGGCAACACCCTCACAGACACACTCAGGAACAATACTTTGCATCCTTCAGTCCAATCAAGTTGACACTCAATATTAAGGATCACAGTGACAAATGGAGTTTAAAGAGAGAGAGAAAAAAAAATATTTCATCAAAAGCTATAGTATCTCTGTATACAGAACTCAAACAGTGTTGATAAAAATGTTCCACACTGTTAAATATGGTAACCAGTGCTACTTGTGACTATTAGATACTTGAAATGTGAGAAATATGACTGAGGAACTGAATTTTAAATTTTTGTTTAACTTTGATTAATTTCTACTTAAATATTGTGGCCACATGGACTACGATATAGGACAATAGCTTTGGTGATCTGATCCAGTCCAAATGATGGCTTCTAATTCATATCTTCTGAAATTCTTAATCTGAAATTCTTAATTCTTCAACATGAATCTCTGAAAAACATCGCAGACTTAATATGTTGAAATCCTGGTTTTCACAGAAAATTATTGGCTGCCAGTGCAGTTCCCATCTTCAGTAAAGTATCTGTATAGCCTCTACCTCAAGATAAAAACCTCAAGTGATCCTTGGCTCCCCTCTTTCTCCTAGTACCAACAACCAATTGATAAAAATGTCACGGATTCTTTACCTTAAAAAAGCTATATACTTTTCACCAAATCTCAAACTAGACTATAGTTCCAGTGACATTCCTCTCTTGCCTGAATTACAATATCTAGTTGCTTCCTAACTGATTTCCATTTTTCCACTCTAATTGCAACAGACTGGCCTCTTTTATTAGTGTTCTTTGTCTTTGTTTTCAGATCAGATCTTTGAGAACCCCAGCATCACCAGTCAACTATGAGTCCAGAAAATGGATCAAATATACTTCTCTGTGAAGCCATTGAGCTTGTTTATTTTGCCTGTAATTACCTTTATTCAAATATCCTTGTATCTATTCGTTGATTTCATTAAGGTTTATACTCATATTCATGGTATAAAAATAAATTATATTTCTCTATCAATTTTTTAAAGATTCTTTCAAGAGAATTATCAAATCCATATATACATTGTGTGTGTGTTTGTGTGTGTGTGTGTGTATTTTCATTACAAGCTGCATATGCAATGTAACTGATAAAAAATGATTAAAATTTTAAAATACTTATTTTATATCTTTAATGATCTAGCTTGATGATAAATAATTAAAAATTTTTAAATGAGAAGTACTCAAAAAATAATTAAGTGGGCTGGGCGCGGTGGCTCACGCCTGTAATCCCAGCACTTTGGGAGGCCGAGGCAGGTGGATCACGAGGTCAAGAGATCGAGACCATCCTGGTCAGCATGGTGAAACCCCATCTCTGCTAAAAATACAAAAATTCAGCTGGGCATGGTGGCGTGTGCCTGTAATCCTAGCTACTCAGGAGGCTGAGGCAGGAGAATTGCCTGAACCCAGGAGGCGGAGGTTGCGGTGAGCCGAGATCGCGCCATTGCACTCCAGCCTGGGTAACAAGAGCGAAATTCCGTCTCAAAAAAAAAAAATAATAATAATAATAATAATAATAATTAAGTGGCTATTTTCTCTGTATATTAACATTGAAATTTCAAATTATTGATTAGCTTGTTTCAGTTACAAGCACTAATATTAATAAACATTATCTGTTTAAGAATTGGAAATAATTGTTTACCAAATCTATTAATTGTCTGGGCCTTTTATGTATTATAACTATTAGATCAATGGCTAACTGAAACTCATATATTTGTATTTGCAGATACTTTATTATATATTAGATTAATAAAGTTTAGCTGATATTATTTTTGGTAATGCACTGATAGTTTTATAGACAAATATTTGTTAAACTATTAAGTACAGTTGACTAAATTTTAAACTAAAGGCTTCAGTGAAAAACGTATAAATATGATTCATGGTAATGATTTTTCCATGTAATCAATTTTGCACATGGTTATGCCATCTTCTACAAATTGACCCCTAATAACTCTTTGTGTTACAAGGAAAAAAAAATCTTTGTAAATTAAATATGTTTTGAAATAAATTTTCATGTGAATATACAAATTGTTTGCATGACCAACTTAAAGTTGTTTCTATATCTGTTACTGATTTGACAGAATTAAGAAAGACAAGAGTGCCTGATATATCCCAGCATTACAGTGGTGTTTCAAAAGTGTTTGTTTTAGTAACAAATATTCCTGCTATTAAGATATATTTTCCTGTGTACCAAAAAGACATACATACATACATCAAGTACTACAGACTGATCAAGCACCATGTATTTTGTACCAGGTGCATTAATGGATCTTGTAGGTATGTCAGTGGCTTCTACTGGCAGGTGATTAATGGAAGGAACAACAGACATGCTGATAGGCTCCTATAACCACTTCAACTGAAGAGAGTTCACTGTTCATCAGGTCTGTCTGTGTTTGACACTCTAAGAGACAATTGCTTTTTGTGGTCAAATAAAGTTTGTGGATTAACTACACTAAACAAAAGTGGTAAGAAAATTATTTTCAAAACAACAGATCAACAAATGAAACATTTAAATTCCCCTTTCTTTGTACTTGGGTAAAATGTAGAAAACCAACATGTGTGACATGTAAATGGGCATATTTTATAATAGAAAGAAAAATTATTTTTCTTAAGCACCATGCTGTGTTCTTTACATATACAACCTTAACATATACATAAATTTTTATATACTACAGAAATTCAATTTCTAGCAACATAAGGAAGGGGTCTATTTGCTTATTTACCTGACAAGTTCAAAAGAATAGGTGGAGTCAGAAGTAGGTACGGGAGTATGATGATGGTCTCAAGAATATGGGCTGCTTTAAACACTTCTCAGGTGTATTTTACTCCTTTGTTGGCCTTATTCTGAGTCATACTTTAATCAAGGGGCAAAAAAATGAGTCATTAGCAAATTTGATATTTGATTGTCCTTAAGGCTAGTCATATTCTTAAAGAAAGAGTATCAATTTCCTAAAAGCATTATTTGGGGACTGTGAATAGTCTGATATTTACCCTATTTTCAGCTTAACCAACAGAATATTTGATAAGAGGCCTACAGAACTCTCAAAATAAGAGTTACAGATATATACAGAAATGCTAGGAAAAATAATACCATGTTCTCTACAAAAGTATCCTGATTCCCAATATGTGTCAGCATAGCAAATTAAATGAAGGCCCACCTAAATACATGTCCTAACCTCTCAAAACCATAAATGTGACCTAATTTGAAAAAGAGGTTGAAAAACAGTCTATTTTGCATTGCTATAAAGAAATACCTGGGACTGGGTACTTTATAAAAGAAAGAGGTTTAATTGGCTCACAGTTCCAAAGGCTGCACAAGAAGCATGGCACCAGCATCTGTAGGCTTCTGGTGAGGACCTAAGAAAGCTTTTACCCATGGCAGAAGGCAACGGGAGATGATGTGTTACAGTGAAAGAGAGGGAGCACGAAAGTGGGAGAAGAGAGGTCTCAGAATCTTTAACAACCAGGCCTCCCACAAACTAGTAAAGCAAGAACTTACTCATCACACAATGGGGAGGGCATAAAGCCATTCAGGAAGCATCTGTCTCTATGATCGAAATATTCTCCACTAGGTCCCACTTTCGAATTTGGGGATTGTATTTCAATATGAGATTTGGAGGGAACAATATTCAAACTATGTCAAATGCCTTGGCAGAAATAATCAAGTTAAAGATTTTTGGGATGATATTATACTGGACTACCGAGTGGGCCTGAAATCCAATAGTAAGTGTCCTTGTAAGAGATAGAAGAGAAAAATATACTGATGAAGAAGACAAAGCCTTGAGAAGATGGAGGCACAGATCGGAGTTATGCTGCCACAAGGCAAGAAACTCCTGGAGCTAGCAGAAGCTGAAGAGGAAAGGAAGTTTACTCCCATTGATCCTTTAATGAGATCACAGGCCTACTAATATTTATTTACAACTTTCGGCCTCTAGAACTGTGAAATAATAAATTGTTGTTGTTTAATCTAACAATGTTGTGGTAATTTGTTATGGCAGCCAAAAGAAACTTATACAGTCAGTGAGAAAATTGAGTTCAAAGCTCAAAGCAATTTATCCATGTGTGTACAACTAGTAATTAGCAAAGCAAAATTTAAAACCCACCATTTTATTTGACTCTTAAATTCCCTGTCTATTCAGTTGTTTGCATACCATTGATATTTTACGGATTTATTGAGCAACAATTATAACTTAAATGCTTATTTCCTTCACTAAAGCATAGATTCATTTGGGGAAGGCTATTTTTTATTCTTTCTTCTTGCTCACAGTAATCTTTTATTTTCATATTTTCAGAAAAGACTTGCTTTGCCACCAAACTCCTTTCTGATAAATCATCTTTACAAACCAATAAGTTTTTTTTTAATGTCAACCTAGATAGAGATTCATCTTGACCGCATATACTAAACGTATTTAGTTGAGTTTCTACTTCCATTTTTTTTGGTGATTTATCTACCTATCTACATTTAAATCTATATTAACCTTCATATTTATTGTCATATATCTATCTATTCTACTTTATGTATATATATATATATATATATATATATATATATATGTATTTAGAGATAAATAACCTACATATATTGAAGAAATCTATAATAGATATATATATTTACATATCTTGCTGAATGTACATATATATTTACATATATTGCTAAATATATATAGTAAATACATGTAGGATGCTTATGTTTAAATGTTCATTATGAATTTATACATTTAATTTTTGTACTTCATATTTTCCCTGTTTAGGATGTCCTTTATCTATTTTCATCTATCAAACTGTAACCAGGGTTTGAGTTTTATATTCACAAAACAAACAAAAGGAATATTTCCAGGCACTTTGGTATAAAAAGGGAAAAACATCTTCTTTCATTTGCCATAGAGAAGCGTATACATGTGCTGCAGCATGAAAATGTCTTCTAGTTACTTTTAGATTTTAAGCTGTTGGGGAATTTTGGAATTATTTTATAGACCCCAAATTCAAAAAGTAACTCTTTAAAACTAAAATGCATGAGAAGACTAAAGGTACAAAAATGTTTACACAGTTTTTACACATTTAAAAATAAAGTTTCCCAAGATATATTTTCATATTAATCTATGGCCTTCATAGCAATATCTTACTTGGAAAACAAGTTTATCCAGTTCAGAAAAAAACATGATACTCTCCCTTAACTCTTTTTCATGCTGCAATATGCTAGTAGTGATTGAAGATGAGACAAAAAACAGAATGTCAGTGTAAGAGGGTGGGATGAAAGTGACAGGTAGAAATATAAGCTGCAGGTGTCATTTATAATTATCTTAAGAGATCCGAACAGGTTTCACAAATATCTGTCTAACACAGTGCTTCATATTCCCAGCAAATTACATGGTCCTTCTTGGGAGAAGATTGGAGAACACAGAGATGAGGTATCCCTGAGAGAATGTATCACTAGAAAAATTTAGTAAAAGATTTAGAGCCACAGAAAACCAATTTAAGATACTTGCTTTCTCTGACTTACCATTTTCCTCCCAAATCTGTTGTCAACATCACATTGTTAATAAAGAACCAGTCCAATCGCATGATGAATGATGATCATACTTAGCTATGGACTTAGGTTTGTTGGCAGGGATAGTCCACCAATAAATTATACTTCCCTATGCAGCAATTCATAATTGTTACAAAAAATTAGCTACCAAGTTCTACGCTTCTCAAACCCTTTTCAATTAGCCATGGATTTGTAGGCTTTCTTGAACCTTTTGCAGTTAGGCATAGTAACCAAATTCCACAAACTGCCTGTTTTTATACCCAGCCACTTTTTAAAATAAATAAAAATTTGAAATGCACATATTTTTCAAACACAGGAGAAAAATCTTTAGGAGACTGAGAATATTTCCCAAATAAAATTAAACAAACAAAAATACTCAAAAGTACTTAAGGATAAACCAGTCTAAGGTGAAAGAAAACAGATTTGGGGAGAGATATATAGGAATATATTGAGCAAATATAAAAACTTCTTATATTACTTAATTTCTTGGCAGATTTAAAAATATGTCTTATATAAGTAATATACATATGTATTATATATATTATAAATACCTTTAGTCACTTTTTTCTTACTATACTATAATATACTATAATATTTATAATATAGTATATGTAGTATATTTAAAGTATGTAGTAGTTATAGTCTAGTAATTATAGTCTAGTAATTGATTATAGTATATTTTGTTGTTTATTTACAATAAACAATGTTTATTTACAACAAAATATACTATATTTATATTATATTATAGACATTTATTTATTTATATAGTATACATCACCTTCTCTGGAAAGCATTCTATTAAAATTGATCCTCCTATTCTAATTGTTCACCCCAGTAGTATTTTTCTTACCTCCTTTATTTTCTCCATAAATTATACACTTTATGTTGATGTATAGATACATATATATTTATTCATTTTATTATACATCTATTTTCACTAAAATGTAAGCTAGAATATTTTGAATTTTTATGTGTGTGTTTGTGCGTGTGTGTGTGTGTGTGTATATATATATATATATACACAAACATATATACATATATTCCTTTACTACTATAGTAATTGTAAGGAATGAAGGTGATTAGAATTTTCAACTAAAAGCAAAATCTGAATGATAATAGAAACATAATTGTGATCATAGTACTTTATTGATTATTCAGTACTATTTTTTAGAAAATAAAAAAGTAATCACTACTTAATATTTCTATTACTTAAACCAACTACAAAGCATATAACGTGATAATTACAAAACAACATATATTATGTAAATTATCATAGAATAGAATTAATTATAAGCTTAAATGTTCATGAAAAATGTATAAAAGTAGAAATGATAGGAAAAAATAAAGCAAGATGATTTCAAATACATAGAAATACCATTTTTCATCACAACAAAGTGAAAACTGGAATCAGTGAAAATCACATAGCAGGAAATACTAGATCCCTGGAAATTAAAAGTCAACAGAAACAGCAGTCACTAGAGTCACCTATGACCTGTTGTGTATTTGCCTTTGTATTTGCAATTATTTTTGCCTACAAGGCACTTTTCCCAGATGTTCACATAGCTCAGCTTAACACTTCAGCCTTAGCCCAAACGTCACCTTCACAGGAAAGATTTCCTGATTCTGCTATTCAAATTCCTCACCCCAAAACGCTCTCTTTCTTACCTCTTTTTCTCCACAAATAATTTCTGTATATCTATACACACATACATAGTTATTTATTTTATTATCAGTCTGCTTTCACTAAACTGCAAGCTAGAATATGTTGCTTATTACAGTCACTGATGTATCCCTAATTGCCTAGAAAAATTCCCCTGACATTACGGGATGTTAGAAAATGTCTGTTGGAAGAATTAATAAATTAATGAACATATGTAGTTCAAAGATTTATGTTTTGCATTGATCATGCTTGGAAATAATTGAACAGCTTGAATGTTAGAATTTTAATAACATGTTTTATAGTTTTTCTACATTTGGTAATGAAGGAATCATACAATCATACAAAAAAGTCTAAACTTTTAGCAGGGTGCAGTGGCTCACACCTGTAATCCCAGCACTGTGGGAAGCAGAGGTGGGTAGATCACGAGGTCAAGAAATCGAGACCATCCTCGCCAACATGGTGAAACATCATCTCTACTAAAAATACAAAAATTAGCTGGGCGTGGTGGCATGTGCCTGTAGTCCCAGCTGTTCTGAAGTCTGAGGTAGGGGAATCTCTTAAACCTGGGAGGTGGAAGTTGCAGTGAGCCAAGATCGCACCACTGCATTCCAGCCTTACAACAGAGCCACACTCTGTCAAAAAAAAAAAAAAAAAAAAGCCTAACTTTTTAAAACTTTTAATAGAAAAGCACTCAAAGAAAAAAGGCACTTTTTAATTAAGCTGAGAACTGTAGAATAAAAAAAGAGTTACCTTGTCAAAGAGGAAAAGAAAGAAGATTATAGATGCAAGGAATTTCATATGAAAGCTACTCTGGTGAGAGAATAGATGGTGAGCACAAAGAACTGAAAGAAAGCCTGTGTGAGGCATCTCCAAAATTGTCTAGTTATGGCATGATAGCAATGAATGAGCATGTTTGTAGAACTTGAGAAAAGCTAACAGATTGAGAATAATCTAAAATAAAAATAAAATAATTGGTATTGGATTAAGTATGTGAATATGGGGTTGGAGAGAGAAGGAGGTGTCATGAAAGAATACTACATCATTACATTTGAAATTATATAGACAACAGCTTCATTGATTTGAATATGGACCATAAGAAGAGATTCACATCTGGGAAAGTAGTTTAATTATTCATATCTTAAGGCATGATGGACAATGTATTGAGTAAGAAACAGTTCAAAATAAAGATCTGATTCTCAACATATTCCGTTTATGAACTATCTACAAATAGGCAGTTAGGAAAGTCTTGGATGAAAATGGAATTACCAAGAATGGGATTATCTAAGTCTTTAGTACATGATACTACCCAGGGATATCATTATGGAAGTTCTACTTTGAGAACTTTGAATGTGCTGTGGACAAAGAAAGGACAATGAGTCTGCATAGGATAAAAAGAAAACCAAGCAAAAGGCAGAGAACAAAACAGGAAGAGGTGTTAGGAAAAAATAAAAACGAGTAAATTACAAGGGGTTGGTAGAGGACAGAAAGGTCACTCATGTCAAGATCACTCATGTCAAATACAACGAAAATGGAGACAGAAGAAGCATCTCTACTTCCCAACAAAAATGTGACTACTGGCCAAAGGCAAATTACCACTATGAAGGGAACCTAGTGAGTTATCTCCACAATTCAGGATGCACATACCGGGAAACTGGACTTGGGATTCTGAATCATATGTGCGTCAGCTCTGGTTCTTCAAGTTTGCATTTTTAGTTTTGGTTCATACTCAGAAATATAGTCTTGTTCTCAGAGGATTTTTTTTTCAGTATTAAATTATAAACAGATGTGAATTTACAGAGAATATCTAGGTGACTTGCCTCTTCAATTATTTTGGATCTTTAACACTCTCATTAAGTTTGGACCTAATTTGCTTCCCATATCATCTGCTTCAGTTGCTGACATAACCTGTGTTGGCAGTAGGGCTGTCCGTAAAACATCGAATCTAAAACGCAATGTTTTAACAGTATTATTCTCTTCTAAGTTGTTACTTGCAATAATGTATTCAAAATATAAATAACAAAAATGCCTATCATGTTAATTCGGCTTTAAGGTGCAATTAGGCAGTCTACCACAAGACCAGGGATGGCGATATTTAGTATTTGCAATTTTGAACTAGCAACTTTATTTTCATTGATTCTTTGCCTACAAACCCTACTTTACATATTTTTTTTGTGTATAATATTAGTCTGCACATTTTTCTCTAATGTCTAGTTCTATAGCATGTGGCTCCAAAATTTATTTCAGAGCAAAATCTTAGTCTGCAATGAAACCTATATAGATGGTTAATTTGAGAAAAGGCTTTATTAACTAATAAAAATAACTTGTATTTTCGCAGAGGCTTGCTGTCTGCAAATTTACATTGAATATCCTTTTTATATTATATACTGCTATGCTTTTCGTCTGAAATAGTTGGTTCTAGATAGAAGTTGTTCCAAAGTGTATGTCTCTAATCTTCATACAATTTTCTAAATTTCCCTTGGACTGTGAACTAAAACTCCAATGACCATCTCATTCAACATTAAAAATAATTTTTACTCCCTTAAAACATAAATTCAGTAACTTAGGAATTATATTGATGCCATACTTAAATGAACATGGTGAATTGTTTCAGCTGTACTTTGGACCCTGAGGTCACAATCTTGGAAGACAAATCCAAAACATTTTAAAACACATATGTAGTCACTTTCATGTGACAATACCTTGTTTCATTTTCTGTTTACAGTGGTGAGAAATGAACTCATTAAAGCCCTTTAGTAGATAAATTTAAGCCCAGGGGGTATTATCTTCAAGCCCAGAGTTATTGCATGAGGTTGGCCTTAAGAATAGTTAACTTCTTATTTCCCTCCTGTACTCCCTCACGCACAATAAGAACTGTTACTAATAATGTTGTGGCTCAATTTTTCTAATGTTAAAAATTTAAATAACAAAAATGCTTTTAAGATTCAACTTTTACTCCTAGAGGTAAATATCTAAAGTGTATTCACTTTTTAATACTTTATTAGGATATTCAGTTTTCTCTTATTATATTTTGCCACTAAAATGGTAAAAAATATCTATGAAACAAAACACAACAAAAACAAAAACAAACAAACAAAACATCCAACTTTTGTGATGAATATTTAGATTTAGGATTTTACTAGTGAGTATAGTTTGGTGTCTTCTACTCTGACAGTTTTCTAATTAGGAAATACTCCTCTCTGTAGTTATTGGGAATACCATTCTATGTCTGGTTTCATACATTAAACTACATTTAAAACTCACACCAAACCATGTATGTTCAAGTATATAAGGCTTGATTATCTCAGTTTAGGTTTGTGGCAGTACTTAACCTTTCATTATTTCTAGGCCTCAGAGAAAAAGGAAACATCCTTAGTTCTTCAACCCTAATATGGCTGTGGATATTTGGATATTTTAGTTTCATTATCTAGAATACAAAGCAACAGCTGAATAGATAGATCAGGGTAGGGACTGAGATAACTTGTGAAAAAAATAAAATAAAATGCAACAAAGTCCTAAATGAATGTGCTGGAAAGATTAGAGGATACATTCCTTATTTTAGTCTCAGTGTTTTGACAGACAACCACAAAGTCCAGAACTGCGCTTTCTTAAAAAAAAAAAAATCTCATATCTCCACAGGCATATACATCCACATGTATCATAGTACTAATTTGCTTAAATATTATACATAGTAGCTACAGGGTTTTATGCAGATTCTGCTATAAATGCTATTCCATCTTTGGAGTTTTGAGAGACAAGAAAGTTCAATTAGGCTTCTTTGCAAAATGGCATATATGATACCATTAAGACAAAGACATCTTAATAAAAAACAAAAATGAAAAAACTTAGAAAAGGAGAAAAACAAATCTTCATTTACAATGAAAATGTCAATCTTAGTACTTTTTATTTTCACTTATACAGAACAAAGAAGAAAACACTTATAAGATAAAAATAGACATTAGTAGCTTAGATGTCACCAGTTCTTACAAAAATGATTCAATATTTCAAAAAATTATGACTTTTCCGAACAACTCTTTAAATATATCCAGGCATCTGTTGCCTAGATGAGTTGTTAACATTTTTGGATAAAGATATTTCCTAGCAAGCTATTCTTGAAAGCAAGCAGGCTATGCTTTGAATTATTTGATTTCAGCTAGATGAAATGGATAACACGCCAAGGCCTTTACTCTCAACAAAACTCCGTTTTAATTTACTCTTTGTGTTGGAGGTGAGGAGACAGACACTTAATGCTTTCCTGCCATCTTAATTTTATCCGAAGTGAAAATGTTTCTTTTGGACAAGCATTGTTGAGAGGAATCCTCTGCTTTTTGTAGAACTTTGAAATCAGACATTGAAGATTCTACAGATTTTTTTTCAAGTGAGCTTAGCTTTCTATTTTACCCTGAAAATAAACTTGAATAAAATTTCTGTCAAGAATATATTTTACCTATCGCCTAACCATGACAACTCCCTGCCACCAACACACTGACTGTAATTTACTTCTCAAAGTATACACAGGTTGAGGATTCCTGATCTAAATTCTGAAGCTCAAAATGCTACAAAATACAAGCACCATAAGCAAAAAAATTCACATCTGACCTAATGTGATGGGTTGCAATCAAAAGTTTGTTTTATTTACAAAATTATTTAAAGTATTGTATAAAATTATCTTCAGGCTATGTGTAAGAGGTGTATGTATAAAACATAAGTAAATTTCATGTTTAGACCTGGGTGTCATCCCAAGATATATCATTAGGTAAACGCAAGTATTCAAAAATTCTAAAACTTCTTAATTTGAAACACTTCTGGTCCCAAGCACTTCAGGTAAGAGATATTCTATTGGTATAAAACATTATTTTACTAATGTTTTAAAAATATATAAGCTTACATGGACACTTACTGCAAAAACATGTTAGATTTTTTTTCCCCAAATCTAATTAAAGATGTCGAAGTATTGACTCTTCTTAGTGGCCTAACATGTAGCTTTCTTTTAATAATGAGAATATAATATACATCATAGTTGTTTAACTGTTTAATAAAATCAATATTTAAATGAAAGGACATTTGAATGTCCTTAACATAAATGAATACAGTCTCTTTGTTCTTAAATTTTATATATACCAAAGAATAAAATTTATCATATAAATATGTAATTTATATAATCATTTTCTATAACCCTACCACAAACCAGAGAAAAACTATTGAATTCTATGTAATTCAAAGCATGGATAATGTATCTTACAAATGCAAAGTACCTCTTATTGTATTAATAAAATGTATCCTTTTATTTATGTTATTTGTTTATAAAGCTCCATAACCAGGTTAAGGGAAAAATCAGTGTGTAAAGTATATTGCTAGTAGTAAACTGATAAACTGAACTTTTAGGTAAGAACTTATTTGGAAAAACTAATTTTCAGTGATGTCAGGAATATTAGGATAGCAATCAGTACAATATAAGAGCACTCATTTTTCTCTCAAATGGTGAGAAATTTTGTACTTGAGAAAAATTAATCTATCTTGAAAACTACAGTTCTTAATGAGGCACAAAGCTGAATATATTTTTAAAAGATATCAAGGCATGAAAGGATCTTATGTGTATGAGAGCTAGTTACTAGTGACAGCTTAGTATTTTAAGCTTAATATTCAATCAAACACATGTTTCTATGTTCACAAATTTTTGAAAGTATCTTTTTGATAAATGCAAACATTTGTGGCCAGGTGCAATGGCTCACATCTGTAATCCCAGCACTTTGGAAGGCCAAGGCGGGCGGATTGCCTGAAGTCAAATGTCCAAGACCAGCCTTGCTAGCATGGTGAAACTCCATCTCTACTAAAAATACAAAGATTAGCCAGGCATGGATGCTGAGTCTGAGATTGCGCCACTGCGCTCCAACCTGGGTGACGGAGCAAGACTGCCTCAAAAAAAAAAAAAAAAAAAATTTCCAAGTTTAAGAAACAGAAATCATTAGATCATCAGAAGTTGTATTTCCTGTAGATAAAAGTTAAATTTTAGTGGGTTTTAAAAATTATATGGAGACATATGCAGAAAAAATATCAGAAAATTAATCAATTTTTAGCAAACATTACATATTTTAACCTATGTATGTCTAATATTACTGCATTTAAATATTTACTGCCTATTTATTTCTAGCAATTGTAAATACTACTTTGTTTATAGTTATCAATTATTGGTTTTTTAGTTTCTAGAGTATTTCTTTTAGTTAGAATGAGTCACCTAAACTATATAGCATATTTTTATTTTAGAAAATATCAAGTAGAACTCATAACAGTTACTAACGATAAATAATTTAGATTTAACATTTACCAAAAAAGAAGGATCTAATGACATCTACAAGTACTTGACTACTATAAATAATATCTTATTGGATAGCTGAAATTGAAAAGTAGCTTGTGTTACACAGTGTCCATCAGAAGTACTGATCACTAACACTTATAGAATGGGATTATACATCAGGTTCTGCTTTAAGTGTTATACTTGCATTAACTACTCTAGGACTTTTGTTTTATGGTGGCATAGTGCAGAGAGGAGGCTAGGTCATTTGGAGTTAGTTTTCAGAAACAAGATGAGATAAAGAATGAAATGTAAGCCTTCCATCCAAAAAAGTCCTAGAGACCTTTTAACTTGTCTCTGTTTCAACTATCATTGATCCAACATAGTAACGCAAAGAGACAAGTGAGAATTTATGTTATTATTGAAATCATTTGTCACATTTTAGAAACATCTGAAAAAGTATTTACACATGTCATGAAGAGATGTTACTTCTGAAAACATGAAAATGGTGCCAAATACACCAAGGGTGGATTTATACCACAACAAAGAAAAAGATAGCCTGCTTCAAACACAATGAATTATATTTACCACATACGAGAGGCAAGAATTTTGAGTATGTATTTAATTAAATCCATCCAGGGGCACGTCCACTGATTGAATTTAATAATTATTCAAAATTATTTTAAAATATTTTAAGGGTAGACATATTAACATATTATTCAAAGTTAATTCTAATGATGAAACACACTTATAATATCATCCCAAAATATGTATAGTCAAGTCTAATAAATTAAGAGATAATAAAATTTAGAGATAAATAAACATAGCAATATTTCACACATTAAGCTCCTGTGTAACAGACTGAACTGAATGCATTGTAGCCATATTTTAATTGTGATCACGTGGAATACAGTACAATTGAGTTGGAATTGAACATCTACATGACAACAAGTAGTAATGAACCCAAAATTTCATCTCAGTTTTAAGGATTGAAGAAATCTGAGTTGATCTCTGAGTTATTATTCTAAAAAACTTGACTAAAAGGCAATTATCAGAAAATGTAAAAGACAACAGTCATAAATGTAGAGAAAAGATAATCTTTACATATTGTTAATGGGAATGTAAATTGGTATGGCCATAATGGAAAACGTTATGGAAGTTCTGCAAAAAATTAAAAATAAAATTTTCATATGATCCAGCAGTCACAGTTCTGGATATATATTGAAAGGAAATAAAATCGAGATCTAAAAGAGATATCTGCATGTCATGTTCTTTGCTGCATTATTCACAATAACAGAGATATGAAAATAACCTACATATTGGTTAACAAATGGATGGATAAAGAAATGTGGTACACACACATATACACACAGACAATAAAATATTATCCAGCCTTAATAAAAAAAAATCCTAGCATATGTGACAACAAGAATGAACCCAGAGGACATTATGCTACATGTAATAAGTCAGAGACCGAAAGACAAATACTGCATGATTTTACTCATATGTAGTACCTAAAAAAGTCAAATTTATAGAAGTAGAGTAAAATGGTGGTTACTGGGGATTGGGTTGGAAAAAAGTAGGTATCATTGGCCTAATGGTTTCAAAGTTCAGTTATTCAAGATAAATAATTTCTAGAAATGTAATTACAGCATGGTAACTGAAGTTAATTATACTCTTATTACATACTTGAAATTTGTAGAGAGCATTAAGTTTAAGTGTTCTACACACACACACAGACACACACGCACACATAGTGTAACTACAGGAGATGATAGATGTGTGAATTAGCTTAACTGAGAGTAATCGTTTTACATTGTATACATATATCAAAACATCATGTTATACATCTTAAATATATACAAATTCTATTTGTCAAGTACACTTCAATAAAGCTGGGGGAAAAACTTTGGAAAAGTAAATTAAACCTGATAATATTGCCCTTTTCAGTGCTTATACAGTCCTCTATTAAATAAAACTAAAGATGAAAAACACTAAAAATAATTTAGTCTTTACTTTTTAATTTTTTCATTTCCAAGTGTTTTGTCCTTGTTCATATGGTGTAAGAGATTACCAAGCAAATTTGAACCAGATCTCCAGCTCTACTTATACTTCTGAATATATCTATACTCTTCTGTACTGAGTCATCTCAGAGACAAGCAGACTTTTACTCTTTATGTAAGAAAAAAGATAGACAAAGAAATCTCCCTTTTAAAAACTCATGTTGCTCAATCAAAACTTCTGGAAATAAAAGACACATTTAGGGAATTATAAAATGCAGTGGAAAATTTTAACAATAGAGTACATCACATAAAAGAAAACATTTCAGAGCTCAAAGACATGACTTTCAATTAACCCAATCAAACAAAAATTAAAAATAAAGACCAATGTCTATAAAAAAATATGGGATTATGTAAAAAGGCCAAACCTATAAATGTTCTTGAGGTTGAAAAGAGAACAAAAAGTTTAGAAAATCTATTTGAAGGACTAATTGAGAAAAACTTTCCTGGCCTTGTTAAATATTTAGACATCCAAATACAAGAAGCTCAAAGAACTCCTGTGACAGTCACTGCACAAAGGACATCACCAAGGCATGTGGTCTTTGGGTTATCTAAGTTGATGAAGAAAATAATTTTAAGTGTAGTGAGACAAAAGCATCAGGTAACCTATGTGAGAAAACCTATCGGGCTAATAGCAGACTTCTCAGTAGGAGTCTTATTGGGGTCCTATATCTAGTCTCCTTAAGTAGAATAACTCCAGCCAAGAATTCTGCATCCAGCAAAACTAAGTTACATAAATAAAGAAAAAATACATCTCTTCTAAACAAGCAAATACTGAGGGAATTTATCAACTTTGACCAGAGTTACAAGAAATGTTAAAAGGAGTTCTAAATCTCAAAAGAAAATGTCAATATGCACCAGAAGAGAAAGTCTTGAAAGAAAAAAATTCACAGGGCTAATAAAACAATAATGCAATAAAGAATACAAAGTCATTAGGTAAGAACATGATGACTGTAACAGTACCTCATATCTTAATATTGAGGTTGAATGCAAATGGTCTAACTTCTTTATTTAAAAGATACAGATTGGCAGAGTATATTAAAAAATTATAAACCAAATATTTACTGTCTTCAGGAGACACACTTAACACATGGGGACTCTTATACACTCAAGGTAAAGAGTTGGAAAAAGATACTTCATGCAAATGGAAACCAAAAGCAAATATGAATAGCTATTCTCATATTAGATAAAACAGATTCTAAAGCAACAACAGTTAACAAAGACAAGACAAAGAAGATCATTATATAATGATATGTAGTTCAGCTCAACAAGAAGATATATCAATCCTAAAAATATATGCACATAATTTCAGAAAGAGTGCATAAAGCATGACTAAACCTAAAGAAAGAATTAGACAGCAACACAGTAATAGTGGAGAACATACACACTTCACTTAGAGCACTACATAGATCATTGAGAGAGAAAGTCAACAAAGAAACACTGCACTTAAACTGCAGTCTAGAACAAATGGTCCTAACAGATATTTACAGAATATTCTACCCAAGAACTGCAGAATATACACTCTTCTCAGCACAAGGAATTGACGCAAGATAGACCATGTGATAGGCCACAAAAAAGTCTCAATACATTTTTTTTTTTGGTCAAAATAGTATCAAGTATCTTCTCAGACCATAGCAGAATAAAACTAGAAATCAATTCCAAAAGAACATTCAAAACTACACAGACATATGAACATAAATCAATCTTCTCCTGAATGATTTGTTGGTTAACAATAAAATCAAGAAGGAAATGTTTCCAAAAAGTTCAAAACAAATGATAATAGTGATAAGAGTTATCAAAACCTGCGTGTTACAGCAAAAGCAGTGCTAAGAGGAATGTTTATAGTGCCAAATGCCAACAGCAAATAGTCTAAAATATTACAAACCAGCAACCTATTGTTATGCCTCCAGTAACTAGAGAGAAAAGAACCAACCAAACCCTAAGTTAGCCGAAAAAATAGAAAGAAGAAAACCTGAGGAGAAATAAAGGAAATTGAAAAAATACAAGAACACGCACATACCCCAAACAAACAAACAAAAAATAATAAAACAAAAAGCTAGTGCTTTCAAAAGATAAAATTAAAAGACTACTACCTATATTAACTGAGAGAAGACCGATTCAAAAAAGTTCAATTAGAAATGAAAATCGAGATATCACAACTGATAACACAGAAATACAAGAGATAATTAGACGCTACCATGAACACTCCTATGAACACAAACTTGAAAATCTGGAGAAAAGGGATAAGTTTCTGAAAATATACAACCCCACCTCTAGGTTGAATCAGGAAGAAATAGAAATAATGAATATATCAATTACAAGCAGTGAGATTAAATCAATATTTTAAAAACTGCCAACAGCAACAAAAAAAGCCGTGGGCCAGATTTATTCACAGCTGAATCCCATCAGACATTTAAATAATTGATAATAATTCTACTGAAACTATTTCAAGAGATTCAAAAAGAGGGAATTTTCCCTGATTTATTCCATTTAGCCAGTACTATCCTCATACCAAAGCCAAGAAGTGACATAACAACAACAAAAGAGATAAAACTACGGAAGAATATCCCCAATGAATAGAGATGTAAATATCTTCAACAAAATACTAGCAAACTGAATCCAACAGCATATCAAAAACATAATTCATCACAATCAGTTGGGTTTCACTCCAGAGATGTGAGGATGTTTGAAATACTCAATACAATGTGATTCATCACATAAACAGAATTAAAAACAAAAGCCACATAATCATCTCCATAGATGTAGAAAATACATTTCATAAAACCCAGCACCTTTTAAGATAAGAACAGTCAACAAACTATTCAGAGAAGGAATATATCCCCGAATAATACAAGATGCATATGAAAAACAAGATGCATATGAAAATCACACAGCAAACATTTTCCTAAATGGGGAAATGTTGAAAGCACTTTCTCTAAGAACCAGAATAAGGAAATAGAACCCACTTTCACTACTTCTATTTTAACATAGTATTGGAAATCCTAGCTAGAGGAAGCAGGCAAGTCAGAAAAAAAGAAAAAAAAGGAGCATCTGGATTAGCAAAGAAGAAGTCAAAATATCTTTTTTTCCTGAAAATATGATCCCATAACCAGAAAAACCTAAAGAGTCCTCCAAAAAACTCCTTGATCTAGTATAAAAACTCACTGAAGTCTCAGGTTACAAAATCACTCTCCAAAAAAAAGCACTATTATACACCAACAATGACTAAACAGAAAATTAAATCAAGAATTCAATTCCTTTGTATATATATTTTTAAATGCCAAGGAATATCCTTCACCAAGTGAGAAAAATATCCCTACAAGGAGAAACCAAAGAACGCAGCTGTAAGGAATCATAGATTAAACAAACGTGAAAATACATCCCATGTTCATGAATTGACATAACTAATATTGAAAAAATGATCATAATGCCTAAAACAATCTGCATATTCATTGCAATTCCTATCAAAATTCCAACATTATTTTAACATGTTTAGAAAATTTGATCCTAAAATGTATAGGGAATCAAAAAGGAGCATGTATAGCCAGTGCAATCCTAAACAAAAAAAAAATAAAGCAGGAGGTATCTGATTACCTGACTTCAAATTCTTTTACAAGTCTGCAGTAACAAAAACAGCATAGTATTGGTATAAAAGTAGATACATGGACCAATATAACAGAATCTGAATCCAGAAATAAGGTTAAATATTTAACTCCAACTGGTCTTTGACAAGATGTATTATTCCATTCTTACACTGCTATAAAGACCTGCTGGAGACTGGATAATTTAGCAATAAAATTTTTTTTATAGACTCACAGTTCCACATGGTTGGGGAGGCCTCTGAAAAGTTACAATAATGGCAGAAGGTGAAGGGTAAGCAAGGCACGTTCTTCACAAGGGGAAGGAGGGAAAATTAATGCAGAGAAGCTACCAAATACTTATAAATCCATCAGATATCATGAGAACTTACTCACTATCATGAGAAGAGATTGGGAAAAATCACCCCCATGATCCAATTATCTCTACCTGTTCTCTCCCCTGACACTTGGGCATTATGGAGATTATGAGGATTATAGTTCAAAATGAGGATTGGGAGAGAACACAAAGCCTAACCATATCATTCCATTCCTGGCCCCTCCTGTAGGGAGCCAGCCCTACATCAACCATGGGTACTCTGAGTTTGGTGGCAACAAAGGAATGAGTAAAAGACAGATTATGAGAGACAGTGGGACCAGAGGGCCATCACTTATTACACTGGAGAAGGCAGTGAAGACCCCAAGCTCTCATTATTCACATCAATTATTGGTTGCAATCACTTTGATTTATAGGGTAGAGTTGGAGTGATAGTGGGGAGTGGGTGAAGTGATGGTGGAGTGAATCAGTGAGCTGGAACTGGTGTGTTATTCTAAAGATTGATAACAGTGGTGGTTTCGGAGTTTCACAAAACAAGGACATGTGATTATCTTTAACCTGTTATTTATGTGCAGCTAATGGAATGTGGCCCTTACAAGGAGCCTACAAGTCTGGCTACATCATAGTGCTACAAAGGGGTTTTACGTCTTGAGCACAATGTTTGTGGTAACAGAGCCTAGGCTACCCTGCACTGGATCATGAGGCATGGAGATGCCTTCCTCCTCAGAGGTCTCCTGCAGTCTTCCACAGTTTGTTATTCCTTGTTTAGGTGTTACTCATAACCAATTTATGTAGGCACTCTGTAAGTCATTTCTCCTTTGCTGTTTTTCCCAACATCCTCCCAAATGTCAGATTTATTTCACATTTCAACATCAATTGTGCTTTTCCAATACTCTACTCCCCTAAAATCTTGATTCATTTTGCCATTAACCCAAAATGCCAAGTCCAAAGTCTCATCTGAGACAAGGCAAGTCCTTTTCTTCTAGAAGCCTATAAAATCAAAAATAAGTTAGTTACTTCTAAGATACAATGGAGATACAGGCACAATGGAGATACAGTCATTGGGTAAATGTTTTCATTACAAATGGAAGAAATCAGCCAAAACAAAGATGCTACAGGCCCCATGCAAGTTTGAAACACTGCAGGGCAGCCATTAAATCTTACATCTGAATTTATCTCTTTTGATTTCATGTCTCACATATGGGTCATGCTAATGCAAGAAATAGGCTTCCCACAGTCTTGAACAGCTCCAACCCTATGGCTTTTGAGAATACAACCCTCTTCCTGGCTGCTTTTATTGGCTGGCATGGAGTGTCTGCAGCTTTTCCAGGCACACAGTGCAAGCTACCAGTGGATCTACCATTTTGAGGTTTGTAGGACAGTGGCCCTCTTCTCAGAGCTCCAATAGGCAGTATCCCAGTAGAGACTGTGTGGGGGCTCCAATTCCTCATCTTCTTTCCACACTGCCTTAGCAGAGGTTCTCCATGAGGACTCCACCCCTGCAGTAAACTTCTTCCTGGACATTCAGGTGTTTCCATACATCATCTGAATTCTAGATGGAGGTTCCCAAACCTCAATCTTGACTTCTGTGTAGCCACAGCCTCAATACCATGTGGAAGCTGCAAAGGCTTAAAGCTTATGCTCTCTGAAGCAATGGCCTGTGCAGTGCATTGACCCTTTTTACCCATGGCTGGGAAGCAGGTCACCAAGTCCTGAGACCGCACAAAGCAGTAAGTAAGGTCTTTCACCCAGCCCACAAAATTACTAGTCCTCCTAGGCCTCTGGGCTTGTGATGGGATGGGCTGCTATGAAGACCTCTGACATGCCCTAGAGACATTTTCCCCATTTTCTTGGTAACTAACATTTGGCTCCTCATTACTTAAGCAAATTTCTGCAGCAGGCTTGAATTCTTCCCCAGAAGATGAGGTTTTTATTTTTATTTTTTTATTATACTTTAAGTTCTGGGATACATGTACAGAACATGTAGGTTTCTTACATATGTATACACTTGTCGTGGTGGTTTGCTGCACCCATCAACCTGTTATCTACATTAGGTATTTTTCTGAATGCTATCCCTCCCCTAGTTCCCCACTGCCCAAACAAGTCCTGGTGTGTTACGTTTCCCTCCCTGTGTCCATGTGTTCTAATTGTTCAACTTGCACTTATGAGTGAGAACATGCAGTGTTTGGATTTCTGTTGCTGTGTGAGTGTGCTGAGAATGATGGTTTCCAGGTTCATCCATGTCCCTACAAATGACATGAACTTATCCTTTTCGTTGCATCACACTGATATATTTGGAACATAAGCTCCAATTCCAAACCATATCATTTTGAGCATAAAACTGAATGATTTAAAGAGCACCCAAGGTATCTCTTGAACATTTTAGTACTTAGAAATTTCTTCCACCAGATACTCTAAATCATCTCCCTCAAGTTCAAAGTTTTACAGATCTATAAGGCAGGGGCAAAATGCCACCAGTCTCTTTACTAAAGCATAGCAAAAATCACATTTTCCAGTTCAAAACAAATTTATCATCTTTATCTGAGACTGCTTTAGCCTGAACTTCGTTGTCCATTATCATTATCAGCATTATGGTCAAAGCCATTCAACACATCTGAAGGAGGTTTCAAACTTTCCTACATCTTTCTGTTTTCTTCTGAGCACCTCTAAATTGTTACAACCTCTGCCTGTTGCCCAGTTGCTAAATTGCTTTTACATTTAGAGTATCTTTATAGCAGCACTCCACTCTATGCATCACCAGTTTACTGTATTAGTTTGTCCTTACACGACTATAAAAATAACTGCCCAAGACTGGGTAATTTAGAAAGGAAAGAGGCTTAATTGACTTACAGTTCCACATGGCTAGGGAGGTCTCAGTAAACATAAAGTTATGGTAGGGGGACCTTCTTCACAAAGTTGCAGGAGAGGGAATGAATACAGGAGGAACTACTACACAGTTATAAATCCATCAGATATCATGAGAACTCACCCACTATCATGATACCAGAATGGGGGACATTACCCCATAATCTGATTACATTTACCTAGTCTCTCCCTTGACATGTGGAGATTATGGAGATTAGAATTCAGTATGAGATTTGAGAGGGGATACAAAGCATAACAATATTACAAAGCATATAAAAACATTAATTTGAAAGAGAACATACTATTCACTATATGTTGCTAGGAAAATTAAATAGCCACATGTAGTAGAATAAAGCTACAACCCTGTCTATCATTACATAGGAAAACTAATTCAAGATGAATTAAAGTTAAATACAAGACCTGAATCTGTGAAAATTCGAGAAGGGCACCTAGGAAAATCTCTTCTGGACTTCGGCCTACAAAAAAAATATTATTGTGAAGACTCCAAATGGAAACACAATAAACAAATGACAAATGGAACCTAATTAATCTAAAGGCCTCTGCGCAGCAAAATAAATAATGATTGGTGTAAACAGACAACTCACAGAATGAAAAAAAATTGCTAACTTTGCCTCTGATAAAGGACTACTATCCACAATCTACAAATAACTCAAACAAGTCAGCAAGAAAAAAATTAAAAAAAAAATCATCAAGAAGCAAGTAAACAACATGAAATAGAATTTCTCAAAAGAAGAAATAAAAATGGCCAACAAATATGTGAAAAAAGGCTAGACATCATAGACATCACTAAGCATCACAGAAATGCAAATTAAAACCATAGTGAGATATTACTTTATTCCTGCTAGTATGGCCATAATGAAAAAGTCAAATAATAATAGACTTTGTCACAAATGTGGTGAAAATGAAAGTTTACACACTGCTGGTGGGCTTGCAAATTAGTAAAATTTCTAAGGAAAATAATATAATGATTTCTCAAAGAAATAATAATGGATCTACCATTTTATCCAGAAATCCCACTACTATCTCCTCAAAGCAGTCACTATATCCCAAAGACACTCACATGCATATGTTTATCTCAGCAAAATTTAGAACTGCAAATATATAGAATCAACCTAAGTGTCTATCATCTGATTTGTGAATAAAGAAAACGATATATATGCATTATACAATATGTTACTATTGAATAGAACCAAATAATCTGCAGCAAACTGGGTGGAACTGGAGGCCATTTTTCTAAGTGAAGTAACTTATGAATCAAAAATCAAATACTGCATGTTCTAACTTATAAGTGGGAACTAAATTATGGGTACATGAAGGCATACTGAGTGGTGTAGGGGATACCGGGACTCAGAAAAGAGGAGGGGAGGGAGGGATGATAAACTGCCTATTGCATACAACGCACATTTTTGAGATGACAGGTGCACTGAAATCCTAGACATCACCATTATATAATTCATTGATGTACTCAAAAACCACATCTACTCCTAAAGCTATTGAAATGAAATTTTAAAAATTGTATGTTACTTATATTCTAAAGTTTCACACTAGCCTAGTTATCCAAGGTAGACAAGTTGAGAATGTTTTCTTTTGTTATCTTCTTTCAACTAATTTAATCCACTAAATTTTTTATCTTAATATATTTGAGACAGACAATTTTTAACATGTGCATTATAATCTTTATGTATTCTTTTTGTACTTTAATGTTTCTGCACTCTTCTATCTATCTACGTAACTCACAGATAAAAAAAAGGATAATTCTAATTTAAAATATTTCCATATTTCTTCTCTTTGAAATCAACTCTGACTAAAAATATTGATGTTTGTATACAGGAACATTTATAGATATGTGCATATACATGGATTAATACACACACACATATATAATATACATTATATTTACACAAACATATAATGCATACATATATATATATTACATTACATCTATGTGTGTGTGTGTGTGTGTGTGTGTGTATTAACTTATTATATATTCAAGCTCTATCATTAGAGATGACCTAAAAAATACACCTCAGTAGTAGGGAGTGCACCTGGCTTCTTTGATTTAGTTTCCAATACTGTTTTCCTAATAAAAGAAATCAGAAATTCTTGGAGAAAATAGCTGATTCTTAGACTGGGGCAAGAATTAAACAAAATGAGTCTAGAGCATCTAATATATAGTCCCAGGAAGTAAAAAAAATGCTCAATATAACAACTACAATAACAATAAAGTCCACAAAAAAGGGGTATGTCAAAGGGACACATGAGCCAAATAAAAGACTTTTCAATGGCCAAGGCTAAAACAGTTTCAGAAACAAAATAAATACAAGTGAGAAATGAATAAAGATTATTCCATACTGATATAAATTATTAAATAATACCTTAATAGGGGATATAGACAAATTTACATGCAGACAAACTACAAATATTTATGTAGATATTCTGTCCTCCAAGTGGTGGAGCATAACTCCCCACTGCCTAAGTGTGGACCACGTAGTGACTTCCTTTCAAAGAGGATAGTATGTAGAGGAGAATAAAGGGTTACAATGGATAAACATGAAACACTATGTCAATCAAGTAATAAGTATGAATATCAATAGTGGTAAGTCATGTTTATAGCATGTATCTTTGATACAATTAGGAGGTCACTTTGTCTCTGTAATCTTTATCCCCAAAATCTATAACCACAATCAAAACATAAGGAAATCATAAAGCAAATTCTACATGAGGATATTTTATCAAATACCTGATCAAGATTGCTTAAAACTCTCATTAAACAAACAAGAAATCTCTCAGTAACAAGTAAATTCTGAGAAATTATCATATTTAAGAATAGCTTAGGAAATATGAACACCAAATGTAATGTAATATCCCACATGGAAGCCTGGAACAGAAAAAAAAAAAAAATTAGGCAAAAACTAAGAAAGTTTGGTTAAAGTGTAATTTTCACCTAGCAATAATAAATCAATTTTGGCTCATTAGCTGTGACAAATTTACTACACTAATATAAGATGTAATTTTTCTGTAAATCTAAAAGTATTCTGAAATTAAAAGTTTATAAAAATAAGAAAAAAATGATTATTAGACAATTTTGAATATAGATGATGAGAAAATAAATAAAACCAATAAAAAACATGAAAGCATAATTAGAAACTTTAACAGTGAAATAGCTACATTTTTAAATCAATACCAAGGCCACCTACTTGGCTTTACCTGAATTTTCATAACCAACTCATCCCTCACAAGTCTCAGTTGTAGAGGCTGATGAACATGTCTAGCACCCATTCACCACCAAACCCTTCTCATGTCCCCATATAATACCATTTTCTCACACTCTTTCCTTATCATGCCTCACTGTACTACCCCCATTCTAGGCAGGAACCCCCAGCACTAATGGTCCCCTTATTTACCAACTCCACCAAGCCGCACACCTCCCAGCTAAGGCAGNGGTCCCCTTATTTGCCAACTCCTCCAAGCTGCACACCTCCCGGTTAAGGCAGGAGTTATACACTTCTGAGGACACCAAACAAGATCAGATGAAATCTCAAAAGGGAACAGATAGGCTGATGAGGCAGCACAAAACAACAAAAAAGAAAACAAAAAACCTCCCTTTCCTCTGCCCCTGACCCTCTCCTCCTCATCACCCCCACAATCCAACCCCAGTATTCCCCCACTGAAAAATTTTCACTACTAAAATAAGGAGCCTCCTTTCAGGGAAACTGGATAATCAAAAATCAAAAACTCATCCTGCCTAAAAACCAAACCAAGAAAATTCTAACACCTCTTCACAAATCCTTCTATATTGGTGCATACTCCTGTAATATCTCCTTCATCCTTACTTCTATTCGCCCCATCTATTTACCACACGAAAAAACAACCTCAAACTGTCATGGTTGTTCTGTCACTTCCTCTCAAGGGGCCTTCCACTCTCCTCCTATCCCTCCCTACCCATCAGATAAAAGGAACAGTCTCTCTCCATAGCATACCAAATATTAAAAGTTCTCTCCTCTCTCCCCATTCCCACACAAAAAAGAGTTCTTATCTATTCCTTGCTCATTTGCAAGGAGAGTTTAACTATCCATAGGACTCCATCAGTCACCTCATAAACCCTCTAAAAAAGGCCTCCTCTCCATACAACCCCTATTAAATCTGTCCTCCAGATACAGACTCCAATTCTTTCTCAAGTTCCTAATTCTTTTAGTAGTCAGCCCCACTGCCTCTGCTCTCTCAAAGACTCTTCTCACTTCTACAAAACCCAATCTCCCAGTCTCTCCCACTCCTTGTTATTGCACTCCATACAATCAGACAATGGTCCTAGCTTCATCTCCCAAATCACCCAACAAGTCTCTCAGTCCCTCACCATCCAGTGGCGACTGTATATCCCAAACCAACCCCTTCATCCAGAAAAGTCAAAAGGGTAAATGGGATCCTTAAAACTCAGTTCACCAAACTTACTCTCGAAGTCCAAAAGCCATTGGCTCCCTTCTACCCATAGCTCTAGCCCACATCAAAGCCAGCCCCAAAGCATCCTCCCTTCTCAGCCCATTTAAGTTAATGTATGGAAGCCCTTTCCTCTTACAAAACAGGCTCCCTCCTAGGAGAATATCTCCCAACACTCTCTCTCATTTGACACCTCTGTAAACACGCCCACCAAACCCTCTCAAGGGCTCACAAAAGGCCCAGTTAACCAGGCCCTACTCCCAGGAGAATATGTTTTTCTAAAACCCCTTAATCCCGCAAGCCTTAAACCAAAATGGGAAGGTCCCTTCCAGGTTCTCCTCACTACCCACATGGTGGCCACTCTCAGGATACACTTCTTGGTATTCTCTCTCCAGGTAAAAACAGGCCCCCAAGGCCTCTACTGGTCCATCTACTACTTCGTCGCCAACCACTCGTCAATACTCCAGCATCATCCTCGGGCAAACCAGACTCTGCCTCACATCCATTCCAGAGGGACTGCCATCAGATGATTAGGCAAAATTACCCCCTCTCTATTTGTTCCTGCTCCTTTCTTATAAATCAAGTGTTATAACATCCTTAAATGGAAATTGCTTAGTCCATCCTCCTTGTGGGAACTGCCTTACTCTCTTGCTTGCAGTAGGTATATATACCGTAGGCACCTCAACGTGGAACAGCACGCAGAAAGCCTTCATTGCCATAATTTTTTGCCTAATCATTGCCCTTACAGTAGGAATAACAGTCCCTGGTAAATAACTACCCCCTCTTTTTTCATGTCCTGTCTCTCTTCTTCCTGTCACTTCACTCTCTTTCTTCACTATCTCACGGAGGATATTACGTGGTTCCTCCCTGAAGAACTTATTCTCACCTCATTTCTAGATTGGATAACTGACCTTATCTTCCAAAGCACTCTGTGCAATTTCACCCCAGATGAAGTCCAATTTTTTACCTTCATCCTTACCCTTTGCTTATTTGCTATTCCTACTCGCCCCCACCAACACCTATCCCATTCCCTTACCATGCTACCTTCACCACACTCTCAACTCAACTCAGTTCCAACTAAACCAATTTAACCCAGCTCTGGCAAGCAACTGTTGGCTGTGTCTCTCTGTCTCAGACACTGCCTACACTGCCATTCCGGTCCCCACACAAGACTGGATCCATACCAGAATAACCTATCACTCCCACTTTCAAGTAAGAAGACCTCTTAAATATAATTTACAGCTATTAATACAACTCTAGGAATCCTTCAAAGAACACAACAATCCTCCATCTCCCCCTGGACAATCAGTTCTGTTATTATGCCCATATCTCACCTCCCTTACTTCCTATATCAATCAAACTCGGCCTCTACTAAACCCCATCACTACACAAACAGCTCTACTCTGTCAGGCCCCACAGTGCTTTCAACACCATTCCCCAACCAGCCACCTTCTAGGGGTGCAGCTCATACCTCTGCTTGTGGGACTAGGAGTAGCTACATGAACTGCGGGTGTTGCAACAAGAACTGCCGGGCTCTCTAACTCTCTCTCCTACTATCGCTCCCTCTCCAAAGTCCCTACAGACCGTATAGAGGACATAGCTAAGTCCATTTCTACCCTCTGAACACAAATAGATTAACTGGTTGAAGCTGTCCTCCAGAACCACAGAGACCTTGATCTACTTACGGCTCAAAAAGAAGGTATCTGTGTCTTCCCAGGCTAACAATGTTGTTTCTATCTCAGCCAATCAAGAATAGTGCAAGATGCAGTCAAAAGACTCAAAGACCAAGCCCCATAATTAAAAGAAAACAATTCTTCTGCCTGGCCCCCCTGGCCTGGCATGTCTCTCAGCTCCTGGGCCCCTTGGCTGCTTCCCTTCCTCGGCCCAGCTATAATTCTCCTCCTCCTCTTGGTCTTTGGCCCTTGTCTGCTATGCCTTTTCACCCAGTTTTTGCAGAGTCAATTACAAGCTTTTACCCATGACACAATACATGGGTCTCTATTCAGCATGAAGTATCTACAAATTAACAGTGCCTCTTCTCCCTTTCTTTTATATATATATATATATAACAAAATGCTGGAATGTTAGGGTCACAGCAAGACAAACCCATAGACCCCTTCCCCATTCTCCCCTGCTAAGCTGAGCTCACAGCAAACAGTCCTATGCCTTGCAAACAGGGTACCTGGGTTCCAGGAGGTGGTCACACCTGGCTCTTGAACCCAGGATGGTGATCCAATTAAGCAGGATGCTAGCACCTAAGAACCAAGAGGCGGTTTTTCTTAGAATAGCACCAAAGCCACCTGCAAATCCCCTATAAAACCCCTATTGTATGTAAGCCAGGCTGCTGCCTTCACTGCCTGTGGTGAGCCAGCCAGCCTGGCAGGTTGAAATAAACTTGCTAAACCTGACCCTGGGTCTGCCTCTCCATCCTTCAATCAACTTTACAACTTCAATAGACAAATGGAAAGTGTTTGGCAAAACCTAGCACCCATTCATGATAAAAGCACTCAACATAAAGGGATATAAAATAATTTAAATTGATTAGCGTCTACATAAAACCCATAGCTAATATTAAAAATAATAAAAGACTTCCTCCCTAAAATCAGAAACAATTGACAAAATTCTACCAGACTAACCAAGAAAAAAGTAAAGACACAATTTACTCATAACAGGAATAAAAGAGGGCATTAAAAGGATTATTGATTAAAGACTTGAACCAAACAAAATAGGTAACTTAGATGAAACTTACCAATTGCTGAAAGGAAAAACTACCATAAATCACTCAAGAATAAATACATAATATAGCCTCTTAAAGGACTTGAATTAGTATGTAAAATCTTCCAGAAAAACTTTTTCAGGGCTTAATGGTTGCACTGGCAAATTCTATCAGACATTTAAGAAAAAAACAATAACTCTACACATTCACCAAATAGAAAATAAAGGGTATGTTTGCAGTTTTACTCACCTATCATAAGAAAATTGGTCATAACTTCATTAATCAGATGACACTTCTGACACTAACTCAGTGAAAATACCTGGCCAAGATATTTTATGTTCCCTGAAATTATTGTTAGCTCTAGAATTCAATAACCACTGACATATTTGAATATTTCACTTTTTCTGGTTTACATGTACTTCAGAACTAGGTGGCAAATTATAAAGTCTATAAAGAAGTTTCAACAATAATTACGTGTAGTAGTAAGGCAAAATTTCCTCAAGGGCACATCTACTTTACTTAACTCAAAGGTCTTTGACCCAGACCTGGGTGAGAGACTATAATTATCTACAGTGGTAGTTAAGTTCTATTTCTCTTCCAAAGGCATGAATAGATTGTACTTTTCTCAGTTTATACAAGTTAAGTAATACCTATGTGAGTAGATTGCTTCTTCATTTCTTTCCTAAAAGTTCCATAATTAAGTAACCATATCCAAAGTTTATAACATACATACCACTTCCTGAATTTTGATAAGCACGCCTACCCTACATCTTCCTAAACGAACATTATATACATGTTTATGGATTAGTTACATAAAGAAAGTGGGCTCCAGTGTCTCAGTCTCTCTCTGTTTCCATTATGAGACTCTTTGTTTAAACATTTTTCTCTTACATACTCAACTTTAATAATTTAAAAACTGAAAAATTAATTTTATTAAGAATTTTGGCATATATTTACCAGTTTATTCTTTGTGACATGATGAAAGGGATGTTTTTTCAATCTTGTGGTAATATTGCTTATGACAGATCTAATTCAAAATTCCAGTTGTTTAAAGCTGGAACACCAAATCCTTTATTAATTGGTCTATGGTAGCAGACATAATGACATCAGAGTATTCATATTAGTAAGTACAAGGTCTCAGGTAACTAGAAGTTGTGGCTTAGTTTTATTCTTTTTTCCCTCAACACCGTGTGCTTCATATTTTTTTCTAGATTATAAATGGGTATTTGAATTTTTTCATTACGTTTTAATGCAACAACCAATTCCAAGTGTCATACATTTTTCTATATTCTGTTGCCTCACAACCATGATCAATTTCATTATTAGTATTTTTATTTTGTTAGCAATCCATAGAAACCTATTATGAATAACAAAATGATTTTTAAAATAAATAAAAGTTTACCAGGACATTTAAAAACTGAAGGAAGACCTGAACATAACTACATTAGGCAAAAGCAGAAATAGAGTAACTTATAGAATTCCATAGTCAGAAAATAATTTCTTAGGTGCATAATGTAGACCACTTGTTGATACTGGATTTTCACTGACTTTTACTAAGATATCTATATCATTTATCACTACTTGTAGTCATGTAGTCATACACAATTATGAAGGATCATTTGAAAAAAGAATAATTATATTTGGTCAGTTAGACATTATAGACAACTCCAGACACAATCTAGAGTATTTGCCTTCACAGTATTTCAGTGTTTCAAAAACAGGCACGTAGAAATGTCTGGATCTGGCACATGTCCTATGTCAGCCTAGTGGCCAATCTCAGTCAGTTTCTCTAGACATAAGGTGTTCTACTTTCCACAAACCCCAGTAGACTTCTCACGGCAATGGGGCTCCATTGTGAGTCATATTTCTGGTATATTTTTGCAAACAAGCTCAGGTTTTTAACAGTTTCTCTTATACATATAGTGAAACTACATTCATTATTGATAACAATTTAACCTAAGTTTAATTCCGTTTAAATCTCTTTACTAGCTTTACAAGCTTCTAAAACTTAGGTTAAATTTTTACAAATAAATCTACAACCTTGTAGAGCTCTTACTCCCTCTCATGTCACATGTTTCAATATGTATTTTCCCTTATCCAAGTGTGCTTTAAATATAGTAAAACTTCCTACTTGAATATGACATAAGGATGAAAAATTTCCTTTAAATTTAATAATGTCATTTTGTTAGCCAACTGAGCTGTTTCAATTAAAGAAAAGAAAATTTTGGGAGGATGTTCTACAGCCATTCTGAGCCTCTTTGGCTTCTTATCTCACACTGTTATCTTTGTTCTTGAGTTCACAATTACGGTAGAACTACAGCTGAGAGGTAGAACACAGGTATCTTCTTCACTTATTGTAAGTCCAGTATACCCAAGAATTCACTATGATTTCTGGGGTTCCGTTTACAAAAACCAGGCATGTGCCTTTATCTCAGTGGCATTCCATTTCTATATTCTCTGATTTTATGCCTTTGTGAATTTTGAACAGAAGCAGAACAAAATTTTCTGCAAGATTTTTTAAAGATGGTTGCAATGTACCAATATCTGGTTTTTGAAAGACACATAAAATAATATGACAATGTTATTCTTTACCACTATAAAAGTCAACAAATAGTGGATTTCATGGAGCAGTATAAATTATAGAAATAAACATGTCAATATATACATTTTACAAATATTTGTGTGTGTGTGTGTGTGTGTGTGTGTGTGTATATATATATATATATATACACATATATATATAACTGTTATGAGGCAATTGGCGTAATTCTTACTAAGTTTTAGCATTTTAGCAAAGACTTTTAGTTAAGTAATTTCTTTAGATGTTATAGCTAGAAACCTGCACTGAGAAGATACATTCAAGGCAAGTTTCTGATTTTAAAATTGGTCAAAAAGATAAATAGCACCTTTAAAAATATTATTTTTAAAGAATATTATGGCACGTCATAATTTTAAAATATTTTATTCATATCTTTATTATAACATCATAGACTCAATCACATCTTTCTCCATTTCTAAATTAAGAAACAAAATATTTTATTTAAAAAAGTAAGAACAAAATGGAAATGTTGTTACTGATAGAAACTATATCGGAAAATTTGGCTTGGTTTTGAAAACTAAAAGGAATTGCTAATCATCTACCCTCCAGTGCAGACCTTGGGACATCCCACTGAAAGAGAGACTCAACAAATCAGGTATTCTTTTCTAGGTCACTGCCTTTAATAGGCCAAGATTTTTCCCATGTTCAAAATTTGAAAAGACTAATTTTCCTAAATGAAGAAACATAAACAAATGCTACCTGCTACCACCATCATTAGGTCACTTGCTCCAACGAAACAACAAAAAAAAGGATTTTGTCAGAATCCAAAGAGAATTCCTCCACTTTGAAAGGGGAAGCAGTGGCATGGTGTCTCTTTTACAAGGTAACTAGAGGGCTGGATTACATTTCACAGAATTCCCTTTCTATCATGTTTTCAGTAAGGGTGAAAAGAGAGATTCTTTGGAGATTTGGAGAGCTGGGGAAATCGGCAGCTGTTTTATAATTTATACACATAGTTGCTAACTTGATGACTTAACTCTGTCTGAAAGAAGTAGCTGAGCCCCCAGCTGTTCTTTTTCCTTAAATCTTTCTTAGGCCTCTGGGTACTGGTCTATGTCTGAGTATTTATCTCTGCACAATAGACTAGCTACAAAGGTAAAAAACATTAAAAACCTGACACAGGTTTCAGCCTTTTTTTGTGGGTTTCCAGGCCAAGCATGTGGCATCCATCCTACCCTTGATTTACCCTCACTTTACCTTCATTGTTTTCTGATTGCCTACCCTGTGGATTTCAAGGTTCAGCAACAAACAAAGAGACAGGGTGCTTTCAGGAGGGTTTAACAAGCTTTCCTAATATCTTGAGGACAATTCCCTGTAAGGAATTGCCTTAAGGATTTTTGTTTTCTGACATTCTCAGGTTTTTGTCTCCACAACTTATTGGTTTAAACCTTTAACTATTGTTTAGCCAGATACATGACCATCATTCTGGGTACTGCAGTCTATCAGTCTACCATCTTCATTAAGTGTGTTCACTCTTACAGACTGTCCCTTGTGACTATTTATAGGACTGTTTTTGAGCCTACAAAGTTTTGTCCTCATAGATCAAACAATGAAATAGTTATGTCTACTATAAGAACATACTGAATTCAAATTTAAAAGTTCACTTCCCATGTGTATTGCTCTCTAAAATATGTCTATCTGCATTGTACAACATACTCATCACCTGTGCTATTAACAAAATCAAATATAACCATAAAATACTTCAATAATCAAATGTTATAGATATCAAAATTAAACTACCAAAAGCATACTACGGCATCACATTTTCATACGCTGTTCAATTATCTAATTACTAGAGAGAAATTAAAATGCTCAATTAAATTCCTTTGCAAATAAAGCTTTGAGGCTGAAGGAATTAAAAGACAAGATCAGGTTTTATTGATCTTTCAAGTTAAAATTTCAAAGGAATTAAAAATAAGCTTTTTAAAAAAAAATTCTGCTCAGTCTAACCTCAGGAATTTTCTCTTCCAGAGTGGGGTTGACATTTCTTCAGCATTGCTCATTGCTGCATGTATCCTTTAGTACCTCTGAAGGTAAATTACATCAATGCCATACGTATGACATGCCTCCTTTTAAAATAAGTATTACAGGTTACTAGAAAACACAGTAGTGGACCAACACTCTCTGTTCACCTGTTAGTCTTAGAGGGCGAGTCAATCCTTAGTGTTTTAGAAATTGTTCCAACCTGATTTATTTTTATATTATATAATATTAAGTATCGTCCAAGATGAATGTCGAGATTTCGTGGTATTTGAGGACCTAAAGATCAATGGAGTGCTCAATTTTACACTTGAAATAAACACAGTCGGTTTTGTCATTATTCTTACTCCATATCCTGATAACATAATTTCAATTGGGGGAAATATCTCAGTAGAAGTTGAACTTGGCTCTGTGCCTTAATTGTATGTAGGAAAATTCCTTCTATATAGAGTGTCTTCTTTCTCAGAAAATGGAATTCAAAACATTCTTTCAAAGCAAAGGTATTTCTAAAGTTATAATTGCCGGGCGTGATGTTATTAGGGTTTTGCTCTGCCTCTCAGACTGAACAGCGGTGGCATGATTGTAGCTCACTGTAGTCTTAAATTCCGAGGCTGAAGTCATCCTCCTGTTCCAACCTCCCCTTTGCTTGAACTACGGGTGCACACCACTGCTCCAGGCTAATTAAAAAAAAATGTAGAAATAGTGTCTTGCCTTTCTGCCCATGCTGATCTTGAACAATTGGCTTCAAACAATCCCTCCCACCTCCACCTACCAAAGTGCTGGGGTTACAGGCATGAGCCAATGTGCCTGGCTCAGGTGCTAGGTATTTTTGGTTGCTGTTTGTTTGTTTTCAGGCTGGAATGCAGTGCTGTGATCTCGGCCCACTCTAACATCCACCTCCCAGGTTCAAGAGATTCTCCAGGCACAAGGTTTTATTAAGGTTTCTTTCTTTGCTAACTTTTCTTAATCTTTTAATTTCCATTTTTGTTACCTAATTCGCACTGAGGGCGAAGAAAAGATAAAAGTAAGCTTAGCTTCTATCATTGATTAAATGTTTGTCCACTGGTTTCCTCTGCTGCTGTTAAGGATGTCTATGGCTAGCCATTGATAGGATTCTACAGAATTTTCCTACCTTGAGAAAAGTCCAGATAGAGACAAAAGACAGGAAATAAGAATGAGATGATGCAATGTAGGTTGTACCATAGTGAAGTCGGTTGAACATCATGCAGATTTACCAGCTACCTTGCTACCATGGCAAATGTTAGAAAGATTTATATATAAATCCTTTTATGTAGAGTTGCTATATATATACATATATATATATGTGTGTGTATATGGCAATGATGCAACAATTGATGTCTCCAAGATGCACCAATAAAATAGTAAAATATACTTCTTAGCAAAAAATATTTATTTTTGTTTTATTTGACAAAAAATAAGATTACAATGCTTGATTTTATATTTCATCAAGTAAACAAATTTAACATGAAAAATCTTCTAACTGAAGAACTGACACATGCCTGTAGATTTTCCTCTCTTACTTACAATAATTCAGTAAGGAAATTATTTTTATTTACCTATCATTCCACATGCATAAACAGAGCCTTGATGCAGTTAAATAAGGTGTCCAAGGTCACACAGCCAGGAAGTGCTAGAAGCAGGATTTAATTGCCAGCAGTCTTCCTCCAAAGTATGACCCTTAAACTAATTATGTTATAAAGTCCTATGAATAAAAAAAGTGCTTCCTTGAAAAAAAGATAAAAATTGAAACATTCTGCCTGTGGTAAAAATTATCACTTATGTATAGGAAAACTCCAAATTGTGTCACATCTTTTGACAGGCTGTAGCATCAGTTCTGAGAAACTACTTGTATGTACTATACATCTGTGTTGACTAAGAAAAACATACTTCATTGACATTTTCAAAATGGCACTGTTTTAAAATCTCTATTGCAAATGATCAGGCGAGAAATCACTGAGGTATTAAGACAGTTAATGCAGGCAATGCTACAAGCCCTTTAAAAGGACCGGCACCATTGTTAGTAGATAAATTATGCAAGCTTGAGCATGTACATCTGTTGATTTGCCAGATAGCTAATTAAAATGCATTACAGCCATTAAGTTGTTTAAAGGCACATTTTGTGATTCCATAAAATGTCATTTATCTAGTTTAAACTATAGTTGTTTTGATCTCCCACACAAAAAACCCATATTTTGCATATAAATGTAGCTCTAAAGAAGATGTGCTTTTCTTTTGACCTTAGTTTGAATGGAATAGCATCTATTTTGACTGACATTTTAGTGGACAAAAAATGGCATGCTTGGTACATTGATTTTGGTTGTTTATCAGGACTTTTTAAAATTTCAGTGTCATTTTTAAGTTTGGAGCACATGTGCAGGATATGTGGGGTTTGTTATATAGGTAAACATGTGCCATGGTGGTTTGCTATGCAGATCATCCCATCACCTAGGTATTAAGCCCAGCATCCATGAGCTATTCTTCTTGATTCTCTCCCTCCTTCCATGTCCCACCCCCTGACAGGCCCCAATGTGTATTGTTTCCTCCAACGTCCATGTGTTTTTATCATTCAGCTCCCACTTACAAGTTAGAACATGCAGTATTTGGCTTTCTACTCCTGCATTGGTTTACTGAGGATAATGACCTCCACTTCCATCCTTGTCCCTGAAAAGGACATGATATAATTCCTTTTTATGGCTGTATAGAATCAGGACATATTTTTTATGTCTGTATAGGTAATTATGTTCAATATGACAAATGTTTTCATAATAATATTATGATCTAACATTTACTGAGTTTTGATATATACCAGGAACATTTAATTTCTTAATATAGTTTATATTAGAATCCTTGATACTCAGAAAAAACCTTTGGAGTATGTTTCTCAACATTTGCATTTTGCAAATGACGCAAAATAGTTAAATATAACTGTAAGTAGGGGAAAGATCCAAGATGACTTAGCCAGACAGCCAAGACCCAGAGCCTTAACCATTTCCTTTTACTATCTTTCAGTTTTTCTGATAGGTATCAACTTTAATTTTCTAAGGAAACAAGAAAAATAAACTAGATTTTCTGTTCCTGCAGTAAATTCGCTAACATTGTTTAAGCTTTTTGCAAAGATTATTTAATCTAATCCTATTCTTCTAAGGATAGTCCTACTAAAGCTAGGAAAAAAACAACTACTATGTAGTTTATTATTCTAATTTGAGGACCATCAATGCTTTGAATATAGGCAGGAATATTTAGTTTGGTTCATATCCATGGTAACTAAAGGAATCAAGACTATTTCACATAATCATGTTATAGAAGGCAAAGAATAGTCAGACTTTGACTTATTAAAGAGGCTTAAAGTTAGACAAAAATAATTCAAACTCGGAAATATCCTTTCTCTTCTCCAACTCTTTTCTATTCTTTCAAAGGCATAAATCCTTAAGCTAAAAAACAAGAATCCACTATTTTGCTTAGAAAATATTTATATGTCGTGAAGTTTCAAATTTAATTAATTCTACTGTCTTCACTCAGAAAGACAGTTTATCACTATATAATTTTCAACAGGAATTTAATATTGCACAATATACTCTTAACTGTGAGGTAATATTGAAACTACTAAAATTAACTTCTTTAATTTTACATGTTTTCGTCTGACAAACTTAGAATTAAATAGAAGAAAGTGACTGCATTTCTTCATTCCTCCCTTTTGTTCTTTCCTTTTTTCCAATGATATAAAGAAGTAATGTATGTGTTCCCTTAGCCATGTGTTGCCTTTCCCCTAATTTTCTGGAAGGTAGATTCATATATGTCTGCCCACATTTTTGCAATTACATGCAGAGTTTTTGGCACTGTGGTAGGACTTTGGAAACACACCTAATCTATTTTTCTGTATACAAAAAGCCTCAAATCTAAAACCTTAGAGAAAAGAAACCCATTTGTGCATGTACACATGCATACATGCATGCATGCATGCATACATACATTTTTCTATAAAAATTGGCAAGAAAAAAATAATGTGACTTGATTTATGGTTGGCTCTTTCTAACATGTTGATACCAGGTGAAATAAATGGCTTCAGCATTACAGCCTGTGGCTTGAGTGGTCTTGAAGAATAGTAAGGATGTGAAATACTATTAAAAGAACAGATTTTTTTTTTTAACAGTGCATTTGCTTGTTAAATTTCCTTACAGGGGGATACAGTTAAAAGAATATATTCATAAGCAGTTGCTAGTGGTTTGACCTCATGATTGAACACTTGGAAAAACAGATGGAAAGACTGCTAGTACGATGGTATATAGTAATTATGTGAATAAACTCTCTTGAATAAGGAAATGGTTACTTGTCTATTTGTTTTAAATAAGGAAGCTCAGCATAGTAGCAGAAGAGGCTCTAGATAATACGCCAAGACAACCTTTTCTGTTCATGCCTGCCACATTCTTTTCCTAGCCATCCCAGTGATTGTTCAATGGGCTCAAGAAAAATAAAGTTTATGCATTGGCTTAAATTATAAGTTTCACCTCACCAAAACTGATCTTACTACTGTTGATGGTTTCTATCAACAAAAGAGATCAAAGCTGAAATCATTCCCAGAGAGACAGGCAAGCCACCCAACTGCACAGTGATTACATTAGAGATCTAGAGTCAATGCTGTGTCTTCACTGAAACATACATTCAGTTTGATATGTAGATATACTTCTCTTGCCAGTAATGCTTCTGCCTGTACAACAAACTATGGAATTCCTAAATGTCATATTCACCATCCCTATAACCCAAAGAGCATTATTTCTGTATGTAAATAATTTTATAACAAAATAAACAAGAAAATGAGAAAAAGCTCATACTATGGGATTTACATGTCCATCAATGAAGGTATATCACCATCCAGAGGTAGTTGGAATGCTAGATGGGTGAAACAGTCCAATGAAGACTCACTTGTGGTACTGGCTAGGAGAAATTGGTATTCTATTCAATGAAAACTGAAATCTACTCTTTTATTTTTTATTGTACTTTAGGTTCTGGCGTACATGTACAGATCACACAGGATTGTTGCATAGGTACATACATGGCAAGGTGGTTTGCTGCCTCCATCTCCCCATCACCTACATCTGGCATTTCTCCCCATGTTATCTTTCCCCAACTTCCCCAGCCCCAGCTGTCCCTCCCCTAACCCACCCCAAGAGACCCCAGTGTGTGATGGCCCCCTCCCTGTGTCCATGTGTTCTTATTGTTCAACACTCGCCTATGAGTGAGAAAATGTAGTGTTTAATTTTTCTGTTGTCAGTTTGCTGAGAAGGATGGTTTACAGATTCATCCATGTCCCTATGAAGGACACAAACTCATCGTTTTTTATGGCTGCATAGTATTCCTTGATGAATATGTGCCACATTTCCCATGTCAAGTCTATCATCAATGGCATTTGGGTTGGTTCCAGGTCTTTACTATTGTAAACAGTGCTACAAGGAACATATGTGTGTATGTGTCTTTATAATAGAATGATTTATAATTCTTTGGGTATATACACAGTAATGCGATTGTTGGGTCAAATGGAATTTCTACTCCTAGATCCTTGAGGAATCACCACACTGTCTTCCACAATGATTGAACTAATTGACACTACCACCAACAGTGTAAAAGTGTTCCTATTTCTCCGCATCCTCTCCAGCATCTGTTGTCTCCAGATTTTTTAATGATTGCTATTCTATCTGGTGTGAGATGGTATCTCAATGTGGTTTTGATTTGCATTTCTCTAATGACCACTGATGATGAGCTCTTTTTCATGTTTGTTGGCTTCAGATAGGTCTTCTTTTGAAAAGTGTCTGGTCATACCCTGTGCCTACTCTTGAATGTTTTTTTTTGTTTGTTTTGTTTTGTTTTTTCAAGTAGGTCTGTTTACATTCTTTGTAGATTCTGGATATTAGCCATTTGTCAGATGGGTAGATGGCATAATTTTTTCTCATTCTGCTGGTTGCCAGTTCACTCTAATGATTGTTTCTTTTGCTGTACAGAAGCTCTTGAGTTTAATTAGATCCCATTTGTCTATGTTGGTTTTTGTCGTCAATGCTTTTGGTGTTTTAGTCATGATGTCCTTGCCTATGCCTATGTCCTCAATGGTTTTGCCTAGCTTTTCTTCTAGGATTTTTATGGTGTTAGGTTTTATGTTTAAATATGTAATCCTTCTGGAGTCAGTTTTTGTATTGGTTGTAAGGAAGGGGTCCAATTTCAGCTTTCTGCACATGGCTAGCCAATTTTCCCAATGCTATTTATTGAACAGGGAATCATTTCCCCATTGCTTGTTTTTGTCAGGTTTGTTAAGGATCAGATGATTGTAGATGTGTGGTGTTGCTTCCAAGGCCTCTGTTCTGTTCCATTGGTCTGTATCTCTGTTTTGGTACCAGTACCATACTGTTTTGGTTATTGTAGCCCAGTAGTATAGTTTGAAGTCAGGTAGTGTGATGCCTCTAGCTTTGTTCTTTTTGCTTAGAATTGTCTTGACTATGTGGGCTCTCTTTTGGTTCCATATTAAGTTTAAAGTAGTTTTTTCCAGTTCTGTGAAAAAGGTCAATGGCAGCTTGATGGGGATAACATTCACTCTATAAATTACTTTGGGCAGTACTGCCATTCTCACAATATTTATGCTTCCTAACCATGAGCATGGAAAGCTTTTCCTTCTGTTTGTGTCCTCGCTTATTTCCTTGAGCAGTGGTTTGTAGTTCTTTTTAAAGAGGTCCTTCACATCCTTTTCAGTTGTATTCCTAGGTATTTTATTCTCTTTGTAGCAATTGTGAATGGGAGTTCGCTCATGATTTGGCTGCCCATTTGTCTGTTATTGGTGTATAGGAATGCTTGTTATTTCCGCACATTGATTTTGTATGCTGAAACTTTGCTGAAGTTGCTTATCAGCTTAAGGAGATTTTGGGCTGAAATGATGGGATCTTCTAATTATACAATCATGTCCTCTGCAAATAGAGTTAATTTGACTTTCTATTTTCCTAATTGAATATCCTTTATTTCCATTTCTTGCCTGATTGCTCTGGCTAGAATTTCCAATAATATATTGAATAGGAATGGTGAGTAAGGGCATCCCTGTCTAGTGCCAGGTTTCCAAAGGAAGGCTTCCAGCTTTTACCCTCTCAGTATGATATTAGCTGTGGGTTTGTCATAAATAGCTTTTATTATTTTGAGATACATTCTAGCGATACCTAGTTTATTGAGGGTTTTTAGTATAAAGGGCTGTTGAATTTTGTTGAAGGCCTTCTCTGCATCTGTTGAGATGATCATCTGGTTTTTGTCTTTGGTTCTGTTTATGTGATGTATTATGTTTATAGACTTGCATATGTTGAACCAGCCTTGCATCCCTGGGATAAAACTTACTTGATCCTGATGGATAAGCATTTTATGTGCTGCTGCATTCAGTTTGCCAATATTTTATTGAAGAGTTTTGCATCAATGTTCATCATGGATATTGGCCTGAAATTTTCTTTTTTAGTTATGTCTCTGCCAGGTTTTGGTGTCAGGATGATGTTGCTCTTATAAAATGAGTTAGGAAGGATTCCCTCTTTGTGTATTATTTGGAATAGTTTCAGAAGTAATGGTACCAGCTCCTCTTGGTTGGTCTGGTAGAATTTGGCTGTGAACCCGTCTGGACCTGGCCTTTTTTTTGGTTGCTAGGCTATTAGTTGCTGCCTCAACTTCAGACCTTATTATTGGTCTATTCAAAGATTCAACTTCTTCCTGGTTTAGTGGTGGGGGGGTGTAAGTGTCCAGGAATTTATCCATTTCTTCCACATTTACTGGTTTATGTGCATAGAGTTGTTTCTAGTAATGTCTGGTGGTAGTTTATATTTCTCTGGAGTCAGTGTTGATATCCCCTTATCATTTTTTTATTGCACTTATTCAATTCTTCTCTTTTCTTTTTTATTAGTCTTCCTAGCAGTCTATTTTGTTGAACTTTTCAAAAACCCAGCTTCTATTGATTTTTTGAATTTTTTTTGTGTCTCTATCTCCTTCAGTTATGCTCTGATCTTAGTTATCTCTTGTCTTCTGCTAGCTTTTGAGTTTGTTTGATCTTGCACCTCTAGCTCTTTGAATTTTGACAATAGCCATCCTGAAGAAATAGAGTGAACCCACACATCCTCATATTTGGTTAGAATATCAAGATTGATGAAAACACACACACACACCACAGACTAAAAAAGTTATATTATGTTTATAATAAATTCTGGGAAAAGCAGTGCAGGCTTCCCAAGATGGTCTAATATTGGCTTGAGAAACAGCAATAAGGGATATATGGCTTGAAATTTTTATGGTGATTATAATGTGAGGCCAGAGTAAGAATTCTCAAGAGCAGGAAGAGCCTGGCATGGTTTGAATCTCCTGGTGACACCACAGGAAGGAACAACAGATCTTTCTCATTATCTGCTCAGATTTGGAGCAGTAAATGTAGGGCTAGAAGTAAGGTTTAAAAACCGTGAGCAGGTAAACATCAACAAATGGAGTCAGACTCAATTACAGTGTTATTCTACAAATAAGCAACAATATGACTAATAAAATGATTATTGTTTTATATAAAAAAGAAGTTAAATTTATGAGAAAGGACAATGAGAATAGTTATGCTAACCAGTGAAAATATAATTGAAATGGAAAGTTTTCTATGAAGCACAAATCAGCAAATTAAATTCAAAAGCTAAAAATCTCTATATATCAGCAATCGTAAAGCTGATTAAAAATACCCTAAATAGATAACATCACGCTAAATAATGTTCTATAAAGTTTAGATTTTCCCAATCTTAAGAAATGAGAGCTTACTATGCTACTAATTTATTTCCATAATCTACATTGAAAGTTTTCCAAATATTGTAATAGCACATAGGCAATAACCAATATCAAGTTAGAATTAAGTTGATGAAACATCTATGATTAAATTGGGAATCTTTATACTTCTTGAAGAAGAAATAAAGGAGTTCAATGAGGCAGAGGAAGGTAAATATTACTGAGCATGGTTGGTATGGTCTTAAGTACTTTTATACATTATCACATTTGACTCTTATGGCATTCCTATGATTAAATATATTATTATTCCTGTATCACAGGTAAACAGACTTGTCCTATAAAATATAGCTAATAAGGGGGTGAGCCAAGATATGAACACATTTCTAGATGATTCCTCAAATCTCACTGACAATCATTGACAATGAGTATAGAATGAAAAGTGGATCTTAAATGATTTTACAAAGTATAATGGTTTATGAAGGAACTTTTATATTACATATTTACCCACTGATATTTTATCTATAAACATAGTTGCTTTATATGTATAGTCAAATGCAGATACAGATTAGAGTGTGAAGATTATATACAAAAGTATTGTGTTTATGTTTGAATATTTGAACTATTTAACTTTATTTTATATTAAAATTACAATTTCTATTTTCACTATTATACATTTGTTAATATTTTATGATGAGCATGTATATAAATATTTTGTGACAAAACACAATTAAGAAAAAATTAAAAAGTGAGCATGGGTTAAGAGAAAAGACATACAGTACTTTAATAATTATTAAACTGAACTTTTAATTTGTTGAATTATTGAGAAATTAATGAATAAAATGTGGAAATCAGATAAAATTTATTCATTATTTTTAAAAACAAATGGGAATTTGAAGTTCTGTATTTAACATTCTCCTCGTTTTTCAATAGACAGAAGACCCTACATTGTATGAAAAATAATGAGAAGGAAAGTAATTATTTGCAACTCTGGAACACCTAATTAAATTAAATATAGGGATTTTTTTAATCCCTTGATCTGAGTGCTGAATCTTTAGAAAAATTAAAGTACCAGTTACTTGTAGACATTCTACTACAAAAGTCTCATTTTACTTATAAAATAGGTCAGTCCACATTATACTTTTCTTCATCTTTGCTAACATTTTCTGTATCCGTTAAGGCTTTGACTTAATTAACTTAATTAACTGTATCTTCCTTTTTTAGGACTCAACAGTTTCTATGTAACAAAAATGATTGAATATATTTGACCGGTTATATTCATTCTAATTAAAATGTATTTATTTCTTTTAAAAGAAAGTTCTTTTTATCCATTATATCCTCTCTATTAGACATATATTCTTTTTCTGCATAGACACAGGATTTAATGAGTTATCACAATTTGAAATGGCTATTCATGTGCAATTTTAGTTTAATAAGATATGTCATGAGTTTCAGATTAACCACTAACCATTAGAACTGTCAGTACAAAATAATTGTAGTAAATTGGTTTAGGTTTCATCCGAAATTTTAAATGCCAATAAAATAAGTCTTGTAGTACTTTTTCCAAGAGTTAGTTGCAATAATTTGTGATCATTACTTACAGATAAGCAAGATAAAATCTTAAAATTTGTCAAATGTTTTACATTTTTAGAAATTTAAATCTCTATCCCACATCTATGTATTTCTTAGAAACATACAATTTGTACTCTGCAGGGCTATTACATCTTTCTAATTTATCTTTGTAATGAATTGTGAAGCTCCTGCTGGTTAGGTCTTTCCATTAACTTGAATTTTCTGCTGCTGAGGAACTGAATGTTTTGCATACAGTAAGACACGCATGTTGAAATCAGAGAGCTATTCATTTTTATTAGGTAATTAGAGAAATAAATGACACTAGCATTTCTTATTGAATAGGAAAATTACAAATTAAAAGCTGATACCTCTGAGAAGTTTAGTTAAATTTTATTTTGGGTCTAATATCAAATTCATTGAGAATCAGCGCCTTGGAAACATAAAGCTTTGTTTTCTCCTGCTTAATCTACGACATACCATATATTTTGGTGAGAGATGTGGCCCATAATTATTTATAACTATTATAATTGCTGAATCTTCTTTATTGGTTGACAGATTATCTGCTGTTGATACACAATTCAGTGGCATTTCTGGTTCATTTCTTTTTGGTACAAAGGATTTATTTTTTCACAAAACCTCATCTTACCAAGTAATTTATGTGTCTCACAGAACTCCCCACTGAGTAAAGCTAAAACATAATTCAATGCTCTCATCCACTGTCGAGCAGGGTGGAATCCTCCACCAGTCTATCTCCACAAAGTTTTCTGTTTAGTTTAGATTTGTTTTAATATTTATTAAATAATTTTTAAAAACCGTAATAAAATCAGTGCATACTAACGTAAAAAATATCTTCAGCATTCTCATTACAAAAAAGGTAACTATGTGGGGTAATATACATAAATATATTAATTTGCTTGTTTGTGACATCATTTCATAATGTACACATCCATGAAAACACCCTATTTTATACCTGAAATATGTACATTTTTCCATCAATTATACCATTAAAAGCTGAAAAGATTTATTTCTCTGTCCCAAGGTAATTTAAAAATCTTCATATTATCTTCCTCAAAGTTTTGTAGTAGTTAGTGGGGATTTACATTTAATTGGCTTATTTGCTTTGAAAACACATTTTAAGTAGCACTTCAAAGATTATTGGTTTAACTAATTTATCTTTTTAAGACAGACAAAGTTAGAAATGACAGGAATTTTTTTTAAGAAGACATATTTGGATGGCCAAGTTTCCATGGTTCTACACAGTTTTTTTTTTTCTTAATCATGATATATTACAATGCAAACCATACTTAATATGTTACCTTAAATATATTCCATATCATTCACATTTTACCTTTTCCCTAAGAAATAACTAGATAGGTATATTCAGAAATTCTCCAAACTGAGGTTTTAACTAGCACTCTCTTTCTCATGTTTCAAATTTAAAAAAGGAAGAATTATAGATAATTTACAACATTATGTATCCCTTTTTTGCAAATTACCTTTTACTTTAATTCGTATTGTTTTTCTGTATCTTTTTAAACTTTCTTATAGCTAGCAATTTCTACTTTTAACATTAAATCGTTTACTTTTGTTGTTAATTTAATAAAATGACATGCATCATTTACTTGGGAGGGATATTTGGAATGCAATTCAAATAAAATTTGTTTTTAACATGTATGTATTATTTAGGCAAATGCTAACTAGACATTTAATGCATTGACATGCATTTTCCACTCTTTTAGGCTTAAAAGAATTGCTAAATCTCACATGATGTAAATATTACTCTATATTTTACTTTAGCTTATTTATATCAGAAGAATTTATTCTGGATTTCACTTTGATATTGCTGTGAGCCACAACTGTAATGTTTTTCAGATAGTGAATAAATAATTTTACTATCATTTACCAAAGTACTGTGCTGCCACTCACTTGAAATGACACCTATTTTATTTAATTTATTTTTTATTGTATATTTAGAGGGTACAGGTGCAGTTTTATTACATGGATATATTGCATAGGGGTGAAGGCTGAGCTTTATATGTAGCCAACAGCAGAGTAGTATTCATTTTACCACTTAAGTACACTCACACCCTTCTGATTTTCTCACTCTACTGAGTCTCCAATGTCTATTATTTCACTCTCTGTCCGCATGTATGCATTATTTAGCTCTCACTTATGAGTGACAACATGAAATATTTGGCTTTCTCTTTCTGATTTATTTCACTTAAGATTATGGATTCATCTCCATCCATATTGATGGAGATGAAAACACACAATTTCTTTTTTATATGCGCAAGTAGCATTCCATAGCACATATAAGTGTGTGTGTGTGTGTGTGTGTGTGTGTGTGTGTGTGTGTGTATCCAATCATCCACTGATAGATACTTAGGTTGAGCTGGTAACTTTTCTAAAATAATATTTTATAATGTCTTATTTATTAATTTATTTTAAAATTGTGTGGCTACATACATGGTGTATATATTTATGGGTACACGAGATGTTGATTTCATGACTTTGCTATTGTGAATAGGGTTGTGATAAACATATAAGTATCTTTTTAGTAAAGTCATTTCTTTTCCTCTGGGCATATATCCAAGAGTGGGATTGTTGGATCAAATGGTAGCTCTACATTTACCTATTTGAAAAATTTCCTTACTATTTCCCACAGAGGTTATATTAATTTATATTCTCAACAACAGTGTATCAGCATTCTCCTTTCTCTGCATTTTCACCAATAACTTTTTTTTTTCCTCTCTTCAAAGCCATTCTAACTAGTATAAGATGATATCTTGGAACCAACCCAAATATCCATCAATGATAGACTGGATAAAGAAAATGTGGCACAGATATACCATGGTATACTATGCAGCCATAAAAAAAGGATGAGTTCATGTCCTTTGCAGAAACATGGATGAAGCTGGAAGGCATCGTTCTCAGCAAACTGACACAAGAACAGAAAACCAAACACTGAATGTTTTCACTCATAAGTGGCTGTCGAACAATGTGAAAACAAGCACACAGTGAGGGGAACATAGCACACTGAGGCCTGTTGCGGGGTTAGGAGCTAGGGGAAGAATAACAAGTGGTGGGGGATTTGGGGAGGAATAGCATTAGGAAAAATACCTAACGTAGAAAACAGGGTGATGGATGCAGCAAACCATCTTGGCACTGTATAACTATGTAACAACACTGCAGGTGCTGCAAATGTAGCCCAGAACTTAAACTATAATAAATAAATTTTAAAGTTAAATTTTTACTAAGATTAAATATGAAGTAATGGTAGTATATGTAAATTTATATCTGTGTGTATGCTTGTATATATATTTGTGTATGTGTGTGTTCACACATACGCCCCTAAACAAACACATGCACACATACAAGTAGCAAGAGTGCAAATAGAAACATTTTTAGAGAGAGAGTGACATCAGCAAAGAAGCGGAACAGGTCGCTCCAAACACCCATAAGTCCACAAAAATATGGAACAAGAAGCAAAAACCGTCAAAGTCAACCATTCCTTAACTCCGGAAAGAGTCAAAGGTTTACAGAAACCAAGTACAATTTGAATCAAGAAAAAGTCAACTTAAAAATAGAAGAAGAGCATTGTGACATTTTAACTTTCTCTTTCTCCAAACTCTGCCAGCTGAGTTGGACTTCAGAAGATAATAGCCTGCATTCCAAGTGTGAGAACATGATCCTTGATTCCACTTGATTCCAAAGGGAGCAGAGCATATCTTATTCACAAAGAATTGTGTGTGTCTTTTCTAACCCATCAGGGGATACTTGAAAAACTGATACAAGATGTTCATCTCTGTTTCACTTAACTTGGAGCTCTTCCAGTGTAGAAAAGCAGCAGGCAGTGTTCAAAACACATTGTAAAGTAGGGTGATCCCCACAACTAAAAGAAACTCTCCCTATCTCTTCAAAAACAAAGCCCCTAATAACCTATTTTAACGTAAATCACTATGTTTTAATTGATGAATTATCTATGTCTTGCAATAAGATTGCATTTCTTAACATCGACTATATATATATATATATATATCTTCATCATTCTACTGTCAACATATAGTAAAGAGACTAACATAGTAAAGAGACTAAGAGATGTGGTAAAGTCACTAAAGTGTTAGTGACTTTACCACATCTCTTAGTCTCTTTACTATGTTAGTCTCTTTACCATAAAAAGTCCTCCAATAAAAAAAATGACTGATCATAATATAAATAGCCATTGTAACTCACATAGAAACTGAATTTCATTTTTATGAAAATCTTCATTTTTGTTTAATTATTCAGTTAAAGTTTTCCATTTAAATACATGCTATTTATTTAAAAGTTACAATGAACTGATGTAATCTCCTTTAGTGTTTTATTTACTTCATTCTGTTTTTTTTTTTTTTTTTACTGAATGCTCCCTAAAATTTGGTCTCCAATAGTTATTTAATATAATCCAAGGACAACATAAAAAATTCTACACTGGAAGATATTTCTGAAACCCTCAGATAAGAGAAAAATATACTTCATTTCTGAAACACAAAATTCAGGAAACAAAGCTGTAACAAAACTGAATTTATCATTGTTAACATAGACAAAAATAGCTTTTAATCTTTCTAATTTCATTTTCCTGGAACAAAGTGCAAGATGGCAAAATAGGAGCAGCTCTGGATTGCAGTTCCCAGTGAGAGCTATGCAGAGGGTGAGTGATCCCCCCATTTTCAAATGTGCATCTCAATGGGACAGGATGTAGCCCAAGAAGGGTGAGCAGAGGCAGGGAGGGGTGCTGCCTCACCTGAGAAATGCAACCCCTGGAGGACTCTCCCTTCCTACCCAATGGAGGACATCAGGGGTTCTTCCAACCACTCCAGCATTCCAGTTCAGATACTGCAATTCTCCCACAGTTTTCGCTGCCCACAGGCCAGGGGATTCCTGGGCTGAAAACTGCCATGAGTTTCCAGCATGGCTGTTTCAGCTAGTGCCCCTGGTTTCTACATGAAAACTCACACAGGGCTGGGTGGCCATTTCAACTGGTGCTCGGAACTCCTGGGAGACAGAGCTGCCCATCCAACTGAAAAAGAGAGGGCTAAAAGTAGGGAGCCAAGTGATCTGGCTCAGCAGGTCCCACCCAACATGGACCAGCAATCTGAAATGCTCTGGCTTGAGAGTTTCACAGCAAGAGCAGCAATCTGAGCTTGACCCAGGACAGTCAAGCTCTGTGAGGGGAAGAGCATCCACCATTACTGAGGAAGTTTGCCATTAGCAACGCAATCCACCATTACTAAGGCAGTCCACCATTACCAAGGCAATCCACTGTTACTTAGGCAGACTACAATTACGGCAACACTAACTGTAACTCTGTAAACAAAACCGTAAGGAAGTTCACACAACAGCTGGGCAGAGCCCACAGCAGCTCAGCAATGCCTCTGCTGGCAGAGTGTGACTAGACTCCCTCCTTGCTAGGTAGCACATCTCTGAAAAAGGTAGCAGCACTTCAAGGACTTATAAATAAAACCCGACCTTCCCAAAACAGAGCATCTGAGAAAAGAGGCGATCATGAGTTC
>NW_016107692.1:62374-72698 GCF_001604975.1 Cebus imitator | reverse complement strand
AGAGGGGCCTATTAGAAGGAAAACTAAAAAACAGAAAGATATAGCTTCAAAATCAACAAAAAGGATGCCCACTAAGAGGCTCCCATCCAAAAGTCACCAGCTACAAAGACTACAGGTAGATAAATCCATAAAGATGGGAAGAAACCAACACAAAAAGGCTGAAAACACCAAAGACAAGAACGCCTTTCCCCCTCCAAGGGATCACAACTCCTCACCAGCAAGGGAACAAAGCTGGATGGAGAATGAGTCCAATAAATTGACAGAAGCAGGTTTCAGTAGGTGGGTAATAACAAACATATCTGAGTTAAAGCAATATGTTCTAACCCAATGTATAGAAACTAAGAACCTTGAAAAAAGGTTAAAGGAAATGCTAACTAGAATAACCAGATTAGAGAAGAATATAAACAACTTGATGGAGCTGAAAAACACAGCACGAGAACTTCGTGAAGCACACAGAAGTTTCAATAGCCAAACTGATGAAATGGAAGAAAGGATATCAGATATTGAAGATGAACTCAATGAAGTAAAATAAGAAGGCAATATTAGAAAAAAAAAAGTAAAAAGAAATGAACAAACCCTCCAAGAAATACAGGATTATGTAAAAAGACCTAATCTACCTTTGATAGATGTACCTGAATGTAACATGGAGAATGAATCCAACCTGGAAAACACCCTTCAGGATAATATCCAGGAGAACTTCCCCAACCTAGCAAGGCAGGCAAACATTCAAGTCCAGGAAATACAGAGAACATCACAAAGATATTCCTCAAGAAGAGCAACCCCAAGGTACATAATCATCAGAATCACAATGGTTGAAATGAAGGAAAAATATGCTAAGGGAAGAAAGAGAGAAAGGTCAGATTATCCACAAAAGGAAGCCCATCAGACTCACAGTGGAACTCTCAGCATAAACCCTACAAGCCAGAAGAGTGGGGGCCAATATCCAATATCCTTAAATAAAAGAACTTTCAATCTAGAATTTCATATCCAGTCAAACTAACCTTCAGAAGCAAAGGAGAAATAAAATCCTTTACAGACAAGCAATTGCTAAGAGATTTTGTCACCACTAGGCCTGCCTTACAAGAGCTCCTGAAAGAAGCACTAAACATGAAAAGGAACAACCAGTACCAGCCACTGCAAAACCATACCAAATGGTAAGGAGCATCAACGCAGTGAAGAAACGGCATCAAGTAATGGGCAAAACAACCAGCCTATAACAAAATGGCAGTATCAAATTCAAACATAACTACATTAACATTGAATGCAAATGGCCTAAATGCCCCAATCAAAAGACACAGACTGGCAAACTGGATAAAAAGTCAAGCCCCAAAGATGTGCTGTATGCAGGAGACTGATCTCACGTGCAAATGATCACATAGACTAAAAAAAGAGGGGTAGGAGAAGATTTAACAAGCAAATGGAGAGGAAAAAAAAAAAAAAGCAGGAGTTGCAATCCTAGTCTCTGATAAAATGGACTTTAAACCAACAAAGATCAGAATACACAAAAAAATGGCATTACATAATGGTAAAATGATCAATGCAATAAGAAGAGCTAATAATCCTAAATATATATGCACCCAATACAGGGGCACCCAGATACATAGAGCAGGTTCTTAACAACCTACAAAGAAACTTAGACTCCCACACAACGCTAATGGGAGACTTTAATACTCCACTGGCAATATTAGATCAATGAGACAGAAAATTAGCAAGGATATCCAGACCAAGTAGACCTAACAGACATCTACAGAACTCTCTACCCCAAGTCCACAGAATATACATTCTTCTCAGCACCACACCGCACCTACTCTAAAACTGACCACATAATTGGAAGTAAATCACTCCTCAGCAAATGCAAAAGCACCGGATATTATTACACTAGTGAATTAACCATTGTGAATCCAAGAAAACTAAGCTCCTGCTTCCAATTTGGGCAAAGAAATGGTACCACCAGTGAGGTGAACACTGTAGAAATTAAGTTATGTTTTCCTCAATAATACTGACCTTACATTGTAAATTTAATAATTTAATCTCCCCTCATCAGCAGTAAGTTAACAATGACATTTATAATGAAAATTATCAAGTAAGCATTAATGAGATCTCATATACCTTATATTATTTAAACAAACAGATCCTGGACTACCAGCAAAGTTTTGACTAGTCAAATTTCTCTAAAAAATTGTTCCAATTTGCCACTTAATATTATAAAGCAAAGAGTAAACCTTCTTACACAGGCCAAGATGGCTGACTACAAACAGCTGTGGTTGGAGGCTCACGCTGAGAAGAAGGAAAACGGCAAATTAATCCTGCACTGCCAAGTGAGGTATACAGGTTCTGTCATTGGCACTGACTAGGTAGTTAGCACAACTCAGAGCAAGGAGAAGCATGGTGGTTCCACAGCTTACCTGGGAGCCACACTGGGCAAGGGGAACTTTCACCACCCAGTCAAGGGAGGCAGTAGTGATAGTGCTACCTTGCCCAGGAAACCATGCTTTTTCCACCAATCTGTGCAACCCATGGATCAGAAGATACTCCTCATGAGCCCATGCCACCAGGGCCTTGAGTCCCAAGAATTGATCTGTGTAGATTCTCAGTGGCCACTCAGCTGGAGACTGCCTAAGACTACTGAGCTCCCTTGGGGATGGGCGATTGCCTGCTGCCAAAGAAACTGAGCTCCTGGAGGGAGAGGGTAGCAGTAATCACTGAAGCTCCAGTTTGTCGTTTTTCCCCTACTGGTGCCAGGGAGACTAGACAATTGGAATCTAGGAGGAATTTCTCACAGCACAGCATAGCAGCCATGGCAGATCCTGGCCAGACTGCTTCTGTAGGCTGGACTCTGACCCATCCCTCTTCACTAGGTGGGGCCGCCCTGCAGGAATTTTAGGAACTCCAGCCTGGAGTTTAGGGATAGAGCTCTGATATCTCTGGGACTGAGCCCTTGTGGGGAAGGGGAGCTGTGGTCTCCACTGATCAGCAGACCTAATCTTTTCCCCTGGTAGCTCTGAGGAATCTGGGCAGTGTGGGCAAGTGGAATTCCCCCCAGCACAGTGCACCCCCTCCACCAAGGGGCAGCCCTTTCTTTAGTGAATCCAAGATCTCATACCTCCTGACGGGGTAAGTCACATAAACAGGGGTTGCCAGACACATTATACAGAAGTGTTCCCATTGGTATCGGGTTAGTTCTTTTCTGGAACAGAGATCCCAGTGAAAGGAGCAGCCATGTTTGCTGTTCTGAAGCCTCCACTGGTGACACCTTCAGGCGCAGGAAGGACCCAGGTAAATAGAGTCTGAAATGGACCCTAGCAAGCCACAACAGATCTATGAAAGAGGGGCCTGACTGTTAAAAGAAAAACAAACAAACAAACAAAAAACAGAAAGAAACAACAACAGCATCGGCAAAACAAACAAACAAACAAACAAACAAAAAAACCCACATTCTAAGGTCATCAGCCTCCAAGATTGAAGCAAGATAAACTCACAAAAATGAGAAAGCATTAATAAAGAAACACTGAAAACTCTAAAATCCAGTTTGCTTTTTTTCCCCATAATGACGGTAACACCTCTCTAGCAAGGGCATGGATCAAGGTGGATGCTGAGATGGATGAATTTACAAAACTAGGCTTTGGAAAGTATGTAATAATGAATTTTGCTAATCTAAAGGAGCATTTTCTAATCCAATGAAAAGAAGCTAAGAACCATGATAAAACATTACAGGAGCTGTTAACCAGAATAACCAGCTTAGAGAGGAAATGAATGAAATGATGGAGCTGAAAAACACAGGATAAGACATTCACAATGCAACCACAAGTATCAATAACCAAACAGACTAAGAAGAAGAAAGGATATCAGAGCTTGAAGGCTATTTTGTGGAAATAAGACAAGCAGACAAGATTAGAGAAAAATGAATAAAAAAGGAATGAACAAAACCACCAAATACGTAAAAAGACTGAACTTATGACTCATTAGTCTACCTGAAAGAGACAGGGGTAATGGAACCAAGCTGTAAAACATATTTCAGACTATCATCCAGAAGAACTTCTGCAACCTAATAAGACAGTTCAACATTCAATTTCAGGAAATTCAGAGAACTCCAGTAAGATATTCCATATCCAATAGTGAGAGACTTTCACACCTCACTGTCAATATTAGATCTTTGAAACAGAAAATTAACAAAGATATTCATTACTTGAATTCAGCTATTAACCAAGTGGACCTCACAGATATGTAAAGAACTCTCAACCCCAAAACAACAAAATATACATTATTCATTGTGCTGCCTGGCACTGACTCTAAAATTGATCACATAATTGGAAGTAAATCACCCCTCAGAAAATGCAAAAGAATGGAAATAATAACAAAACTTCTCTCAGACCACAACACAATCAAATTAGAACTCAAGATTAAGAAACTCACTCAAAATCACCTACCTACCTGGAAATGGAACAACCTGCTCCTGAATGACTCTGGGGTAAATAGTGAAATTAAGGCAGAAATCAAGAAGTTCTTCAAAACTAATTAGAACAAAAAGACAATGCACCACAATTTCTGGGTTGCAGATAAAGCAGTCTTAAGAGGGAAATTTATAGCACTAAATACTCACGTCAAAAAGCTAGAAAGCACTCAAACGGACACCCTGACCTCACAACTGAAATAACTAGAGAACCAAGAGTGAACAAACCCGAAAGCTAGCAGAAAACAAGAAATAACCAAGACTGGAGCAGAAATGAAGGAGACAAAAACAGTAAAAACCCATAAAAAAATAAATCAATACAGGAACCATTTGTTTGAAAAAAAGAAAAAGAGTAGAACACTAAGTAGACTAATATTAAAAAAAAAGAGAGAGAGAGAGAAGAATCAAATGGACACACACAAAAAATAATAAATGGGATACTACCACTGACCCCACAGACATAAAATCAACTATCAGAAAATACTATAAATACCTGTATGCAAATAAACCAGAAAATATGGAAGAAATGGGAAACATACACCATCCCAAGAATGAATCAGAAAGAAGTTGAATCCCTGAATAGAACAATAACAAGTCCTGAAATTGAGACAGTAATCAATAGCCTACCAACTAAAAAAGCCCAGGATCAGCCAGATTTATAGCTGAAATCTACCAGAAGTACAAAGAGGAGCCTACACCATTTCTTCTGAAACTAACCCAAACAATTGAAAGGAGGTGCTTCTTCCTAACTCATTTTATGAGGCCAGTATTAACATGATACCAAAACCTGGCAGAGATACAACAAAAAAGAAAACTTCAGGCCAATATTCCTGATGAACATTGATTCCAAAATCCACAACAAAATGTTGGCAAACTGAATCCAATAGCACATCAAAAAGCTAATTCACCACATTCAAGTTGGCTTCATCCCTAGTATGTAAGCCTGGTTCAACATACACAAATCAATAAACATAATCAATCACATAAACAGATCTAAAGACAAAAACCATGCGACTATCTCAACAGACAAAGTAAAGTCCTTCAACAAAATTCAACATTCCTTCATGTTAAATAATCTCAATAAATGAGGTACTTATGGAGCATACTTCAAATTAATAAAAGCCATTTGTGACAAACTCACAGCCAATATCATACTGAATGGGAAAAAACTGAAAGCATTCCCCTTGAAAACTGGCACAAGACAAGGATGCCCTCTGTCATCACTCCTATTCAACATAATATTGGAAGTTGTGGCCAGGGCAATCAGGCAGAATAAATAAATAGGGTATTCAAATGGGAAGAGAAAAAGTCATACTGTCTCTGTCTGCAATGACATGAGTCTATATCTAGAAAACCACATTGACTTAACCCAAAAGCTTCTTAAGCTAATAGGTGCCTTCATCAAAGTCTTAGGATACAAAAAGAATGTGCAAAAATCACAAGCATTCTTACACACCAACAACAGACAAGCAGAGAGCCAATTCATGAATGAATTCTCATTCACATGGCTAAAAAGAGAATAAAATGTTTAGGAATACACCTATCCAGGGATATGAGGGATTTCCTCAAGGAGAACTATAAACCACTGCTCAAGAAAATCAGAGAAGACACAAATGAATAGAAAAACATTACATGCTCATGTATAGGAAGAATCGATATGATGAAAGTGACCATACTTCTCAAAGTAATTTATAAATTCAATGGTATTTTCATTAAATTATCATTGACATTCTTCATAGAATTAGAAAAACTATTTTAAAATTCATAAGCAACCAAAAAGGAGCCTGTATAGCCAAGACAATACTAAGAAAAAATAATAAAGCTGGAGGCATCATGCTACCTGACTTCAAACTATAATACCAGGCTACAGTGACAAACACAGCATGGTACTGGAAAAACAGACACACAGACCAATGGGACAGAATAGAGATCTTAGAAATAAGACCACACATTGACAACTATCTGATCTTTGACACACCTGACCAAAAAAAAAAAAAAAAAATAGGGAAAATGATTCCCTATTTAATAAACGGCATTGGGAAAACTGGCTAGCCATACGCAAAAAGTTGAAGCTGAACCCCTTTTTTTCATCTTACACAAAAATTTACTCAAGATAGATTAAAGACTTAAATGTAAAGCTCAGAACTATAAAAACCCTATAATAAAATCTAAGCAATGACATTCAGAACACAGGCATGGGTGAATATTTCATGATGAAAATATCAAAAGCAATTGCAACAAAAACAACAATTGACAGATAGGATCTAATGAAACTTAAGTGCTTCTGCACAGCAAAAGGAACTATCATCAGAGTGAACATTCTACAGAATGGGAGAAAATTTTTGTAATCTATCCATCTGACTAAGGTCTAATATCCAGTATCTACAAGGAACTTAAACAAATTTACAAGAAAAAACCAAACAACCCCATTAAAAAGTGGGCAAAGGACATGAAAAGACATTCCTTAAAGGAAGACATTTATGCATCCAACAAACCTATGAAAAGAAAGTTCAACATCACTGATCATTAGAGAAATGCAAATCAAAGCCACAATAAGATATCATCTCACACCAGTCAGAATGGTGATTATTAAAAAGTCAAGAAACAACAGATGCTGGCAAGGTTGTGGAAAAACAGGAATGTTTTTACGCTGTTGGTGGGAATGTAAATTAGTTCAACCATTGTGGAAAATAGTGTGGAGATTCTTCAGAGACTTAGATCAGAAAAACCATTTGACCCAGCAATCTCATTCCTGGGTATATACTCAAAGGAATATAAATTATTCTACTATAAAGCTACATGCAGATGTATAATCATTGCAGCACTATTCACAATAGCAAAGACATGGAATCAACCTAAATGCTGATTAGTTATATACTGAATAAAGATAATATTGTACATATACACCATGGAATACTATGCATCCATACAAATACATGTGATCATGTTCTTTGCAAATACATGGATGGAGCTGGAAGCCATTATCTTCAGGAAACTGACAACAGGAACAGAAAACCAACACCACATGTACTCACCTATAAGTGGGAGATGAGAAATGAGAACACATGGACACAGGGAGGGGAACAATGCAGACTGGGGCCTGCCAGAGGGGCAGCAGGAGGAAGAGCATCAGGATAAATAGCTAATACATGTGGGACTTAAAACCTAGGGTTCATAAGTGCAGCAAATCACCATGGCACACATTTACCTATGTAACACATCTGCACATCCTGCACATGTATCTTGGTACTTAAAATTAAATTAAACTTTTTTTTTAAGGGATATATTTGAAAGAAAGAATTTATAGCTCTCCAGGGAGTTCTATTAATGCTTCCTTCTAAAGACAATTTTTGTGAAGAATTCAGAATATTCTAGCAATTCCAGAACAGAAGTTCCAAGCTCAGCAGGTAAATTGAAATCAGATGAGGTGGGACTGGGTCTGGAAACAGATGCCCTCATTAAGTGGGGCAGCACGAAGGACACCAAAAATCACTTGAGGGGTTCATTTGAGGGGTCACAATCTAAAATACATACCTCCTTTCCTAAACTGTGCGAGATGATTGCCTCTTTTACTAGCCAAAATAATTTTTGTAACAACAAAAAAAGAGCGAATCTTCCTTTTATAATAAAATGATCTCAAATAAAGTAATATCATTAACATTAGGTGCAATGACTATCAAAAACATCCCCCTTATAAGAATTTGTAAGAAATGTTAAAAACACATTTTTCTTTACAAAAGCCAAACTCAAAATTAAGATTATCATACAAAAAATTAATCCATAATCTATATAAACAAATATGTATGTCTCGCAGGCAATTAATTTATACAATTAACATGGTGATGTAATACTGTTATATTATTTGATCCATAGATTAAAAAGTGAGAGTAACACATTACTATCCATATCTCTTAGAAAATATTTTTTTCTTATTGACCAATTTAACAATGTAAAATAACCTTAGCCAAGTGTAGTGTGCTTACCCTGAGATTTTGCAATCCTTTAACGTATCTTATTGAGAGATTGCCCTCTTTTCTCCTAAAATTCAAAATTCCTACAAGTCATTCTGACTTTCTCGGTATTCAAACTGCTATTACACAATAGCAGTTTTTACTGTCCGCATTTTTCCTGATGGAGACTGTTAGGCCTGTGGACTTACATTGTCTTGGATCAAATGGTTGGAGATTAAAGAACAGTGTGATTGGTATCTCTACTACCTCTTTTGTCCAACACATCCAGTAAGTGGTTCACATTTTTATTTATGAACCTTGGATAATTGTGTAATAGTGTTTAGAAATGGTAATAATGTTTATAATGTGGATAAGAGTAATAATATTTAATTGCACTGTTCTATATGAGTGGCTTAGGGAGGACTGGGTTAAAAAAATTTTCTCTTCCTTATTCTTCTTGCTAACTCCCATGCTGGTAGAGGAGATGGGGGGGCTTTTGGAACATGTATTCAAATAAGCATTTGCAATCAAGCACAAGTCTTGTCGTGACAAGATGTATTTTTAACTTATTTAAACTGCCTAGGCTCTAAAAAAACAACTTTTTCTCTCATCAGAAAGAATTTTTTATGACACAATTAGGATCAGTAGACTGTATCTACCTAAGGATATAGGAAGACAAGCAGTCTTTTGTTATACTTTGATTTGTATGTCATAACTGTGTATTTTTTATTTTCTCTAAAAGTCAGTGCAATAAAAAATGCAAAGACTGGAACATATAGGTTTTGTTGTAAATAATATTTTACTCTAAGTATATATTAATTGGGCTTTGACCAGCAGAATGGAGGTTTAATTAAATAACACATTCACAAGCAGACATCAGAGAGGTCTAAGTTGTCAAAATAATTAAAAAGAAAATGATCTAGAAAAAAAAAGTCACAAGATAAAACAGAATAACCAAATGCTTCTAATCTTAGACTTATGCTTATATTGGTGACATTGAGATTAACATTTCACTACATATTCCAAAGTATATAAATGTATGCAATGTCCAACTATTTTATCACATATCTCAGCATTATCCATTCAATAATTATTTTGGAAGAGCAAATAAACACATTCTTTTTTTAAAAGACTCTAATATTAATTCAAAGCTTTTGTATGTCCATATAGATCTAACTATAAAAAGGTACTTGAATAAAATCTTAGATATTTTACTAAAAATATATAGACAGTATAGATTTTTCACTTTATAAATATCTTCTCTACTGTATCAGTGGCAGCTTGCCCATCAGTCTTTTCTTGTACATTCTCCTAGTAACAACTTTTTCTATCATTTACAGTTATGCTTATTGTAAGATTTTTAAACCAAAATTTGTCATTCTAAATAAATGCTTTATGATGTACTTTTGCCCTCATATTCAATTAAAGAGACAATTGAAGAAATCACTTATATATAAAATAGCTGTCTCAAATCTTCTACGTATTTTCTTTTTAGGTCAAATAATCTCAGATTCTTTAGCCATTTTAGTCTAACACACTGTCACTATCTACATGGGATAGCAGTGGTTTTCATGGGGTTCTCTCTGTCTCCTTCCTGATCTCCCTGTTTTTAGCTCATCTGTCTATGTAAGTATTACACTCTCTCAGTCTCCATCAATTGCCAGATAACATATCTACTGCTTTTGTTTATTCAAATTAAGTTTTTAGAAAGTTTTATTATTCAAATAATGTCTTTCAATTTCAACATTGTAATTTATTTTTGAATTTTTAAATTATTTTTAAAAATTTTGTTATGTATTTGAATGTTGTATAAGATGATGTTTAGCTACATAAGCACACATATTATTATTTATATGCTATATTAGTTTTTGACAGTTGTTTTTTGACACAAAAGTTGCTCCATAGTTTGATCCGACTACACCTA
>NW_016107692.1:57200-61184 GCF_001604975.1 Cebus imitator | reverse complement strand
AAGAAAGGCAAGGACTTCATGACTAAAACTCCAAAAGCATTGGCAACAAATGCTAAAATAGACAAATGTGATCTAATTAAACTTCAGAGCTTCTGTACAGAAAAAGAAACAATCAGTAGAGCGAACCAGCAACCAACAGAACGGGAAAAAATTTCTGCAATCTACCCATCTGACAAAGGGCTAATATCCAGAATCTACAAAGAACTAAAACAGATCCACAAGAAAAAAACAAAACCATTCAAAAGTGGGTGAAGGATATGAACAGACACTTCTCAAAAGAAGACATATATGAGGCCAACAAACATATAAAAAAATGCTAGGTGTATACCAAAAGGATTATACATTGTTCTGTTAAAAAGACACATGCACAGGTATGTTCATTGAGACCCCGTTTACAATAGCAAAGACCTGGAATCAACCAAAATGCCCATCAATAATATATTGGACAAAGAAAATGTGGCACATATACACCATGAAATACTATGCAGCCATAAAAAAAAACAATGAGTTCAAGTCCTGTATAGGGACTTGAATGAATCTGGAAACCATCATTCTCAGCAAACTGACACAAGAACAGAAAATCAAACACTGTATGTTCTTACTCATAGTTGGATGTTGAACAATGAGAACACATGGACACAGGGAGGGGATCATCACACACTGGGGTCAATTGGTGGGGGCTAGTGGAGGGACAGCAGGGTGTGGGGATGGATATCATGGGGAGAAATGCCAGATATAGATGATGGGGGAATGAAAGCAGCTAACCAACTTGTCATGTATGTACCTATGCAACAACCCTGGGTGATCTGCCCATGTACCCCAGAACCTAAAGTACAATTAAAAAAACAAAACAAAAACAAAACAAAACAAAAACAGAGATTCAATGGAACAGATGATCTGGTAAGGATGATAAATGCTGGCAGCCTGCTCTTCTTAGCAGATACCATATACCATAGCCCTAGACTGGTAGCCAGAGAAGAAGAAATCTCATGTACATAGTAAAAAATATATATGCCAGGAATATAACTTACTTTTGATGAACTGACTGGGGAAGAAAATCATTCTTCTTCAAATGCCACAGATTCTCACTGTCCTTAACATGATCCCAATGATTCCTTAAATAAATGTTTGTTCCATTTGCTGGTTGCCCTTAGGAAGTTTCTACAGTTTTTAAATGCCTTCAAATATGTATTTCTAAAAATAATTTTTACCAGTTATATTTGTTTTCCTGTAGCGTGTCCTCAGAAATCATCATGCTTCCTCTCAGAGATTCTGTAGAAATGTGTGTACTGTATAGTCTATGGTATGAACATAACTACTATTTATTCATTTCCCTATTAATAGGTATTTATTGGCTTGTGAAGTCTTCCATTTTATTAGCCTGTATCTTCTTGTGTATATTTGCAAAATTTTTCATAATGTATAATCCTAAAAATATATTTCTTCTGGTATATTATTTCTTTTTTTATCAGAAAATTTTTACTCAAAATTTTACCAGCAATTTTCTATTTTCTAATTTTTCTCCAATTAGGAATAATTTATATTTCCACTAGTAACATATCAGAATACTTTTCAGTGGAGGTTGACATATGGTGAGCCTCACATTTGCCTCTACTTTGGTACTGTGAATAATCTGCTGGTTTGCTGTAGGAGGAGAGAGGTTGAAAGATGCAGCTTTAGGTGTATAGTAGCCACACTGAGCCAAGGTCACACAAATTGAAATTCAGGGCTTTCAAGGAATCTGAGTATCAGAGAGATATGATATAGAAAAAGGAAGGGTTCATTATTCTAAAATTGCTATGTGGTTTTCTTCTTGAGTCACTTGCTGAATCCTAAGCTGAATATTATTAAAAAGTTTGAAAAATAAATTAAAATTAGGTGCAGTGATGCTATATCATTAAGCAAATATTTAAGCATTTGGCAGACCTAAGCAAGATAGGTGTTGAACTTCAGGACATTACAAATGGAGGAAAGGTGGTAAATACTTAGGTTATTAGTGAGGGCTAGGGTAGGAAGGGAAATCTAGAAACAAATGAGCTCTACAAAACCTGAAACCTAGCATAGACTAAAAGGAGGTAATCTGCCTGTTTTCAAAGACCCTAAGAGAAGGTAAGTAAATTTACTCGGGAGTAAGTAACATCGCCAAGCATCATCTTAACTTTTGATATTCAATGTCCAGCATTCTCTCAAATGTCACCAAGCATGCCAGTAAGCAGGATCAGATGATTAACAATCAAGAGAAAAAAGAACAATAGGTACAGATTCATAATTTATTCAGAAACTAACATTAAAATAACTATGATTAAAGTATTCAAGATCAGAAATAATTTCACCATATAATTTAAATTTTTGCATTGTTATTTAAAGTCTAGAACTATATTCTAGAACAATATAATAATAATTAAAATAACTCAATAGATGTGTTTATAGTATATTTAAGCAGAAAAAAAGATTACTTATCTGGAGGATAAGTCAGGAGAACATATCAAGAGTAATATACATAAAGAAAAGATAAAAATATGGAAAAGATATAAAAGAAATGTGGGTCATGTTACGAAAACTCACTATATGCAAAAAAAAAAAAAAAACAAAAAAAAAAAACAAAGCATATACATGTTGGCCACCTGAATGCTTCTTAAATGCTCAAATAAAAATTTTATTTACCTTCTTGTTGAGCATCTTACTATTAAAAATTATCTTTGTAAAATTAAATTTTCATATTGCTTGTTAACCTGGTAAATTTTCATTATGAAATTAAATGCAGGTATATTTATTTCTATATTTACTTTTATATCAACTCATATACTAGTGTCTATTATTGATGTTAATTACTGACAGATCCAATCTTTGGCATTTTGTGATATAAATGTTAGGTAGCGATTAATAATTTTAGTTCAAGGTTAGTTCAGTGCCCTACAAAAGCCAACTAAAATATTTATACCTGGAGAGATCCAAGATGGCCGTTTAGCAGCAGCTCAGGATTGCAGCTCCCAGTGAAGGCGCAGGGAGTGAGTGGACGCCAGACTTCCAGATGAATTTTTGTTGCCCACAAACCAGGAGATTCCCAGTGGAGGAGCCCCATGGCTTGCCAGCACAACTCTTTTGGCCTGTAGGGCTGTTTTGCCGGCGTCCTGGCTCGGGGGTTCTCAGTGCAGAGTATGCGGGACTGGGTGCCTTTTTGGTTGGCGTTTGGAGCTCCGGGAAGGCAGAAGTCAGCTGATTAAAGAGGGGACTGAGGCGGGGAGCCAGACGGAGAGATTCCCGTGCAGAAAAACGCCAGGAAATTCAGTGCCGCTGTTTCAGCTGGCGCAGTCGGGAAATTGCATAGAGCCTGGTGCCTTTTCGGTGGGCAACTGGGGCACCTGGGAGAGAATCGACTGTTCAATTGGGAAAGGAAAAAAAGGGGGCTCCGAGGCAGGGAGCCAGGTGATCAGGCTCAGCTGGTCCGACCTCCACAAAAAAACAGCAATTGGAAACGCTGATGGTTGAGAGTTTCACAGCAAGCACAGCTGAACCTGGGAAAGTCCAGCTCTGTGGGGGAGGGCGTCCGCTGAAGGAAAACAAAGAAACAGAAATAACATCATCACCAACAAGCTGGACGTCCACTCAGAAGCCCAATCTGAAAGTCAGCAATTACAAAGACGACAGGTGGATAAATCCACAAATATGCAAAGAAACCAGCACAAAAAGTCTGAAAACACCCGAAATCAGAATGCCTCTCCTCCTTCAAGGGATCACAGCTCCTCATCAGCAAGGGAACAAAGCCTGATGGAGAATGAATGTGATTAATTGTCAGAATCAGGCTTCAGAAGGTGGATAATAAGAAACTTCTGTGAGCTAAAAGAACATGTTCTAACCCAATGCAAAGAAACTAAGAACCTTGAAAAAAGGTTTCACGAAATGCTAACGAGAATAGACAATTTAGAGAGGAATATAAGTGAATTAATGAAGCTGAAAAACACCATACGAGAAATTTGCGATGTA
>NW_016107692.1:55704-57065 GCF_001604975.1 Cebus imitator | reverse complement strand
AGAAGAAAGGATATCAGAGGTCAAAGACCAACTCAATGAAATAAAACAAGAAAACAAGATTAGAGAAAAAAAGTGTAAAAAGGAATGAGCAAAGTCTCCAAGAAATATGGGACTGTGTGAAAAGACCTAATCTACATTTGATAGGTGTACCTGAATGTGACTAAGAGAATGAATCCAAGCTGGAAAATATTCTTCAGGATATTATTCAGGAAAGCTTTCACAACGTAGCAAGGCAGGACAATATTCAACTCCAGGTAATACAGAGAACACCACAAAAATATTCCTCAGGAATAGCAACCCCAAGGCACATAATCATCAGGTTCATCAGGGTTGAAATGAAGGAGAAAGTGCTAAGGGCAGCTAGAGAGAAAGGTCAGGTTACCCACAAAGGGAAACCTATCAGGCTTACAGCAGATCTCTCAGCAGAAACCCTACAAGCCAGATGAGAGTGGGGGTCAATATTCAACAACCTTAAAGAAAAGAACTTTCAACCTAGAATTTCATATCCAGCCACACTAAGCTTCATAAGTGAAGGAAAAATAAAATATTTTGTGAACAAGCAAGTACTCAGAGATTTCATCACCACCAGGCCTGCTTTACAAGAGATTCTGAAAGAAGCACTACACATAGAAAGGAACAACCAGTATCAGCCATTCCAAAAATATACGGAAACATAAAGAGCATCAACATAATGGAGAATCTACATCAACTAAAGGGCAAAACAGACAGCTAGCATTAAATGGCAGTATTAAATTCACATATCTTAACATTAATCCTAACTTTAAATCGCCTAAATGCCCCAATCAAAAGACACAGACAGGCAAATTGGATAAAAAGCCAAAACCATGGGTATACTGCATCTAAACCCATCTCACATGCAAGGATACATAAAGACTCAAAACAAAGGGATGGGGGATGATTTACCAACCAAATGCATCACATTGTCAATGTTAGACAGATCAATGAGACAGAAAATTAACAAGGATATCCAGTATTTGAACTCAGACCTGCAACAAGTAAACTAAATAAACATTTACAGAACTCTCCACCCCAAATCCACAAAACATACGTTCTTCTCAGTACCACCTCACACCTACCCTTAAAGTGACTACATAGTTGGAAGTAAATCACTCCTCAGTAATTGCATAGCATTTCACAGGTTCAAATGAAATATTGGTTGGCTGCTTGTTTGTTATTTTCCTCCCTTAGTCCTTCCTGTCTTCAACGTTAAGCACAATTATTGGCATAAAAGAGGTTTTCAATATCCATTTTTAGAATGCATTCTAGCCTGGGCAATAAAGCAAGACTCCCATTCTCTCTCCTTCTTTTTCTCCCTGTTTCTTTCTTTTATTCTTTTTTTT
>NW_016107692.1:32574-52609 GCF_001604975.1 Cebus imitator | reverse complement strand
TACCATAATAAATAATAAATTATCAATATAGAAATTCTCACCAATGACAATGGCAAGTAAACTATAAATGTATTCATTTCAAACTAGAATAACAAATACATAGAATTAGTTTTTGAATAATTCAGATGAATAGAAGACTCAGCATTGTACAAAATAATGTTGAATAATTCTTAAAAGTGATTGTTTTAAAAAGCTACACAATGTACTTTTATTTAATATTTAAAACATTATCTCTTACAAGTGAGATATCAATAATAAATAAATTTTATATGTATTCCTGTTATTAATAATAATGTTTCAGAACTAAGTACTTATTTTTTTTCAAGTTAAAATTATCTACTTTGGTTAAGTTTAATTAGATTGAATCATAGGATTCAGCTATAAGTAGTATTTTTAACAAAGCATCTAAATGTTAATTAAAATTATTATTAAATTATTAAAATTAATATGCATCCATTTATATTTGACATAACAATTGTTTACAAGTCACTTGCATTACTGAGAGGTCAAAATTTAGGGGAAGGAATTTTAGAATGTTATACTATTTATAGGAAAATATTGAATTCTTAAGAAAACTGAAGACCAGGTATTTGATCATAAGGGACATTATCAATCAGTCTTTTGTTCTATAAAAATATATATGTCTATTTTCTCTTCCTAAGGTTGAGAAAATAATATATCATGGCAGTTACGGATGGAAATATGAATTCAAGATTTATTAGCTTTCTTACCAAAGAAAAATAGCACAATTTTCTTAGACCTTATTTTTCTCAAATGATAAAACAATTGCTTAATATGTATATATACATCACTTCAGTGATTGAAAGCTAACAAGTACTCAATAAAGAATAAAATACTACTCTTATTTTCATAATAAATATTTCATTCATTTCTGAGTTCTATGAAAATCTATATATCTTAGTGGTACATGAAATTTATATGTGTAATGTGAGGCATTAGAGTTAATTAAGGTAAACATGCTTGCAAAGTAAAAGCTAACAATTTTATGCACAAAACTACGCAATAATTTAAGAGCTCATTTACTACACCCATATCATCTTACAGATGAATAACCTCCCTCCATATATATTTAATAATTTGTCAGAAGTTGATAATTGACGAAAATTAAACACAGGTATACTAATTAATAATCTAATATTTATTTTATAGCTAAGATTTAGATAATATAAATATTACCCTAATTAGTTAAATGGCTTATTACTCTAAAAAAGTGCATTGACATTGTAGATACTTTTAAATAAGAATGAATGAATCAATCAATCCCATAATTAATCAATTAACAAATAAGTGTTAGTTGAACATGTGCTTCACGTATAATTTTCTATTTTATTTTAGCAAGGGCAGAAAACATCTATGTAGAGTAATCCCAAAACAGAAAAAAGGGTTAAAGAATAAAAATAAATGAAAGAAATGAAATTATTATACCAGTTTAAATTTGCTTGCATTCTGTTTTCTGAGAAAAATATTTTCATTCAGGTAAAAGTAAACTAAGTTGTAAAGTGTATGAAGAATTTCATCGAGGAAAACAGTGAAGTATGTAAATGAAAGTTCATAAACATAAAAGTAAGAAAAAGTATAATGAGTAACTTAATAATTTGTGTTGAAAACTACATTAAAATAGACGAGAAAAATACATAGAATTTCTTTAGATTAAATGTAGTAGTCAAATTGAAATTTGGAGTTATTACCAAAAGAACACTTGGTACTCCAGTAAGAAAAGGTTTCCCACATTCTAGCTGCTATTATCTTCCTGATACAATTGTATATCCTCTAAAAATTATCTTCATTACTCTAAGATTTACCTAGTATTTATTCATTATCTCATGATTCTACAGGCATGGTTTATTTCATAAAGTTATTTTCTAATATTATAAATGGAAACAAGGGATAGCTCGTGGGACTTAGTTGAGCCTCGAGATTTACTTACGGGATGAAAAATACTAAATAGGAGAATCTAAGTACAGAGTATGACATTATGAAGATTGTATTAGTCCATTTTCACACTACTGTAAAGAACTTCCCTGAAACTGGATAATTCATAAAGGAAAGAGCTTTAATTGATTCACAGTTCCACATAGTAAAGGAGGCCTCAGGACACTTACAGTTATGGAGGAATGGGAAGCAGGTACGTTCTTCACAAGGTCAGGAAAGAGAAAGTGTTTAAAAGAGGAACTGTCAAATATTTATAAAAACATTAGATCTCCTGAGAACTTATTCATTATCATGAGAACAGCATGGGAGCAACTGCCTCCAGAATCCAATTACCTTCCATCTGGTCCTTCTCTTACAGGTGGGGATTAAGGGGATTATAATTCAAACTGATATTTGAATGGGACACAGAGCCAAACTATATCAAATATCTTGTATACATAATCTCAATTATTAGCCATGGGGTAAAACAATAACAATGAATATTTTGACAAAGTTATAGTTTGGCTCTGTGTAATATAATTTATATTTTTAGTCTACCCTGAAGTCATATTTTGAGAGACAGAATATTCATTCAATGAGTATGTAAAAAATAACATGGAAGTAACTTCAAGGCTCACATAAAAAAAACTGAAAGTGCTGGGAAACGTATCTTTTATCAGATCCTATTAGATTAGTTAGCAAAATAATCTCTTATTTGCTAATATTATGTCCTTTTGTCAAGTTTATTTTTGTAATTGAAATGTAACAATTGTACATATTTTTGGAGTAAATGTGATATTTTGATAAAAGCATACAATGTGTAATTAACAAATCAGGGTGGTTGGGATATCCAATACCTCAAACATGTATTAATTTTTGGTGTTAATAATATTTCAAATATTATATTTTGGCTATTTTGAAATATAAAATAAATTATTCTTAACTATTGTTGCCTTATTATGCAAGTAAACACTAGAACTTATTTTTTTCTATCTAACTGTATTTTTGTACCAATTAATCAACCAATCAACCACCCTGTTATCCTCCCCTCCTTTTCCACTACATTTTCTGCTTTCTGGTAAACCACTTTTCTATTCACTACCCACATAAGATCAATTTCTGTAGCTTCCACCTGCGAGTAAGAAAATGCATATCATGTTTCTGTTTCTGGTTTATTTCACTGAATATAATGTCTTCCATCTCCATCCATGATCCTACAAATGACAGGATTTCATACATAAACTTGATATCAGTTGTAATGATTCCATTTTTTGTTTCTGATTTTTTTAAGATTACTTTTTTTTTGACACAGTCTTACTATATCCCCCAGACTGGGGTGCAAGTGGCATGATCCAGACTCACTACAACCTCCACCACCTGGGTTCAAGCAATTCTCATGCCTCAGCCTTTCAAATATATGGGACTGCAGACATGCACCATCACACTCTTTTTGCTCTTTAGTCCAGTTAAAGTTTGTTGATTCTGTTTATCTTTTCAAAAAACAACTTTTTGTTATGTTCACTGTTTGTAATTTTTTAGTCTAGATTTCATTTATTTTTGGTCTAATCTTTAACTATTTTAACTTGTAAACAAGTTTTGGCATTTATTTATCACTATTTTGCAACAATCTACTTTCTTAATTTTTAACAAAATAAAAATTACAGTTTTTTTTGAAAGTCAAACCAGAGTGTTTCTATATAACTTACGCATGGACCTTTAAATCATATAGGCACTTAAATGTTTGTACATTGAAGTTAGCTTATACAAACTGTCTTTCTTTTCTTATTTTTACTAAGCAAATTATAATAAAAAGGAATATGAGGTGACAAAAATTGATAAGTATAAAAAATAGTACTAAAGAAAAATTTCCAGTGTTGCCTTATTTTATCTTTCTTATCAACTTGTGCCTAGATCATGCCTCATCTCTCCTCTAGGAAATTCTTATATACACATGAGTAGACTACAACTTGCATAGCTAGATGAGGATTCACATGTTACTCAGGGAGATTGCAAGAGCTTAATTTGAAAAGGTGGCATTTTGCCTTATTGAAGATTGGATACATGGTGAACAATTTGAGATTTCTCTTAAGTACCTTGGAATCCCTAGTTTAGCTGCTGCCAAGAGGGAGTTATTAAACCTTAATTTTAAGACTGAGGAACATGGAAATTTAAAGTCAGTCAAGAAAAAACTGACAGATTTCACTCCTGAGGACCCTGCAGACAAAAACTATGCCCTTCCCATAAGAACTATGATGCAGTGACATGTTATAAAGAATTACTTCTTGAAGGAATTTCTGATGCAAATGAACACATATCTTCTAAAGGTTATATAATGTTCTACCTGCCACAAAAACAGACTAGGCATTTCTCCTTTAAGATAACACCTAGCCAGTAGCCCCTATTGCTACCCTTCTCAAATTTATACTAAAATATCTATGGGAAAACACATACACACATTAAAAAAGGAAAAAAATGAAAGAATCCTAAAAACAAAATGAGATCTAAAAGTGAACTTACTGCTAAAATTAATGGTTGGATTTTCAGCAATTACTCAAATACGAGAAAAATTAAAAACATTCAGTTTCTAAAAAACAGTTAAAGCTATCATTCTAAAGAAGAAAAAAATAAATAGAAACCCTCATGTTCTTCTTTAATGTCTACATACTGAGTCATAATTTCATTGTGTATTCTTCTATATAAAGTGTGCCACTCACAAAATAATAAGGGAGACGTATGCATCAGGATTTACAAATTATTGATTCTATGCAGTTTTTAAAATTCAGTGAGATGATAGAAGTGACACTCAAAATTTCAAATATCTTGATAATTGCAGCTTTTTTTAAAAAAAGTTTTTACTTTTTTGATTCATACTATCAAATAATCAAGCATTAAGAATAAGGATTTTTCTCAAATTAAATGAATGTTTTATGTACCAGGGAAGTAGGCTGTTCTCAAGCTGTGCATCTGAAAGCTAAATCACTCAGCTTGTACAAAAAATGTGAACAGAATTTAAACACCCACAAGCTAAGACTTACCAAGACCTTCCATTCAGTCTCTTCAATATCTTTATTCTGTCCATTTTATCAACATTGCCACCACTGTAAAACAAAATAATATCTTTAACTAAATCACTAACACAGTATTCTAATTGCTCCTTTGTCTATAATCTTTCCCTGTCTAGTTTATTTGTCACATTGGAATGAAGTGATCTTTCTAAAATTCATATACAATTGTGGCATTCTCTTTATTAAAACTTTTGAACTGTGATTCATTATTTTTTTGGATATTTGAAACTTCCTAAGAGAATTTGTGACTCCTGTGTTACATGGATCATTTTTAAAAGCATTTCAGTCACATTTTCTGCTAAAACAGTATGGTAGGCAGAATAATGTCTCTTCACTCCTGCAAAGTTGTTCACATCCTGATGTTGCTAACCTGTGTGACTGTTATGTCAGATGGAATAATGAGCTTCGTAGGTGTTATTAAATTAAGGGCCCTAAGACTGGAGATTGACCTGAATTATCTGGCTATACTCAATACAACTGCAAAGATCTTTATAAGATAGATGCAGAAAATTCAGAGTTGGAGAAGGAGATAAAATGACGACAGAAACAAAGGTGAAGGGAAGAGACAGAGGCCATTTTGAAATTTCTGACTTACAAAACTGAGAGGTAATAAATTTGTGCTGTTTTAACACCACTGTAATTGTGGTTTGCTACAGCAGCAATAGGAAATCAATGTAGCTAATAAATGCAAAAAAGCAAAAAAGAAAAGGAACTAAATCAATTATATGAGGCAATAGATGTGAGACACAAGATTAGATAGGAGAAATCAACTGTGAGACACAAGAAGTCATGAACATTGTGGAGAAAAAAAACAAGGAAGGCCTGCATAAATGAATAAATACATCATGTATATTAACTGGTAAAGGTGCTATTTTTAAGATTTAAATTCTTAACAAATTAATGTATATTTAATATAGTCCTAATAAAAAATTCAAAAGTTATTTATATTAACTGACAAAGTAATCACAAAATGTATATGAAAATACAAGTGATCTACAGTAACCAGGATAATCTTGAAAAACAGAAAATTTATACTGACATACTCTAAGACTTATAAAATTATAATAATTGAGATAGAACTACTGGAATAGCCGTGTTAGCCTAAAATAGTTGCATAGAAACAGACTCGTTGGTTTTCAAGAAAGTCACTAATTCAGTTCAGTGGACAAAGTCAGATACTTTCACAAAAATGTGGTAGGGTAACTCAAAAATATTGGAAAAAAACATAAAGATAAACTGTACTTCATGGCATAGTCAACAATTTTTTTTTTTTTTTTACCATGAAAGGTAAAATCATGATGTTTTTAGGAAAAAAGAGAGAGAAAGAAACTCTGCAGATTTGAGGAAGGCTAAGATATTTTAGATAGCAAACAACAGCATTTTTTTCAATATGTGCATAAAACTAGCATCTAGAACATTAAGAACCTCTTTATCACCCGTGATATTTCACTTATAACGTTCTCTATTATATAAAGACCAAAGGGCTAACCCCTACTCTGATTTATTGGTGCCAAATGTAGTGTTTTATGTTCTTGAAATTCTTATAAATAATACTACATAGTATACATTATTTTGTATGTGGCTTTTTTTCACTCAATGTGTTTTCAAACTTAATCCATATATTATTCTGTGTAACAGTAGTTTCTTAATTTTTATCACTGATTAGTATTCTATTGTATGAAGATACCACAATTTATTTATTCATTCTTTTTGTGGAGATTTGGGTCATTTTCACTTACGTTATTATGAATAAGACTATCACAAATGCTACTGAACGAGAATTTTTATATGTGAACACCAGTTTTCATTCTTCTTGGATAACACTTAGAATAGTAATTACTGAGTCACAGAGTAGATGCATCTTTAACTATACAAAAATCTGTTAAACAGTTTGCCAAAGTGATTGTTTTATTTTATGCTTGCATCAACAATATGTGAATTTTCTGATGCTTCCTAATCTTGATGTTTTAAGTTTTATTTATTTAATTATTTACTTTAGTCATTCTAGTGGTTATGAAATGTGGCTTTAACTTGTATTTTCCTTTAGGGTAACTATGTACAGTACATTTTTTGTGTGTATTGGCCATGCAAGCAACTGTTTAACTCTGTTGTCTATTTTTTCTTGCATTTTAATTCTTTAATAATAAGTTCTATGTACATTTATTAGATACTTATAAAGAAAATGTATTATCTATAATCTGAGGCTTATTTATTACCCATATGGTATCATTTAGTGAGAAAAAATATTATTATTGATTTAATGTTGTATCTCCAGAAACTGTCACCTCAAAATTATGTAGGCATTTTTATTATCTTTAGATATCTTATGATGCACTGTTTTAAGTTTAGATCCATTATCTACTTCAGTTGTTTTTGTTTCATTTGATGTAAGGGTTGAATTGTACATTCTGACATTGGGTACACATAATAAATTTTGTCACAGTTTGTTAAAAATACTTTTTCCATTGAATTAAATTTGTATACTGGCTGAAAACCAATTGATTACATACATGTGGCCTTATTTCTCTGCAATTTATTCTATTCTATACCTTCAACTACCTCACAGGGACACCCTTCGTATCCTACTTAGGCTCTGTCTCTTCTTACAGGTGAAATTCTTCTTACATTAATCAGACTTTAATATTGTACAGTGGACTATAACTCTTTTCTTCCTCTAGACACTTTCTAATTCCACTTTGGTTCTGAAATCCCTCTGTAGGTCACCATGGCTAATCACTACCTATCAATACAGTGAACACTCACATGTTCTGCTAAACATAACGGCTTTTGCACTTATACTTTTTAAATGGCCATATTCCCCAAAGCAATTTACAGATTTGACACTATTCTTACCAAATTACCAATAACATTTTTCACAGAAATAGAAAGAAGTCTTCTGAAACTCATATTTCTAGAATAGAATCACATCTTCTGCAAAGAGAGATAATTTTACTCTCTTTTTATTTTGATATATTTTATTTATTTTTCTTGCCTGATTGCTCTGGCTAGGGCTTTGAGAGCTGTATAGAATAGGAATGGTGAGAGTGGGACTCTTTGTCTTGTCCAAGTTCTCTAGAGGACTGCTTCCAGCTTTGGCCGATATAATATGGTGTTGGCTGTGGGTTTGATATAAATGGTTCTTATTTTTTTGATGTATGTTCCTTTGATTCCTAGTTTGTTGAGGGTTTTTAACATGAAGGGATGTTGATTTTATTGAAAGCATATTCTGCTTCTATTGAGATGATCATGTGTTTTGTTTTTAATTTAGCTTAAGTTGTCAAACTCATTGATTTACATATGTTGAACCAACATTGCATCTCAAAAATAAAACCTACTTTATAGTTGTTGATTGGCTTGCTGAATTTGGTTTGCCAGCATTTTGTTGAGGATTTTTGCCTCTGTGTGCATCAGGGATTTTGGATAGAAGTTTTTTTTTTCATTGTGCCTTTACATGAAGACACAATGAAAGGAAGTTTTCCTTTTTCACTGTGTCTTTAATGAAGGTGCTGGTATCAAATTGAGGTCAGGCTCATAGAATGCATGTGGGAGGAGTTCCTTCTCTCAATTTTCAAAATATTTTCAGTAAGACTGACACTAGCTCTTCTTTATATGTCTGCTAGAATTTGGCTGTGAATACAACTGGTCCAGGGCTCTTTCTTGTTGGTAAGAAAAATCTAAACTTGGTAAGATTTTTTATTAGTTTCAAAATTGGAACTTGTTATTAGTCTAAGATTTCAACTTCCTGACTCAATCTTTAGAGGATATATGTTTCCACATACTTATCCATTTCTAGTTTGTGTGCACAGAAATGTTCATAGTAGTCTCTGAGGGTTTTCTGCATTTCTACACTTTCAGCAGTAATGCCCAGTTTGTCATTTCTAATTGTGTTTATTTGGATCTTCTTTCTTTTTTGCCACTGTTAGTCTAGCTAGGAGTCTATTTTATTTTTCCAAAAGCAAACTTTTAGTTTATTTAATCTTTTGTATTTTTAAATTTATTAATTTATTCACATTTTGCATTTCAATTTTGTTCAATTCAGCTCTGGCTTGGGCTTTTCTTCTTCTAGCTTTGGGGTTGGAATGTTTTTGTTTTCTAGTTCCTCTAGGTGTCATGTTAGGTTGTTAATCTGAAATCTTTCTAACTTTTCTATGTGGATATTTAGTGCTAAATATACTCCTCTTATCAGTGCTTTAGTTGTGTCTCAAAGATTGTGGTACGTTGTATCTTTGCTTTTACTAGTTTCAAAGAATTTCTTGATTGTTGCCTTAATTTTATTGTTTACCCCCAAATCACTCAAGATTAAATTGTTTAATTTCCATGTAATAGTATGGTTTTGAAAGATCTTGAAATCAATTTCCATCTTTATTTTGTGCAATGCTCTAAGATTGTAGTTGATATGATTTCACTACTTTTAAATTTATTGAAAATTGCTTTATGCTCTATGATTGACAGAGTCTATGCCATGTGTTGATGACAACAGTATATATGCTGTTGTTTTTGGGTGGAGCATCTTGCAGATGTCTGTTAGGTACATTTGTTCAAGTGTCAAGTTTAGGTCCCAAATGATTGATATAAGTCAGACCCTCGAGGGCACCAAAGAATATAAAATATATAAGTTGGGTTGGTTAATTGGCTTCTGATGCGGTTTGGGTGTGTATCTCCACTCCAATCTTATCTTGAATTGTAGCTCCCACAATTCCCTCTTTTCATGGGATGAACCCAATGGGAGGTGACTGAATTATGAGGATGGGTCTTTCCTACACTGTTCTCTTGATAGTGAATGAGTCTCAGGCGATCTGATGGTTTTAAAAATAGGAGTTTCCCTGCCCAAGTTCTTTGCCTGCTGTCATCCACGTAAGATGTGACTCAATCCTCCTGCCTTCCACCATGATTGTGAGGCCTCCTCAGCCATGTGGAATTGCAAGTCCAATGAAACTCTTTCTTTGATAAATTGCCCAATCTCACATATGTCTTTATCAGCAGCATGAAAATGGACTAATGCAGCTTCGTTTCTGGATAATTTTAGGTGTCAAAGGCTTAGCTCAGCACTACTGGGATATGTACCCTAAGCTGAGGTGCTGGGATCAGGTTCATGGCTTTGTTTTCTTGCACCTGTGTTTAGACACTGGCTGCACAGTGAGGCCTGAGGTGTTCCTGGTTCACTGGTGATAACACTTAAATTGGGTGACCTGTGGGGATGGTGCTGGCAACAGTGCTTAACTAAGGCAGTGGCAGGGGGGTCTGCACTTGCAGGAAGCAGCAGGTTATCCTGGAGTCTGTACACATATATATGTGCCAGTAGCAATGACATGGCAGGGTCTGCATGAGTACCAGTCATGGTGGAGTCCAGATGTGCACATTGTGGTGGGTTGCAGCAGTGAGGTCTGCATAGATGTAAAAATGCCAGTGGTGGCAGGGCAGTAAGATTCATGCATTCATGTGTGCTAGGAAAGCAGTGAGGGCAGGCTGCAGTTGAATGCATGTTAGCAAAGTGATGGGGCAAGATTGTGGGCATGTACATGCCAGTACAGGCCTGTCTGCAAAAGCTCTCTGATGCTTTGGTGGTGTCTGCTGGTGAAAGAGCTATGTTAGTAGCTGCTGGAATGTGCCCCAATTGAGCATCTGAGACTGTACTGAAATTGGATGCAGCCAGACAGGAATTCTAAGACAGGCCAGCAAATAGGGGTACTCAAATCAGCCTAGCCCCACCCTACAGGCAAGATAGACCTGTACTGTTCAGGTCCAACAGCCAACAAAGGCTAAAGCCACCTGAGGAGTGTGGCAAGTCTTGGGAGATGGGTTTCCTTGGTCATGCTTTATTGTAACTCTGCACAGCCTGGAGTCCTATCTCTGCCAACACTCCAAGCAGTTTTCTCTGCCAGTTCAAATGTTCCTTGGGGTAGTGGGGACTCCTGCTGCTAGGATTCTGGAGATCCACGGTGAGAGTGGGCCACACCATGCCTTAACTCATCCCTTCCCCAGAAGTCACTCAGCACCAGGAACAAATTCTCGTCCGCAGCCACGAGGTACAGGCTTCTTATCTTCCACCCCATTCAGTCCAGATTCTTCATTCTTTCTCTGTACAATCTAAATGTCTTCTTTCTGAAGAACTACTACAAGTGTGCCAGTCTTCTTGATGGTCTGGTCCCTCAGTGGGAGAAGCTATTCATGGCTGCATCTAATCAGACATCTTGGCTCTACTCTTATGCTATTTTGAATGGAATTGCTTTTGTAATTTGATTTTCCAGTTTTTCGTAGCTATTATATAGAAATATGGTTGAATTTTGTTTATTCACCTAGTTTACTGTTATTTTGCCTAATTACTTATTAATTCTAGTATTTTATAAATTCCATTGATTTTTTTTCACATAAACAGCCTATTTATGCACTAAATGCATAAAATTTCATTTACAATGCAAAACTATCCTTGCCAAAAATAGTATAAGTATAGTACTTTTTATTTTATCATATAAAAATCTTAATAAAATATCATTATAATGAAAACATATCTAAAAACAGACAAAACAAATAAGTTTTATAAGTTAAATAAATACAATATAACTAAGATATATCTAATTTTATAAATGGTGCTGTATTTACAGTTTAAATTCTTTTGTAACAATTACAGTTTCTCAATTGGTATAAAACATTTCAATGATGTAGCATATTAATTGTTTTATTCTATAAAGATTTATTGAGCATCATGTCTTGCTACAAATAATTAACCTCAAATTTAGAAGAGATTGTGGTATCTAATGGATAGTGTGATGATTATTCTTTTCTGCTAATAGGAGAACATACTTTTAAAGTGATGTATGTGCATTCATGCATATGGCTGATTATGCAAACTACAGATATGAATATAATAAGCTTTGATATAAATGCATGCTGAAGTAAAGAAAATCATAAATTTATTTTGGCAGGGTCTAAACATCAATAATGTTAATAATTAATGTCTATACATAGACAAGTAGATCTGTAAATAAATAAATATCTAGATACATATTGATGAATAGAATGGCAGATGAGCTTAAATTATTATGTCTATTTTTGCCTATTTTTTCATTATGTAGATTGTCTATTTAATCTGTCAATAGCTGCTTTTGTTGTATGAAAATTTTTTAGTTTAATTAAGTCCCATTTGTCTATTTTTGGTTTGATGTGTTTGCTTTTGAGGACTTAGTCATAAATTATTTGCCTATGCCAATGTCCAAAAGAGTTGTCTCTAAATTTTCTTTTAGACTTTTACAGTTTCAGGTCTTACATTTGAGTCTGCTATTCATCTTGAGTTAATTTTTGTATATGTTGAAAGATAGGGGTCCAGTTTTATTCTTCTGCAGATAGCTATTCAGTTTTTCAGAACCATTTATTGAATAGCATGTCTGCTCCCCAATTTGTATTTTGGTCAACTTTGTCCAAGATCTGTTGGTTACAGGCATGTGGCTTTATTCTTGGATCTCTATTGTGTTCCATTGATCTACATGTCTATTTTTATAGTAGTAACATGCTGTTTTGATTACTAAAGCCTTGTATGCAGTATAGTTCAGTCAGGTAATGTGATGCCTTCAGCTTTGTTTTTTTGCCCAAGGATTGCTTTGACTCTTCAGGTTTTTTGATTCCATATGAATTTTCTAATTTTTCTAATTCTGTGAAAAAATGATGTTAAAATTTTGATAGGCATTTTGTTGAATCTGTAGATAGCTTTGGGCATTATGCCCAACTTAAGGTGGATATTGATTCTTCCAATCGATTAGTGAGAAATATTTCTACAGTTCTTTGTGTCCTCTATGTTTTCTTTCAGCAGTGTTTTGTAGATCTCCTTGTAGAAGTCTTTTATCTCTGTGGTTAAAAGAGTTTTAGACATTTTATTTGTTGTTGCTATTATAAATGGAAATGAACTCTTGATTTTGCTCTCAGGTTGAATGTTATTTGTGTACAGAAATTCTATTGATTTTTTGTGCATTGATTTTTGTACACTGAAACTTTACTGAAGTCACTTATCAAATCTAGGAGTCTTTTGGAGGAGGTCTCTGTATTTTCTGTGTATAAGATTCTATCATCAGTGAATAGAGATAACTTGATTTCCTCGTTTCTAGTTTGGATGCTTTTTATTTGTTTCTCTTTCTTGATTGCTCTAGATAGAAATTGAATTGTTATGTTAAATAAGAATGATAAAACTGGTCATCCTTGTCTGTTCCAGTACTTAGCAGAAATGCTTTCAATTTTTCCTCATTCAGTATGATGTTGACTGTGGGTTTTTTGTATGTGACTTTTACCATTTTCAGGTATATTCTTTCAATGTCTAGTTTGTTGATAGTTTTTATTATAAAAAGTTTTAAAAAATTAACAAATGCTTTTTCTGCATGTATTGAGATGATCATATGGTTTTGCCTTCATTCTATTTATGTGACTTAACACATTTACTGATTTATGTATGCTTAAAGAACTGTAATAAAATGTACTTGGTTGTGATGTATTATTACCTTTTTGATGTGCTGGTAAATTTGGTTTGCTAGTATTTCATTGAGGCTTTTGCACCTAAGTTCATCATGGATGTTGGTCTGTAGTTTTGATATCAAGGTGACATTGGCTTCCTAGAATGAGTGAGAAAGGATTCCCTCCTCTGATTCTGGGGAACATTTCCAGTAGGATTGGTACTAGTTCTTTGTACATCTGGTAGAATTCAGCTGTGAATTCCTCTGGTACTGGGCTTTGTGTTGTTGCTGTTTTTGGGACAGGTTTTGTTACTGATTCAATCTTATTAATCATTACTGGTCTGTTCAGAATTTATATTTTTTCTAATTCAATATTGGGAGTTTGTATGCATCCAGGAATTTGTCTATTTCCTCTATGTGTTAGAGTTTGTGTTTATAGAGATGCTCATAGTAGTCTCTGACAATATTTTTATATCTGTGGTATCAGTTTTAATGTCACCTTTATCATTTTATTTATTGTGGTTATTTGAATCACCTCTCTTTTTCTTGGTTAATCTAACTAGTGATGTATCAATTTGGTTGACTTTTTGAAATAACAAACTTTTCATTTTGTTTTTTTTTAATCACTTTCATATAGCTCTACTCTAATATACATTATTTCTTGTTCTGCTAACTTTATATTTGTTTTGTTGTGGTTTTCTAGTTCCTTGAGGAATAATGTTAGGCTGTTAGTTTGAGATCTTTGTGGTTTGCTGTATCCTAGAGGTTTTCATATAATGTATCTTTATTTTTTTTTATTTATTTTTTTTTTGAATTTTCTTCCTAATTGTATAATTTACCCAAAAATCATTCAGGATTAGGTTGTTTAACTACCATGTATTTGTATAGTTCTGAAATTTTCTCTTGATATTGATCTTTAGTTTAATTCCACTGTGATCTCAGAAGATACTTGATATGGTTCTGATATTTTAAAATTAGTTTAGACTTGCTTTGTGGCCTAGTATATGATCTATTTTGGAAAATATCTCAGGTGCAGAGGAGAAGTATGGATCTTATGTGGTTGTTGTATAGAATGTTCTGTAAGTATCTGTTATGTCCATTTCATCTAGAGCTCAATTTAGTTCCAGAGGTTCTTTGTGGACTTTCTGCATCTATGACCCATCTAGTGCTGTCAGTGGAAGGTTGAAGCTTACCACTATTATTGCATAACTGTCTATTTCTTTTGTTAGGTCTAGTAATATTGATTTTTTTAAACCTGTGTGCTCTGGTGTACAGGGCATATATATTTAGAATTCTTATATCTTCTTGTAGAATTGATATTTTATCACTATGTAATGCCCTTTGTCTTTTTTATTTTTTTTTGACTGCTGTGGATTTAAAATCTCTTTTGTCTGATATAAGTATAGCTACTCCCATTTGCTTCTGCTTTCTGTTTGCATGGAATATCTTTTTTCCATTCCTTTACTTTTAGTCTGCAAATGTCTTTACTAGTTACATGGGTTTCTTAAAAGCAGCATATGGTTAAATCTTCTATTTTCTCTATTATGCCAGTCTATTTCTTCTAAGCGGAAAGTTAGTCCATTTGTATTCACGATTAATATTGATATCTTAGGTTTTCTTACTGCCATGATGTTAACTGCTACCTAGATACTATGTAGTTCCAATTGTGTAACTGGTTTATAAGATCTGTGAGTTTTTTACTTTCATGTGTTTTTATGATGGCAAGTATTGTTCTTTATTTTCCACATTCATACTCTTTTGAAAATGTTTTGTAGGAATGGTCTAGTGGTGAGGCATTCCCTTAGCCTTTGCTTGTATGGGAAACACTTTACTTCCCCTTCATTTATAGAGCTAAGTTGATTAGGACACAAAATTGTTGGCTGACAATTTTTTCTTTAGGACAACTGAAAATAGGACCCCAATCTCCTCCAGCTTGTAAGGCTTTTGCTATGAAATTTATTGTTATTCTAATGGTATTTTCTTGATAAGTGATTAGATGCCTTTCTTTTGCTTCTTTTCGAGTATTTTTCTTCACATTAACTTTGAGGAGTCTGATGAGTATATGCATTAGTGAAGTTCATCTTGCAAATTATTTTTCTCTTCTTAGCAAAACCAGAGATATTTTTCTAAATTATTTACTCAAATATGTTTTCCAAACTATTTACCTTTTCTTCTTATCCCTCAGAAATAACTGACTCATAAGCTTAGCTGCTTTGCATAAATCCCATATTTCTCTAAGGCTTTTCTCATTTACTTTTTTTTTCTTTATCTAACTGGGTTAATTTGAAAAACCTCTCTTCAAGTTCTGAATTTCCTTCTTTGGCTTTGTCTAATCTATGTATAAAGCTTTCAGCTGTATTTTGTAATTATTTCAAAACATTTTTTCCAGAAATTCTGTTTATTTCTTACATATCTCTTTAGTAACTTTTTATCCAGAATTTCCAGTTTTTCTAATGTCTTTGTGATGCTTTTCAAATTTGTTTTTGATCTCATATAATTTCCCTACAATCCACATTTAAAATTTTTAATCTGTCATTTTATAATTTTCATTTTGTTTAGGATCCATGGATAAAGAGCTAGTGTGATTCTCTGGGGACATCAAAACACTCTGTTTTTATATTGTCAGAGTTATTGTCCTGATTCCTTTTTATCTGGAGAAGACACCACTACTTAATTTTGAATTTGCTTTTGTTTGAAAGGGACTACCTCTACCTTGAGGGTGTGACTCTATCATATGTTGGGTAGGGTCTTTTGGCTTTGGTTCTGAGTGCTTCCAGGGAACAAAGGCTCTATGAGTTCCTTGATTATAGATAGTTTTAGTGTGATGTTTTTCTCAAATGTTGGTTTGTAGGTTGTAGCAGTGGTGTACTGGGTATGTGAGCAGAGTTACTGCCTCCTGCAGAGATGGTGAGATGAATTTCTTAGGATGCTTATCTCACTCCTCAGCCCTGTGCACTTCTGTCAATAGGTATGGTATCGGATTGTCCAGGTCAACCTCCCACACAGGTAAGTGGTGCTTGCAGGAGAGAGACAGCTGTGAAAATAGCAGTGAGATTTATGTGTGATGTATAAAAACTGGAAGTACTTGAATATCCCAGGTGATGGGAAGGGCCATAGAACCCGGGGTTTTCTTTCCCATGCTGTGTCTCTGAGGTGGGCAGAGGGAGCACAGTCAAGTGGGGCCAAGTTGAACCATCCTGTATGTAGGCTTTCCAATAGCAGGTTTGAGCGCTGACCCTGACAAGAGTCAGCGAGCAGCTCTCAGGACACTGAGGCAACTTTTCAGGAAGAGGCAGAGGTGCTTCTCTCACACCAAAGGACCTCTGTGGAGGGAAGAGGGGCAGGTCAGGATTCACAGCCCAGAAGAGAGCAATGGAACCCATCCAAACTCCCACACCCCCAAACTGAAGGGTCTCCCTTCAGCATCCACCACTGGCAGCAGGTCAGAACAGCTAGCCCACGCCAAAGCAGTCTGCATTCAGATTGTGATGCCATTTCAGGATGAAGGACTCCCTGTCCAGCTCTCAGGTTACACACTTCCTGGTCCAGTCCTGCAAAGAAGGAGGACCCAGCTTCCATGTTGCAGCATGAATCCATACTATACTCCTCTCTCAGTTTTGACCCATGGGAGCGCTTTTCCCACTCAAGATCAGATTACAAGCTCACCCCTGTACCCCACAAGGCACGCTCAAGTTCTGTGGAGGGGCTGGGGATACGGCCTGGGCCAGAGAAATTGTCCTTGCTACCCTTGGCTGGTTCCAGGACACTAATCAAACACTCAAGCAAGACAATAGCCACTGTGTTGCAGTGCTGCCAGCAGGGAGGACAGGCACTTCTACATGGGAATGGCTATCCAGGCAGCTTTGGGGTAAATCAGAAGGTATGGGGCACATGGTCTGAACATGCCTTGCTCCAGCAGCAGCATACAGTAGCAGCAGTGGTACTTGTACTTGGGGCATGTGAGAGTACTCAGCCTCTCCTCTCCCTGGCTGAGCAGCTGGCAGCGGCAGCATTGGCCTCAGGGAAGGAGACAGAGCCTGTAGGTATGGGCTCACAAAATGGCTTTCTGCTGCAGCTAGGCAGCACTTGGAAGCTGTGGCATTCCTTAAGAGTTTGAGCAGAGCCTCTGAGCAATCTCTAGGTAGCTCTCTATGCCAGTCTGGAGGCCTGTGGGGATCTGGGAAGTCTCTTTCATTTAGGATTATAAAGATCACTGGCAGGAATGTGGAGCTCCAGGGGTCTCTCAATTGCCCCTTCTCTCGGTCCAGGGGTGTGGCTCCCAGCAACCCTGAGCAGGAAACCCTGCTTCCACATTGTTCACTTTCAGTGTGCCGCATCACCTCTCTGTTGAATTCTAGTGTTCTTTCTGATGAGCACAGCAGCACAGAATTAGAACATGAAGTTATGTTTGTGAGTATCTGATCATTGATTTGGGAAATGGTGAAGACAGTTTCAGTTGCACATAGGTAATTCTGTATATAATTTTAAAGTAATTTTGATAGAAACACTTTTCATGAATTAAAGGAAACAAATCCTAGCTACTGAAGTAAATCTAGAAGAAATCATCAACTACAACTATTTTGAGAACTATCCTTCCCAAAGGTATGTAAATGTATATACTCCTATAGGAGTTGTCTGACCTGGGATTAAGGCAGTAGAAAAAGAAAAAAAATCTGGGTATTCTGGTCATTTCAATTTTTTTTAGTCTATTATCTTGATTAATAGGCATTTTCCACTTTTTAAGTGTCCAGTGTCTAAAATTACTTACTTTGGTTTAACTACCTTGGAGGGATAGGAGAATTAAAATAGGTTGTAAATTATTAAAATGGCACAGATGCCATTCTTCGACAGAGGTTGTTTAATAATCTTACAGTTAAAAATGTAGTAAGCGGCAGAGCTGAAAGTCAAAGTTCTGCCTTAATACAAATTTCTTGATTTTTTTTTTAACTACACAAACAATGACTGTACTTTAGGATTCTAAATTTCTTCTCAGAAAAATAGGATAATACTTTTTAAAGAAAATATAATACTTGCAATGTATTATCTGAGAGAAAGTAATTAAATGATTTGAAACTCACAAATACTTCATCAGCAGTCCAAACAAGCTAAAGTCCTAAATGAAATGAGCATAAGAGACAACTCAGGTAACATCCTTAAATGCTATAGGCTTTTTCTTCCAAACTTGAACTCTACAGCGAGTCAGTGAGCCAATAAAGACAAATTTGCTTAGATAGTTATGTACGTTTAAAACCTAAAACAAAAACAGGCTTCTTCTTTTTCCCTCATCTGACCCAAATATTATTTTTAAAAACATCATTATTATATTAACCAGCAATTGTTGATTCAAGAATCAAATATGATAAAAAGGGCTGAAGGGAGGAAGGTTCTGATATACTATCTGTTTTTCCTCAGGGAAGTTATATAACTTCTCTGACCTTTGGTCTTCTCATTTACATATTCAGAATGTTGTAGAAATTTGAAGAAATTTGTTATAAATTACATTTAGTGTAATATTAAAAAAAAGTAAGTATTTTTTTTCTAAAATTTAGTTCTCTTATTATTTTCATCATATTAGAAACCAGCAGTTCTCCACTAAGGCTTGTGACAAAGCTGGTGTAAATCTTCTACCATGTGCATTCTATGAAGAGGCAACTGAATAAGGACACAACTATATGTGCTTTTCCAGATTCGGAGCCATCAGTAGATATTCCTACTTAATTTAAAGACAATTCATAATTTTGTGATAGATATTTTCTACGTATTTTAGTAATAATCTTGGAAACTTCACAACATGCCTTAAACGAAAAGCAAAACATTAGGTAACATTAACATAAAAATTATTTTTGTAATATTTAACCCCATTTTATGAAGCCTCTGAGTTTTTAAAATATGTTTTATTTCTAAAAGATGTTTTATGTCCATAGAGCAGACTGCAGTTTTATATTTGTTTTAAAAATAAAACAATGTTTTCCTTCCAGTATTTTGTTAAAAATTAAATATTTCATTTGATTTCCCCTTTAAATATAGAATATATTGTTCGTTACGAGTTGGTAAAGTTAGTTTTATTTAGTAAAAATTAAGTTCATAAGAATGCTTATTTTGTATAAAAATGACTAGTAACAGTAAAATTCATTCAGGTTTTAATCAATATTCTTCACAATGTCAGAAAAAAAGATAATTTCCTTATTTATTCTCCTGCTACCCTATTAAACAAATTCTTTTTGGGGTAATTGCTAACCAATGGCTAAGCACTTCAATAAAAAGTTCCTGTCTGGTTTTATCCTATCATTAAGATATTCACATGTAGCTATTGGCTTATGGCTTCCAATCTATTTTTCCTCTTTAACTATGAAGAACCATATTCATGTATTAACATCCCTTAATATTACTATGATGTATGGGTCATCTGACTTAATGAATCTGCCATGATTAATGATGCTATAATGGTTTAATTAAAATAAATGAGTAAAAAGTAGAAAAGATGAAATTGTGTAGTAGTATATATAAGACATGGTCTTATATATACTCATGGTCAGTTAAACAGATGAACTTAGTACAAGTTAAAGTATTTAAAATCCAAATAATTGACCTCACAAGAAATTT
>NW_016107692.1:20306-32049 GCF_001604975.1 Cebus imitator | reverse complement strand
AAAAAAGCAAACACAAAGATAAAAATCAAATGTTATCAAGTGAAATTACAGGAAATTTCTTGTCAGTTTAGAAAAATAACAAATACTACATGGCATTAGAGGAATAACAATATTATTTGCTCTTTAAAATAGCAATATGAATTTAGCAATATGAATTTATGAGGAAAATCGAATATTAACATTTCCATAAAAACTGCTTATTTTCTTCAGTTATCTGAGTATTTCAGAGACCTCTCAAATCTTGCCTTGAAAGGCAGAAAAGAATCTTAAAACTTTAAAGGGAAAATCCTCTCCAAGAATAGGAAGCTATAAACTCATCTGTACTTCCCCAAAGTAGCAACACTATTGATCTGAGTAGAAGACAGTAGGAATAAGTATGTAACTTCAAAATTTCCTTTCAGCATTGTGACTCTATAGATTATATGTGAGTATGTGTGTGTATGTGTATGTGTAACATGTGTGTGTCCAGTTACACCAAAAAAGTGAAATTTATTATATCAGTAAACTGATTTCTGTTAGATTTGAAGGGCATAGAAATTTAAAGGAAAAATGTTTTCTAACTTTCTTCCTGCCTGCCTTCTTGTATTCCTTTCCTGCCTCCCTCTTTTTCTCACCCCTTCTTTTCTCAAGTAGGTTTTGACTATGCCTACCAGGTAGAAAGCATTCATCTCTTGGAACGTTTAAAAGCATACCTCCATATGCAGTAAACAATAAGAGCAACAACCACATAAATAAGTTGGTAAATAAGTAGATAAGTAGATCAGTAAATATATAGACAGGCAGGCAGACAGATATAGAAAAACATATGCACCTACACCCATAAATGACAAACACATGCATACATAGTAAATGGCCATCAGTTTTCTGCCCCTTACAAACTCCATGAATAATATTTTGTTAATTCTCTATAAAGTATTTTATACTCATTCATCCAGTCAATATATTTATTTATTAAAAGCATATCATATGATAAACATATATGATTGTCAACCTTCAAAACAATATGTATTCAGCAGTGAATGAAACATAAATGTCTCAGGCTCAATATTTTTCCACTCCAATAGATACAAAAAGAGACAGTAAACAAATAAAACTTAATTGGATAAAGTGGGCTGTTTTGCCTTCAGCAAACAAAAATATTTCAGTTAGAGGGAGCAGCAAGTACAGTGGCCCTCAACATGATTGTGCTTATTGCAGTGGAAGGACAGAAAAAAGCACATTTGTTTGCAGGATAGATAGCTGACCATGGTGGTAATGCCTGGAGATGGTAAGTATAACATACATCCAGAAAAGAAAATTGACTGTGATTGCAGAGACTGCTGCATATTCACAAAGTGAACATGTATCTCAGAGTAACCAGAACTTCAAATGAAAATTTAGAGCATTCTTAACCCCAAGAAAGAATTTCCAGAAACTACCTTTATTGAAAAATGACCACGATCCCGATTCTACAAATACAGGCTCATTTTGTCTTTTTATTTCTAAATTAATATTTAATTTCCATGAATTATCAATTTTATTGCAAGTATAATAGCAATTTACTCTTATTACAGAATAATACTTTACTGCATATTTCTGGTAGACATTTAGGTTGTTTCCAGTTTAGTGCTATGGTGTTTTAAATATTATGAAATTCTTATATGTATTATGTGGTGTTTATAGGAACTAATATCTGTACTGTTTACTACTAGTCATAGAATTGCTAATCATAGGCTCCTGTATGGTCCCCTTCAGTAGATACTAATAATCTTAAATTGAAAGCATATCAAATTATACTACCACTATCAATATATGAGAGTTCTTATCAGTCCACATCTTCACTAATTATACATATTCTCTTTTATTCTTTTTATCCACTCTGGGTTGTGTGTGTACTAGTATCAAATTGTGATTTAATCTACATTTTATTGATATCAACTAAAATTGTTACCTTTAAATTGCTCATAGGCCACTTGAGCATTCTTTTGTTTTTCATTGTGAAGTGCTCATGTAAATAATTTGTCTATTTTTGTACTGTGTTGTCTTTATTTTCTTTATTGATCTGAAAAAATTTTAAAACAGGTTCACAAAACATGTGCTATGGTCTGAAAGTTTGTGTCCCCCCAAAATTTATATGTTGAAATCCTAACAGCCTGATAGTATTAGGAGGTATTTTCTTTGGGAGGTTATTAATTCATGAGGGTAGAGTCCCCACAAATGGGATTAGTGACCTTATAAAAGAGAACATGGAGAGCTCATTCGCTCCTTCTACTGTGTGAAGACACAGTGGTAAGGTACCATCTATAAACCAAAAACTGGGCCTTTGCCAGACACTGAATATACTAGCTTCTTAGGACTTCCCTGCTGCCAGACTGAGGGAAATAAGTGTCTGTTGTCTTTTAAGTCATCCAGTTTACAGTAATTTGCTATAACAACCCACACTGACAAAGATAGTATGTTTATTGCAAATATTTTCGCTCTTTGTCCTTCAGCTTAATTTTGTCTTTGCTAGATATTCATAATTTTAATTTTAATGATGTCTATATTATAAATTATTGACTTTATAGTCAAGGATTCTGGGCTCCATTTATTTAAAAAGTTAGAAAGCTGTTCTACAATTCTTCTAAAACCTGCAAGATTTTATTTTCTTATTTAGAAATTAATTTCTAAGACTCATTATCTTCCATATAGAGAGATAGTTAACATAACATTATTTACTGAAAGACCACCTTTCTAGAAATGTATCACAGAGATCTTAAAGTAGATGATGATTGATTAGGTAATGGTATATAAAATATGTATGTGTATATAATATAATATATATGTGGATAAATTTTTTGTTTTTGAGATGGAGTCTCACCCTGTCACTCACCCAGGCTGGAGTGCAATGGTGTGATCTTGGTTCACTGCAACCTCTGCCTCCCGGGTGCAAGTGATTCTCCCGCCTCAGCCCCTGAATAGCTTGGATTACAGGCATGAGCCACCACACCCGGCTAATTTTTGTATGTTTAGTAGATATAGGATTTCACTGTGTTGGCCAGGCTGGTCTCAAACTCCTGACCTTGTGATCTGCCCACCTAGGCCTCCAAAAGTGCTGGGATTATAGACATGAGACACCATGCCCAGCCATGGTATATTTTGGACATGTTTCTAGACTCTATCTCTCCCATGCCAATCTACCCTTCCCTCCACACTCTGATCCTTTATGTTTTCTTGTGCTAGTCTTACTTACACTGTCTAAATTCATGATTCATGTCACTTTTTTTTTTTTTTTTTTTTTTTTTTTTTTTTTTTTTAGTTTTGCCTTGTTGCCCAGACTGGAGAGCAGTGGCAGGGTATCTGCTCATTTCAACTCCCACCTCCTGGTTTCAAGCAATTCTGGTGCCTCAGCCTCCTGAGTAGCTGGGATTACAGGTGCCCACCACCACACCTGGCTGATTTTTTGTATTTTAGTAGAGGCCAGATTTCACCATGTTGCCCAGGCTGGTCTTGAACTCTTAAGCTCAGGCAATCTGCCCTTCTCGACCTGTTAAACTACTAGGATTATAGGCATGAGCCACTGCATCTGGCAATTTCATGTAACTTTGGGATTAGTCTTTAAGTCTAGTAATGTAAGTCCTTCAGCTATGTTCTTCAAAATTTGCTTGACTATAATATTTTTTGTACCTTTAATTTTCATAAATTTTATTTATGTTTTTCGGCAACTTTATTGAGAATAGTTTACAATTATCTTTATTTAATAAACTGTTTATCTTTGAGAGTAGGATATATTGAATAAAAACGATGGTAACTTTAATATAAATATCAGGTACTCGATATTGTGGCAAATGTTATAGAAATGATAGACTCAAAAATTGCATATTTAACAGGGCTATCAGTAAACATCTGTATCTTTCATTTAAACAATTTCTTTTTCTTATTATTGACAAAGCCTATCATGCCACAAAAAGAAATGTTTCACAAGTATGTGTCTTGTGAATGTTTTAAAAAAGCAAAAACGTTTTTCTCTGTTTTATCCACTGAGTATTAATAAGTCTTATTGAGTTATCTTCAAAACTGAGTTATTTAAATTTACCTAAAATATCAAAAATATGTTCACAAGCCATATGTTTTCAGCTTCAGTCACCATTTTCAGCAAATAAAACTGACAGAATAATAATATAAATGAAAGAAAACAAAAAATAAATATTCAAGTACCTGTTTCAATGTAAAGAACTAAGCTTCAGGTTTGGCATAAATGGTGATCACTCTCATTGACAATAGTAAAATGAATTGGAGAATGTTGAGTAACTGAAGTCTATGAATTCTTAACAAAGGTAAAGTAGTATTGAAGTAGAAAGGGAAGACGGTATGGAGAAAAGACAGAAACCTTTCTTATTTGCGTAAAACTTACATACATTTTTTCCATTTGCAGTGATATTTGAATAAGCCTGTATAAAAATAAGGATTTTGAAATATGTTTCTAATTAATGAAATCCTTATGATAGCTAAGACATACTAAGACATTGGACACTATGGCTCCAAATATATCATTTGATAGGCTAAATTAATATTGAAAAGTTCCAAAACAACTCCTTTACATTACGTGTTGACATTGAGAGACCTATTGCATTTATTTTTCTTTTAACCTAGTGAAAATTTCCCAATGAATCCACACAATCTGTTTTTATTGGTAAGGGTCTAAACAGAACAAATAAATTAAGAGGTACAGTCTAAATCTAAGGGGATGGATTTTAACTCAAAATATGGTATTTCTATACCTTGACTTTTTACCTGCAACTGGATTCCCCTTTCTTCTTTTGAAAATATTTCTATTTGCTATCTCTTTCCATTCAAATAGCTGTATCTCCTAGATATAAAGGTAAACCAGTTAAAGCAAATTAAACTAAAACTAAAGACAAACTAAAATGTTTATGTATTTCCAAATGTGCCTCCTTCCATTTACTTCTCAATTGATAAAATCTGACTGACAATGTTTCAAATAGCATATTTTACTAAATCTCTTGAGGACTTTTAAAGTTTCATACTCTCCCTTTCACTGAAGGCAAACTCTCCTGGAGCACTTCACCCTACTGGCACCTTTTGCATTATCCTTTTAAACTCTTTTTCCAGCCCTCCATCACTCTTTCCAGTAACTAATCTGCATAATCTCCGTGGAAGACCTCATCTTCCCTCATTGTTCCATTTACTACTCATATCCTATTGATGCCCAAATTGGTTTTTCTAATTCATGTTTTTCTTTGAAGCTAAGTTAATGTACCTAATTGTATAAGGATGTATTTTCTAATTCATTTAGTATTGTTACCTAATATGGAAACTTCAGTGATATCTATTCTTAAATTTCCTCTTTCTCTTACCCTTAAATGCATTTACTGGTTTCATAATCTGTGTATATCTTAAAACTGAAATTTCTCTTTATTTCATCTAACTTTACCATAACATAGCTCATTACAGTCTCTTGCCAAAATCTCCATTACAATCTTTTTACAAGTGAGGAGAAAGTACATGTCTTGAAGAAAAAGTTTTCTTGACTCAGATGTTTTAAAGTTGACTAAGTTGATATCCTTTAAAAACAGGACTTTCGACATGAAATCCAGACTTCCATTATCTCTTGAATATTTGGGTGATATGGCAACCATTATCTGAGTTAGACATTATGGTATAGTGTAAAAAAGCAATCTGAAAAAAATAAATGTACTAGAATATTAAGTAAGTCATTATTATTACTTAATATTCAGAATAGTAATATTCTAAATATTACTTAAATAAGTACTATTCTAGTAAATAAGTATTATTTAAGTAGTATTATTAGTACTTATTCTATTAAATAAGTATTATTTTAGTACATTTAAGTAATATTTAAGTATATGAATAAATATATGGACACAGGAAGAGGAATGTCACACACCGGGGCTGGTTGGGCATCTAGGGGAGGAATAGCAGGAGGTGGGGGGATAGGAGAAGGATAGCATTAGGAGAAATACCTAATGCAGATGATGGGGAGATAGATACAGCAAACCACCATGGCAAGTGTATACCTATGCAACAAAGCTGCACATGCTGCACATGTACCCCAGAACTTAAAGTATAATAATAATTTTAATAATAAAATAAATACTATTAAGGGAAAAAAAAAGAAAGAAATGGGACAAAATATAGCAAAAAAATATAGAAGAATAATAAACATTTTTTTTCAAGTTTATACTGGAAAATAGAAATTTAAAATACTGTTGATGGAACATACTTCCTCAAATCACAGAACATTGCAAATATATAAATCCTCCTCCAAATATACAAAATAACACATTCATAATTATAATTCATAATTTGTAATTTTCCACAATTAATTTTCCAAAACTTTGTTTTTTCTAAAATTAATTTTTTAATGAATGTATGTCATCTTCTAAATCTTTTATTATATTTGGAAACTCAAGATAATTTACACATATTTTTTAAATTTATGTTTTGTTTTATTAAAAATTACCAAAATTACAGTCTTGTTAATGACTGAAAATGGTTGTCTGAAAATTAGTCTGATAGGTAACACTGAATTGTATTTGCTAATTACAATGAAAATATCTGCCTCAGTTTTCAGAAATGAGATGACCAATATGTGAAAAGCATTTAATACAGTCATGGCATACAGTATTTTACAAGTGCTTTAGCTATTTTACAAATGTATGAATGTATTCATTCATGATTTAGAAACTATGAATTTCTTATGTTATTTCTGTAAAGAAATGAAAAAACTAGAGTACTTCCTCCCATGTTCAGTTCTCTACACCATCTCATCTTCCAGGACTAGAAGTGAGGTAACAATTTTAATTTTATATTTTCTCCTAGGTAACCTCATAATGTAAGTAATATGTGTGTACCATCACGTCCTGATCATCCAACCTAGACTTAATATAATTAACTCTTTGCTAATAATGATTAAGAAATTATTCATAAAACATATATAATTATTCATACTTTGTATCCATCACAAACAATATCAATACTTGTACTATTCCCTATTTCTAACCAGATTGTATTTTAAACTAATTTTCCAATAATATATTTTAATTAATTCAATACTCATATTTTTTTTAGCACAATTTTATTTATTGGCTGGCTAGAATATATAAAATGCATGACAAAAATTTTCTGTGAATGTATAAGGAAATACAACTTCAACATGTTTTCCACAAAACATCAAAAGGTTGGCAATGTTTTCTTTTTTTTGAGGCAAGACTCTCAGGCCCTCATGCAGGCTAGAGTGCAGTAGCAAGATCTAGGCTCACTGCAACCTCTGACTACTGGGTTTAAGAAATTCTCCTGCCTCAGTCTCCCAAGTAGCTGGGACTAAGGTTGGCCTAGGGTTTCAGACTTCTGTAAGTCCACTAGTTGTTCATCATATAATTAGTTAATTTAAAATATATAAATAAACAACGTGTAGACATGGTTCTTTACTAAGAATAATGTTAGTTTTAAAATTGTAGTCAAAATGTATTAGAAGTCCATGGCTTATAGAAAATCTTAGTACAAATTTCAAAAACTTTTAGTAATAATTTTGAAACATTTTTTGTAAGGTATATTATGATATTACTCTTATTCTTCTGTGTCATTTAGTATGTGCTTAGATTATAAAGACAAATAAAAGCTTACAATAAGAAGCCTAATTCTCCCTGTTGAAAATAAAGAAATTGACTTCTTGTAACCTCCATTTTTTCTCAGAGCATATACTTTAAAAAACTCATTGCCTTAAGTATTTTTCCTTTCTCTGAAATGCATATAAATCCTTTTCAAAATATTATAAAATTTCAATCAGCTTTATGTTGACCCCGAAATGCCTTTCTCTAAAGCTTATGAAACATCTCTTTGAAAGGTAAACATCAAGGGAGATAACACCCCTATCTCTACTTTTCTGTATGGAGATAGGAGTCCAACTTTGGTGAACTTCTTGCTCCAACTTACAAAACTGCCTTTCCTTATAGAGATAAGTTTGTTTATACCCTTGATAAAGCCAGTTAGCTGCCAAAGATGATCATTATAATTACTAGATGAACCTGGTATCAAGTCTGTGTGAAAATGATGCTGTTATGTTCTCTTACTTGAAGACTAGTTATTGCTTACCTTGGAAACATTTATGAAATGGGTTGTATCTGCTTGGCTATGTGAGGGTGCTGTCTTTTTCTGTCTTTGCTAACTTAACAGATCTCCTTGGATGCCTATTACATTCTGGTATAAAGCTTATTTAGTAATAAAAGTGTTTTATTTCTCTTCTACCCTTGGGGAGAGGATTCTGGGTTCATGGATGATACTGTTTTGAATTACATTTCTCCAACAAACATAATTATTATATTTTATATAAAGATCAGCCTAACACTACAAAATATGTAATGTAAATATCTTGTTCCCAACACCTGAGAGAAAAATCAAAGCACACGCTATAATTTTATTATAATATTAGTAGGATTGTCCTATTTGTTTACTCTTGAAAACAATCATCTGGCATATATTAATGGATTAAATAAAAAAATGAAAAGCATGTGACAATTGAATTTAATATGCAAAATAGTCTAATGACTCTGAATATGTGTAAAAGGGAGTAAGATAAATGAAAAACAGATCTTGCCATAAAATGTCTAATAATCTTCTGAGAAATTTATTCTCTTCTGAAGCATATACTCATTAACATAGTATAAGACAGAGTGAAATAAACGCTATTACTTCACCTACTTTATAAAATGTCTAAAAGTAATAACTGTTTTAGCTCATAATTCCTGGGTAATATTTACTTTACTAATAAAAATATGACATTCATAATAAGATTTAAACAATGATATCAAAGGTTAATATGTTATATATGAATGTCTTTTTTTTTTTTCTTTTTTTTTTGAGACAGGGTCTCTGTCATCCAAGCTGGAGTGCAGTGGCACTATCTTGGCTCCCTGCAACCTCTGCCTTTTGGGTTCAAGCAATTCTCCCACTTCAGCCTCCAAAGTAGCTGGGACTACATATGCGTGCCATCATGCCCAGCTAATTTGTGTTTCTGTCTGTTTGTTTGTTTTTTCTTTAGGTACAGTTGAGGTTTCCATGCCTGACCACTATTTTATATTTTAAATATATGATTTATTGCCTTCTGGACAATTCCATAAAAGCAAGGGAAATATGTCATTTACATCATGAAATGAGTCACTAAGAACCATGATTTTGGAATGTTGAACACCTCACAGTTCAGTAAATTTTACAATGCTGTTTTAAAATCTTATCATATTTTGCTTATTAAAAACCAAAAAAAACTTTTTCTTCTGAGAATAATACCCATTTTTATGTCTAAAATTATTTTATTTTATTATTAATATATTTTATTTAATGTTATGAAAATAGAAAAAAATAAGATAAATGAATGTGTGGATTGTGGATTCTTAACTCGTTATTAGAGCAGTAAAGAACTGAAGTACTTGTATTTACAAAAATCATATCTTCCAAGTGTTTAGTAGCATATAATGGCTACTGATAGATGTTAAATGAGAAATCTTTACCAAAGAAATTAGGAATGTTATTGCTTAGAACACATAATTAACAAGCTATAAGTTGATAAAAAAAAACATATATATTAGGAGACTTTGAAAACATGGAAATAAACATGTAAGTCTTATACAACAGTATTTATTCATCATATGTCCTTCTAACAAAGATAAAGTAGCAATAGAAACAAGTATGGTTTCTTTTTATCTCCATAAATATTTTGGAGAATTATACTGTCAAGTCAAACTATCATACATTGATTAAACTGAAATTTCAAGATTAGGATATGCTAATTTTTTTATAGCTCACAAAGTACTTAAATATAGAAATACAAAATTATTTTAAGAATGCATAGCTGTTATTTTAAAAATATGTACTTATTGACTAGTAATTTGCATCTTGTTGGCAGCTTTTCTTTGCAATCAAGATTATAGAATAATAATTGTGCCACTTGCAGTGTGATAAAATAGTAACTATATTTGAGAGGCAATTTTTTCTTATATTGCAATTAATTTCTATTATACTAATTTATGTTTAGCTGAAATTGCTAAGTTGTGAAATAACCTACTCTAAGGTTTACATTATATTAACCCAAAGGAAAAAATTTGCATGGAACTTATACACAAGCACCACACACACACACACACACACACACACACACACACGCCTCTATTTATTTTGAAATGAACAGTGTTTTCTAGTTAATATTAGCTGTGTATTAATATATATGTTTCAATGTGGGTTTCTCTACTGACAAAAATTAGAGAATTAGCAAAGATTTATTTGCATGTACTATAGTTCATTTTAGAAGTAATTTCCAAAGTGAAGAAAAGAGAATCAAAGAATAAACAGGTTTTTTTTTTTATGTTAATTGGTTTACGCTGCTGCATCTCAAAGTATCTGGACAATAAAAGTATGTGTGAAGAGATAAAGTGTGATTAAATAGACCTTCAGCTGTATGGCCTGTCAACATACTTATGATGTCATAGCTTTTAAAAAAAAATCAATAAAATACAGAAAATAACATGTTTAAATTAAAATGTGAGATAATAGATTGAATCAATTTACAATAAATAATAAAGGAATAGTATCAGAATCTTTTCTAGCCACAATCCTTTAAAAAAGAAAGAATAGGTAGGAGAAAAATGGACAAAGTTCAATTTAAAAATAAAGGAATATATAAGATGGGGTGGTTAAAAGATAGCCTGCTTTATAAATGTGTCAGTGGATGCCAACAATTAAATCTATTTTAGTTCTACTGTTAAACGTTTTTCATCATTATACAAATATGTAGATTGCTTATTACCTATTGTGCTAGATTTTTTCAATCTCATCTGTGATGTTAGCAATGCCTTACTGTTTACTTTGCTTTATTTATTTTCAGTATTTATTTTTTAATTGATACATAATACTTGTACATATTTATGAGGTACACGTAATATTTTGTTACATACATAGGCTATGTAATGATTAAGTCAAGGTATTTCAGATATCTATCACCTTTTGTATTTATCATTTCAATGTATTGAGATAATTTCTTCTAGGTATTTCAAAATTTACAATACATTGTTTTACTTCACAAGTATAGTATATTAGGGGTTACATTATTGATTTAAGAGATTTTCATATTACGGTTATGTGAAAATGCATTCTGAGTACCAAGAAATTATAAGTTTTAAAAAATAGAAGTGTATCTATGTTATTTAAAAAATTTTCCCAGCCTATTTAGGTATGATTGGCAAATAAAAATTATATATATTTAAGGTGTACGACATAATGACTCAATATACATCTACGCTATGAAATGTCTTTAATTTATGTTTGTATCCCCCAACCTCTTGAGCCCTACCTTTCACTTTCTAGTCCTATGTTTCTCAATACAGCAAATATTGGACGCAAACACCCATCCTACAATGATCTTAGATCCAAAATCTGTAAGGAACTTAAACAAACTTACAAGCAAAAACGAAATAACTCTGTTAAAAAATAGGCAAAGGACACAGACAATTTTCAAACGAAGACATACATATATGGCCAACAAGCATGTAAGAATGCTTAACATCAATAATCATTAGAGAAATGCAAATAAAAATCACAATGAGATACCACCTCATACCAGTCAAAATGGCTATGACAAAAAAGTCAAAAATTAGCAGAGGCAGGTGAGGTTTAGAAGAAGAGAGAACTGGCCGGGTGTGGTGGCTCAAGCCTGCAATCCCAGCACTTTGGGAGGCCGAGGCGGGTGGATCAC
>NW_016107692.1:7239-20080 GCF_001604975.1 Cebus imitator | reverse complement strand
AAAAAAAAAAAAAAAAAAAAAAAAAAAAAAAAAGAAGAAGAGAAAGCTTAAAAGAGCTTAAACATTGCTCATTGGAATGTAAATTAGTTCAGCCATTCTGGGAAGCAGTTTAGAGACTGCTGAAATAATTTAAAACAGAATTACTATTCCACCCTGCAATCCCATTATTTGTGTATATACCCAAAGGAATACAAATTATTCTACCATAAAGAGACATGCACATGTAGGTTTACTGCAGCAATATTCACAGTAGCAGAGACATGAAATCAACCTGGATGTGCACCAATAGTAGTATGTGGTACATATACACCAGAAAATACTACTCAGCAATAGAAAAAGAATGAGATCATGTCCTTCACAGAAACATGGATGGAGCGAGAGGCCATTATTCTAAGCAAACTAACACAGTAACAGAAAACTTAAGTACCTCATGTGCTCACTTATAAATGCGAACTAAACATCAAGTACACGTGGACACAAAAAGGGAACAACAGACACTGGGGCCCACTAAAGGGTGGAGGGTAGGAGGAGGGTGAGTATTGAAAAACAACCTATAGGTACTATTCTTATTATCTGAGAGATGAAATAATCTGACACCAAATGCGACAACATGCAATTTAACTGTATAACAAACCTGCACATGTATCCCCAAAACTAAAACAAAAGCTAAAAAAATACAGCTAGTGTCTCTAAAATCTTCTTTAAATGAACATGCAGAACTTTGAAATGTAAGTGATTTTCTCCCCAAACGCAAAACCTTGACCAATGGGAAAAGAGAGACAATTGATCCTTCTTCCTGTTAATACTGTTAATATAATACTTCCTCTTGTTAATCCTTGATGCTCAGATAATTTTGGAAAACATTCTATATGCTTTTAAAAGATCCCAAAGGAAGTTTAGAAGGTCCCAACGGACTCCCAGTTTCCCTCAATAATGCACTCTTTATGTTGAATTTTTATTCACACTCATGCTTCCTGGGTCCTCCTTCTTTAATATTGGCACTACAGGAACATGTAAATTCTTGGTTTTCGTTCTGTTTTCATGGTAGCAGGTGGGGAAAAGAAGATGAAACTTAAGTATTACCAGCAACCAAATTTAGTATAAAATATACTGTTAAATCCACCCTTCTTATTCAAGTATTTCCTCAAATAATTTTTCAGTGTTTAATATTATTTCTAGATATTTACATTGTATATTTTGAGTATAAATTTGGAAGTCTTTCAGATTGTTTTTGTGTAACTTTTTTTTCCATTTATTTATTTTATTGCATTTTAGGTTTTGGGGTACATGTGAAGAACATGCAAGATTGTTGCATAGGTACACACGTGGCAGTGTGATTTGCTGCATTCCTCCCCATCACTTACATCTGGCATCTCTCCCCTTGCTATCTCTCCTCAACTCGCCACCCCCCACCGTCCCTCCCTATTTCCCCCCAACTGACCCCAGCTTGTAGTACTCCCTCCCTATGTCCATGTGTTCTCATTGTTCAACACTCGCCTATGAGTGAGAACATGCGGTGTTTGATCTTCTGCTCTTCTGTCAGTTTGCTGAGAATGACGGTTTCCAGGTTCATCCATGTCCCTACAAAGGACACAAACTCATCATTTTTGATGGCTGCATAATATTCCATGGTGTATATGTGCCACATTTTCCCTGTCCAGTCTATCATCAATGGGCATTTGGGTTCGTTCCAGGTCTTTGCTATTGTAAACAATGCTGCAATGAACATTCGTGTGCACATGTCCATATAGTAGAACGATTTATAATCCTTTGGATATATACCCAGTAATGGGATTGCTGGGTCAAATGGAATTTCTATTTCTAGGTCCTAGTGTAATTTTATAGAGCAACAGCTTGGTTACTTTATTTAAATTTTCAATTTGAATAATTACAACAGTTTAGAAATTTTTTTTATAAAGAAATTATTTTTCTTTTAAAATTAAATATAGATATTAATACAAAAATGTAGATCCCTTATTAAGAATGATTATGGTGTCTGACAATGCTTAACAAGTGTTTTCAGACAAATCTTTGCCTTAACACTTACTGTTTGTGCTTAACATTGGATTAAGAAACATAAAATGCTAATAAGTGCAGTGACAAGGGAGAGAGATCATCTGAATAAATAATTTTCAACTAGTCATATATATGTAATTTTTTTTTTTTTGAGAAAAGATCTCACTCTGGTCACTAGGCTGGATATACTGCTGAATCATGGCTTACTCTGCCTTAACCTCCCAGGCTCAATAGCTTTTCCTACCTCAGCCTTAGAGTAGCTTGGACTACAGGTGTGTGCTACCACACCACTTCTTGTTAATCCTTTTTATTTGTTGTATTTTTAATAAAGATGGGTTTTGCCATGTTGCCCAGGTGGGTCTCCAGCTCCTGGACTCAAGTGATCCATCAGCCTCGGCTTCCTAAAGTACTGGGATTACAGGAATGAGCCACTGTGCCCATCCCTCTCAACTAGTGATATATTTTAAAAATTTGACATATTCTATAGATTTTCTGTGGTTATAAATCCTGATGATAAAACTAATAACCACTGCTTTTTGAGAATGTATGCTATATAGTATATTCACATTACCTCATTGCAAGTTATTTACTAACTGCTTTTCCAAATAGAATCTGCTGTCACCCTGTCCTGTTACTATAACAATTCTTGCCCACATCACTTATCAATAACTTATATTATATTATCCATTAATGGGTTTAATTAATTATTTTTTATTTCATCCCCTGGAATATAAGTATGATTAAAACAGTGCCTCTCGGAGATATAGTCACAATTTCTGGAACTATGCATGGAAACTAGTAAATACTGAATTAAGATTTGTTATCTAAAAGAATGAATGAATTTACATAAAAAAACTGTAAAAAGAGTGTTTATATATCAATTTCCTAGTGAAGAAACTGATATTTTCAGCAGTTAAGCTAATTGCGTAAATTCAGCCTACTCACAAAAGCTGAGAAATGACTTTATATCAGGATTAATCTAATATTAAATCAAGGATTTTTTACTCAAACCTCCTGTCCAAGTTGTAGCCGTATGCCAAGGAGTGTCTTACTCTACAGAGACAAATGTGCTTGCACACATGGGGTGGCACCTGAAGAATATCATATTTGCTGTCCAGATCCCTGCCCCCCTTAGACCTATCTCACAATTAAATGAAGATCCTCAAAGTAAAACAGAAACTTTATAAAACTCAATGTATTTTATGTTAAGGTTACCCACTGTGATCTTTTCTAAAATGTAAAGCTGAATGAATATTTCATTAGACATTTTAAAAAGATGCTTAGAGTAACAGGGGTTGGGCATATGCTGTGTCAAAGAAATAGTAATATAGATGACATTGACACAGTGACATTGTAAAATATTCATGGCAATATAAGTATGTATTAAGAAGTTGAAATTACAAAAACTACTTCTACTGGAAATGCATCCTCTTTTCTCACTTAAGAAGTCTATACAATGTGATGATCACAACTTCCTTATTCTTGAATAAGCCCTCTTGTTATATGCATATATAGTCACATTACTTTTCACAATCCTAGGAATTCTTCTGCAGATATATTTGCTGAACTCAAACAGCTATTCTGGAGTAAAGCTTTTCAAGATCCTTTGCAAAAGACTTAATAACTTCTTTTAGTTCAGCAGAATTTCTTCCATGACTGTGTCAAACCCATTAGTATTTATTAACATCCATGCTATTTTCTGCTCCCCAATGCCCACTGTCATCTCATATCTTCCATTTCTGTTACTCATACCTGACCTATAGCAAGTATATTCTTCTATTCTAAACCAAAAAATAAAATTGTCCTTTGGAGAAAATTTGATCATTTCTGAATTGAGTAAAGGTGAAAAGGTGACAAATAGGTTAGCTTAATATGTCAACAGCTCAAAAATAAAATACAAATTAATACAATGACATTTAGACAGAAGGAGAGAGAGGAGAGAGAGAGAAATAGAGAAAGTGTGTTTGTGTGTGTGTGCACGCACACGCGTGTGTCTCTGTGTGTGTGTGTGTGTAAACCTGTGTATGTAGAAATGTTTATGCTTTTACATATAGGTACAAAAAAACCTTTGAGGAGTGGAAAATAAGGCTGTCGGGAAAAATTCAGAAAAGTAATGAGAATTTTCATAGAGCCAAGGATTAATATGTTCAGAAATAATTGTACAGGGAATCAGTTATTTCACTAGTATGCCAAATGTAATTTAGAAAGGAAACCACAAAGTTTAATTAACTTTGCAAACACTTAAAAAAATTCTTAAAAAAATTCATATAAGGACCAATATTCCATATAGCATCTTAAAAATCATATTTTTCCTTATATTTTTACTAATGATTTCCTCACATTTTATCAATGTTTGAATAGAAAAAGTGTCCACTGAGGATACTGGTTTTCTTGTATTTATAGCATTCAAGGTTATGTTTCAACTTAAGTCACTGCAGAAATGTAGGGCATATGTGTATCATTCACCTCATATTTTTGAACCTTAGTCCACTGAAAGTATCCAATTGAAGTCACAGTTTTCATTTCAGAAATATAATATTTCTAACATACTTTACCTCACACTTACTAATATTTACTGTGGGCCACTTGAGTCCAGAAGTTAAAGGACAGCTTGTGAAACATGGCTAAATCCTGTCTCTACAAAAACTACAAAATTAGGTAGGTATGGTAGCACATTCCTGTAATCCCACCTTCTCTGGAGACTGAGGATGGGAAATCGATTAAGCCTAGGAGGTCAAGGCTGCAGTGAGCCATGTTTGCACCACTGCATTCCCTCCTGGGTGACAGAAGGAGACCTTGTCTCAGTTTTAAAAAAAATTCATTTTGAGATCTGATGAGTTTAAATGAATAGCATGTAGGCAGAAATCTAAAATAGAAGAGTATAAAATTTGATTTAGTTTGACTGAGTTCTTTGTATTTTTTAAATGTCATACTTTATAATAGTTACCATAGGTGCTATCAATTTATGATAATGTATTTCTCCCATTATGTGTCTAAATTTCCTGAATAAATGTTGTAATAGTAAGCCTAAGTAAAAAGTCACATGTTTTCACTAAGCTTTACACGTTCACAATATATTTCTCTTATGTATATTCATAGACAAAAGTAGTTTGGGAACATTAGAATATGCCATTATAACAGAAAATCAATAAATACTACGGGAGATCTTTGTTCTTGAATGAACAGCAAAGTGAATGAGCATATTCCCCTCCAAAACACTTTCCTCTAATTTAATTCCTATACTATTTATTTATTCATACATAAAATACTACAAATAGGAGTTCATTTATTATGAAGATAAATATTACTGAGGTTAACTACTACTGTCTTATTTCCTAAAAAGTTCATTTATTTATTGTTTATAGTCCTAATTCTCTTTTAATTTATGTAAGTGATATTTTTAGAAAATAAATGATAAATATGTTACTATATACAATTTCTGGCATCTCATTTAACTCAATCCATTATGTACATTGTTATGGGCATTATGGGGCTAGTGATGGAGTATGTTTAGTATAGAATATATAAAAATAAATGACACAATCTCTGCCCTCACTATAGTCAAGCCTGGGATTAAAACACATGTAAATAAGGGCATATAAAATAAATATTACACAGAGACTTTACTCAGTGGATAAAATTTAAGCAACTATGATGTGCCAGTACACAATTGAAATGAATTATGTCTAATAATCTCACCTCTGAGGGGAGAAACATGACAATCACCTTATTTGAGTAACCATACTTCACTGCTGACACAGATTATGTTGACTCTGACTCCCAAAAGCCCTCTAAGCCTTGAACTCATTTCTTTTCAACATTACATAAGATCGCCAGTCTGCTGTCTTCAAGGAGACTGCAGCTGACTAGCATATATCTCTCCAGAGGCAATAAATGCCCCCATGATTTTTACTTCAGATAATGCATAGTGGTGTCATCATCTTATGACATTTTTTACTCATTCATTCACTGACTTGTGTAAATTTAATATCTATTTTCACTCACTAGATTATAAACTCTGAGAATGGGGTTCACACCTGTCTTATTGGCCACTATGTTCTTAACTAGTTAATTGCAAGCCCAGGGTAGTCTATCCATAAATATTGATTGAAGGATTTGATTAATTAAATAATTCAATGTTGAAAGTTGGTAAGACATGTGACAATAAATAAATTACACCAATTAAAGGCATAGGAGCTCCTCACACTCTAGTCTACATTGAGAAGTATGTGAAAACCGGGGAAGCCTAGAAGGCTAAAAAGCATTGGGGAGAGTCTAAATTCATGATAAAATATAAGATGAATTGAGAACAGGAAAGGATGAAAAAATTGGTGAGGAAAAAAAGCATTCAATATTATGGCTTGAAGGTTTAAGTAGTTGGCAGAATGTAGAGTAGTGCTGCCTGATAAAACTTTATGCAAGAATAGAAATAGCTGTATGCGGCTACTGAGAACTTGAAATAATTCTAGAAGGACTGAGGGTCTGTTTTTTTAAATTTTATTTCATTTAATTAATTGAAATTGAAATTGAAATAATTATGTGAAGCTAGTAAGCGAGTGTATTCAACAGCATAGACTTATAGCATTCCTAACACTTTTGTTTTGGGTTCATCTTAAAGGCTAACCTAGATGCTATATTTTATTTATACAGTCTTGCATCTACAGTTAAGACACTGAAAAAGGCTACTGAACTATATTGGAGATATTATCTGTGTAAAGAAGGTAACGGAATGAAGAAGTCTATATAGGAATGATCAGTGATATTGCCAAAGAAATCACATAACATGATGGAATAAATTACATTCCCACTGTCTCAATTCTGCTCTTTGGAGTTCATTTCTTAATAAAATAATAGCATTTTAACCCTTTGACTTAGGCTCTGCTGTCCACAGACCCAGGCTGAGACCAGGCTTGCGCAAGGAGACATTCTAGTAAGTAAGCCTTCATTATGGAATTTGGGAAACAGAAATGGATTTATCCCCATTTTGATGGCAGTAAAACCCCATGGATGAGGATAAATGAGGTGGTGTTAATTCTTGACATTCAGTGGTACAACTGGAGAAACACTAAGAGTTTCTTCCACACATACATTCAAAAATCATCATACAGGAAAATTCAGAAATTTTACTTCTTCCTGAGCCAAGAAATGAGCTTTAAGAACACATTTAAAGATGATTAGAGAATTTAATTACGTGCAATAATTAGTAGCAAGGGCAAAGCAATCATTGATTTAAAATGCTGGATTTTTTAACAGGCATTTTTAAATTGTCAAATAAAAATTTTACATATTTATTGTGTACAACATGATGTTATGAAATATGTATACATTTTGGAATGGCTCAGTCAAGCTAATTAACATATTCATTGCTTCACATACCCATTTTTTGTAATGAAAACGCAAAATCTATAGGCAGCAATTTTCAAAAAGGAAAGCTGTTAAGCAGGAACACATACGATTTAAGTGAAAGAGAATAGATTGAGGGAATTGCACAAAACAACCTGGTCAAATATTTGAAGGTAGAAGTTTTCAGTGAAATAGTTTGCAGCTTAATTAAATCTGTTGACATGATGATGCAACTTTTTGGTGGGAAGGCATAAGTGATCATTAAACTGTGTAAGTGAATAAGTATATAGAGTGGCAAGATGAGCCTGTTAACCTTAACTAAGAACACTGTAAGCAAAATTTTGGGGCTTGGAGGCAGTCATGTATAAGTAAACTACAAAGAGCTTTGGGAAAAAAAAAATGGTAATGTTGGTTCATATGGCTTCCCGATGCTCCAGTGTTAGGAGAGAAATGCTGAGTTGACCAATTATGTTAAAATTCAACTTAAAAAGTAAATTCATTTTGGGATTAATTCAAATACTTTGACCTGCTCATCTTTTCTTCCACTTTACAACTGTATAAAATTAAGAATTGTAGCATGATCTAACTAATTCAATCAAAATGTTTTTAGAAGCTTAATATATATTTTTTCACTTCAAATCTCTGGCATACAATTTTCTTTTAATCCCACAGAATGTGGCTTATGTCATTATGTGTGCTATCAAGATGTATCACCATCTTCAGTATACAACAAAAAATCACTGATCGCTTAAAGTAGATAGACACAATCACTTTATGCAGAGATTTGTCACCTGTTGATAATTTGAATTTTGCTTTTAAGAAAAAAAGATCACAAAAGTTGGCAGAATAAAATAGATCATATAGGTATTAAATAACTTAGATAAATTTTATTTACTGTCTACTGATTCTAGGGCAAAGTTTTTAAATCCGCTAAGTTTCAGTTCCCTCATAGATGAAGCAAAATAACTGAAATAATTAATGAAACACCATATACAAATCATTAATCATGTGTTTTGCTTGACCAAACACATAATTAATAAGCAAATAATTGATAAGGTGGTAAATCCAATTCACGGTTGTTAAAGCACATACGGAGAAAACTTCTATTACTCTTTCACATGGCGTTATACTTAACTAGATTCAATTTGTTTCAATTCAAAGCAATTTTAAGATAAAAAACTTCCTAAATATATTTACCATAACATTTAAGTTTAATAAGAATATTGCTGTAACTACCCCTGATAGCAACTTGAGACCGACAAATTCCTACACAGACAGGGATGGGTCCGCAGTCAAACTCAACCTCAAGCCAAGAGCAGCCTAAAGTCTGAAAACTGAGTTACCAGTTCTGGATAGAATCCATGGACCAGAGTGAGAACTTTCATCCCCATCTTACCCAATCTCTGAATTGATTTTTTCTGAATTATGCTTTTTAACCAATTGAATGGTGCTTTTTCCAGGCCATCCATAAACCAATCAACACACAGTCCTCCATTATAAGCTCATATAATCCACTTTCTATCCACTTTCAGGTCCCCTCTTGCTATCCAGTTTCAGGGGTCCCCTCTTGTTGTCTTTTCTTTTGCTCAATAAATTCTACTCTGCCCTACCATCCTCCAGTATCTTCTTACTTTATTCCTCTTGGTCATGGGAGAAGAACCCAAAACTTGGCAAAGTGCAGGAGCAAAAGAGCTGTAACACTGCTGCTCGCTAAGCTGCAGGTAGCAGGAGTAAAAAAGCTTTAACACTGCTGCCTGTAGAACTACGGGAGTGAAAAAGCTGCAGTACATCTACCTGGATACTAATAATATCAACAATAATAATGTTTTTGTAAAGATAAATTTCCTTTCGGTGACTTGCAACATATTTTGTATGTTCAAAGAAATGTTAGGTTTTTTCAATTCTATATATTTTCTTTTTCACATTTTTGTGTTACCAAAATTGAGATGCATATTATGAGTCAGGTCAAATTTAACGTAGTAGTAAGTAAATTGAATTATCTTGAAATCTCTGGCATTTTAGAATAAGGAGAGTTGATTAATTGCAATTAATATCAATACTCATAGTCATATATCTTTTTTATGCAAAGAAATATAACTTTACTTTTTCAATGTTCAGTTGCTTTTTTTTTTTTTTTTTCCGACTTTAAGCTGTCTTTCTGTTTGATGTGGAAAGCCACTATAGTCACTTCATTTGAAAATAAATCATTCTGTGATTCCTTAGTTACTGGGGAGTTTTAATTCAGGAATTCACTTTCCTCTCCTAGTGTTTTTTTCTAACCTGGGGTAGGAAGAGGCTTTTGCAAATGCCAACTTGATGGTGGAAAGAAGGAGTACATTACTTTTGTGTTGATTAATCTCTTCTGAAATATGAGTTGTCTTGACAAAGATGGAATTATCATAGCTTAATATGTTTATAATTGTGATATTCAGAACAATGTGCAAATGAACGCTAAGCTATTTTCCAAATGGGCTAGTTACATAAATCTTGGTGTTACAGGCCTTTTAACTTTATGTTTTCCCTAGTTTTCAGTCCAGAATCCCCACAACTACCTTTCTCAGTCCAGAATCCCCACATCTGTCCTCACCCACAACCTGATGAACTACATGATAGACTCACTTTTTCTAGGCCAGCTCACATGAGTCTAATTTCTGTAACATAGTTACTGAAGGTAAACGCCTCAGCTCACTGTGGTTAAAAAGGCACTGAGCCACATGCCCTGATGATGTCAATGTAAATGAAATGGCTATAAGTTTCCTATAGAATTTAGTGTCAAGCTGGCTGCACCTGCAGTGCCAGCTGCTCAGGAAGTAGGCAGGAGGATTTTACTTAAGCTCTGGAATTGGAGTCCAGCCTGAGAAACATAGCAAGAACCCATCTTTAAAATAATAATAATAATAATAGTGTATTAAAAAATATTTAGAATAACTGCTTATTCAGCAACTGGATTACTGCAACATTTGTTAACAACCATTTTTGCTCTTGACAAATTACTGGAGTATATTTAGGTTATTTGCCCAATAGAATGTAAATTCTATTTGTTTACTGAAACTAATGAATTGATTAATAAGAAAATATTTTCTTACAGCCTTATGAATGAAACATATGGGTATTAAAATGAAAAATTTCTACTCCACTCAATTTCTACAGACTGAGGCTGATTAAATATGCTGGGAAAATACTATAAATATTGTTCTTTAGTTATTCACAAATAAGTGACATTAAAAGTTACAATTACTTTAACACATACATTGACCAGATTTCTGGAAAGAACAAGATAAATAAAAAGAAAGCAAAGGTAATTAAAGACTGTTAATAAATTCATAAATTATAAAATATTAAGCATAAATATGAGGTAAAATAAGGAAATTAAAATAGTGAAAACAAAATCTGATCTATTTGAGGACAATAGCAAACAGTCTAATATGTTGTATATCAGCCCTAGAAGAAGCAGCAGCCCACGCCAAGATCTAATTTTAATTTTACCTCAAATGTGAAAAATTAAAGCACAATGTTGAAAGTCCATTGGGAAACCTCTGACACTGATGTAAATTCAGGTATTTGACATTGAAAACATGTTGTTTGTTTTTATAATGATGTTATTATAATGAATATAAATTTTGGAAAATATAGCACTATGTTAAAAACAAGTTTCTTGTTACAAAACTTATGAACCAGAAATGTAGTTGCACAGGGTATGGCACACACATACTTGAAAATTATGTCTAAAATAAGCGCGACAAAAGAGTTAGGTACTATAACAGTCGAATTTTCAAACTCATATGTACTGAGTCATTAAACTGTAACATTTTGGACAAAGCTGATATTGAATAGAAAACATATTTTAACATATGAGATTGTGCATTCCCTTCGTGCTGCCTAACATTTGTTAAATTACAAAACATTTGAGCCTTTAAAAACTTCTTCATAAAATTACAAAATGATATACAATGATGACAAAACTTCTAATTAAATAATATTCTAAATTTTGGTTCAAAAATTATTAGAAATTTTTAATAAAAATATTCAAATTACGTATACCCAATATTTTGATGTACAATTTTTATTAAATTATATTTAATAAAATAAAAGTTTACATAACAGGAAAGTACTAAAATTTATCCTTAGAAATCAAGGTCACAACCTAGCAAATTAAATTATGATAACATTTGATTTAATTTTGATATTCTATAATTTCACCTTGGAATTTCTCAAACTGTGGAAAGGAAATTTTAATAGATCTATTTAGCATGAGATAATCATATATTTTGAACCATAATAAAATAAAATTGAAGAAACATGCTAGTGTAGTACCGAAAATGACAAATCATTCAAAATAATAATAATTGAAGATTATTTACTTGATCAGTGTTTTTTTTTTTTTTTTTGTAAATTATTTATAAAATTGGTAGTTTGGGAATAATGATTCAGCAAGTTGAAAGATGTGGAGGGAATATGCCTATAAAAATTGTAAAAATTTCCTGGTACTATTAAATTATGTGAAGCCCATGGCTAGGACTAATGAGAGACTGAGGGCCATTAACAAGTAATGAGAGTGAGCCAAAGGACATCTTAGGTAACTTATGTAAAAGTCATTATCTCCTACAGTAGACCAGTAGCTACAGCTAAGCAGCAGCCCGAAAATATGATATAGTAGCAGAATTCCAAAGAAGTTTGATTTTGATTGCTCACCCAAACATATCAGTTGTGCTGAAGGGCCCATGTACAGAAATCTAGGACTCTAACACATGTGATGCAAATTTCTGGATTAATAACCGGGAGAATGTTGGCTCTGCTAAACTCTGAACTCTCAGAGCCTTCAGTGGTGGTCTCCCTCATCCTAGTAATGATTAGCACTGTTGCTGTCAGAGAAGATATTAAGGAATCTTTTCCTTTGCAAGGAAATGGGTGCTGCCCTCAAGATCTTGAATTACAGAACAATAATATGTCTAAGTAACTGAGAACATGCGGCATTTAGTTTTCTGTTCCTATGTTAATTTGCTTAGGATAATGGCCTTTAGCTGTATACATGAAGTAGTAAAGGATATGATTTTGTTCACTGTTATGGCTGCATAGTATTTACAGTGTATATATACCACATTTTTTTTTTTACCCAGTCCTCCCTGTTGAAAACATAGGCTGATTCCATGTTTTTTACTATGGTGAATAGCACTGCAATAAATATACGAGTGCATGTGTCTTTTGGTAGAAGGATTTGCTTTACTTTGGTTATAAATGAGTAATGAGATTGTAGGGTTGAATAGTAAGTCTGCTTTAAATTTTTTGAGATCTCTCCAAACCACTTTTTACAGTAGATTTACACTCCTACCAAACTAATTTACTAATTTACATTCCCACCAAAAGTGTATAAATATTTCTTTTGCTCTGCAAACTTACTAACGTCTGTTATTTTTGAACTTTTAAATAACTGCCAACCTCTGAGACAGCATCTCATTGTGGTTTTAATTTGCATGTCTCTAAT
>NW_016107692.1:3510-7185 GCF_001604975.1 Cebus imitator | reverse complement strand
TCTATTAATGTTCTGTGCCTATTTTTTAATGGGGTTATTTCTTTTTTGCTTGTTGAATCTTTTAAGTTCCTTTCAGAATCTGGATATTAGACCTTTGTCAGATGCATAGTTTGTGAATTTTTTTTCCCCATTTGTTAGTGTGTTTACTCTGTTGATAGTTTCTTTTGCTGTGCAGAAGGTTTTAGTTTAATTAGGTCTACCAGTAAATTTTTGTTTTTGCTGAAATTGCTTTTGGGGACTTATTGATAAATCCTTTTTCAAGACCAATGTCCAGAATTGTATATTTCCTAGATTTTCTTCTAGGATTTTTAAAGTTTAGTTCTTACATTTATATGTTTGATCCATCTTGAGTTAAATTTTGTATATGGTGAGAGGCAGGGGCCCGCTTTCATTCTGACTTCAGGAAAAAATAATCTGCATGGATTCCTCTAAGTAGCATAAGAGAAGTTTTCAGTTCCAATGATAACTGAAAAAAAAAACTCATGAATAATTGAAAAGGATGTTATGACATTCAAAATAATTTTAAAGTTTAAAAGGAATTTATTGATCAAATAATTCAGTTGTAATTACAGTAAGTATCAAGCAAATTATGATTATCCCTGCCAAGTTTCTGCCCCTGCAGAGTTGACCATCAAAATAAAATAATATTCTCTGCAAAATCACTAGAGAACCTAAATTCTTGAATATGTAATACGTAAAAATGAGAAAAAAAATGAGTGTGAATTAGCTAGAGGCATGTTTTATAACTTAGGACAACATGGAGTGACATCAAGAAAATAGAAACTTCTATAAATCTCATATCATGGTGAAGTAAAGAAAACTGGCATCATCACAGCCATAAGCTATTGAAAATCTAGACTAGCTTAGTCTGGAGAGAACCATGTGAATCACACTTCTCTAATGTAATTTTTCCAATGTAATATTATGGTAATAAGGGAAAGATATCTCTAAACCCCCAAGCTATTAAATATCTCCACATTTAGTCATTCAAATTTCGAGTTCCAATTAGTTGTTTATATGCTAGTGCACCATAAGAAAGCAGGTGAATTGATTTTAACATCTTTTTTGTCTTGCTTTATTATGGTTTTTACTTCTCAAAGTGCACTACTCACTGATATAGCTTCTCTGTGTGTGTGAGAGAGACAGAATGCATGTGTGTATCTGTCTGGCTCTTTTTTTGTTTTTCTCTTTTTCTCTCCCTCTCTCCCTCTCATTACACTTTCAAAAGGGCTTGGGGAAGGCAGGGAGAGGATGTTTTATAGTTTTAGAAAAATAGATCCATATTCTCACAGACGTCTCCCTGAGCCCCCAATTTATATACAATATCATTTAATTTGGGAGACTCTTAATAACCCTATTTATTTCCTGAATTAATTTAGCAATATACTTCTATGTCTAGAGGCCAAAATTAAGATCTTATAAGTTTAGAAAACACATGCAGCAAAACAATGACTAATTCCATTATTACCGCATAATGTTTTTATTTACTTTCTCCTAGGTAACAAGTCTATTTGAGATGTCTATGTACCTGTCATATTTGTTCAACTGGATTTTAAGTTAATTGCCCATGGGATCTTTACTGTTGAAGCCTTCACACTCAATACAGTATATTCCACAAGATGAATGATCAGTGAATGTCTGTTAAATTGATTTAAATATGTTTGCTTTAAAAATATGGTTGCTCTTTTCGTTTTGAAATATGCTCTGGTGTACATAAGATCTCATTGTTGCATAGCTGACAGGTGATAATGTTAAGATTCCTGAACAAATCTGCCTCTTCCCATGCTGGCACTCTTTTATCCAAGATTTCCAGCGTTGTTTCATTAGAGGCACATTTCCCCAGTTTAAAAGAAACTTGGCAGCATATCTTTTAATCATTGTGGTAAATTTGGAACTAAGACCTGGAAATCATTTGAATTATCTCAATGTATAATGGAAGTCAAACCTGTAGGGATCTAATTGGGGCATGCAGCTGCCTATCTTCAGGATGGAGTTGAGAAGTAGAGAACATTGAGGAAATGGAAAAGAGTTCATTTTCTTTGAAAAAAATCTATTTATATTAAATTTAATAAAGTTTTATATATCTAGAGACTAACAAATATAAAAAGTTTTTTTAATGCAATAATCGGACATTTAGCTGCAAGTAAAATCTAAAAATCGGTATTCAATTTTAAAAGCTACAATTTGCAGTCAAAATAATGAAAAAATAATATTTTGACCCTATGTCACATTTTTATATTTTTTCCCACTTAAGCACCCAGACATAGAAACGTAGGTAGATAGATAGATCCATGGAGCTGTTTGCTTATTGAATTTATAAGATATTCACACATAATTTCTGATATAGCAAAGGCCTTTCAAAAAGCATTTCTATAACTGATAAATATAGTACGGATTTAGATTTTTTTAAATCACATTTTCTCAGAAAACAAAAGGTACTGTTTTTCTACTCTCTAGTAATTTTGTTGGCCTGAGCTACCCTACATTAAAATAACTATAACATGGTTTATGTCATAGCTCTCTCCTCATCATACAACTAGATAAATTATTAAATAAGACATCATAAAATGAAGAAATGTATACATACACTGCATGAGAAGTGGAAATAAGACACATTAAATTATATTTTAATAAACAATTTATATACATTTTGAAGAGTATGTAAACTACAATTTAACTTAAATTACTACTCTCAATGAACAACTCTGCTCAAAGACTGATGGCTTTATAGACAATTGCTTCTTCATTTTATTAGTTTTTATGAATTGACAAGATAACTCACATTAAATGCAGTATCTCTCGTGTATGTGTGCGCATGCACGTGTGTGTGTGTGTGTGTGTGTGTGTTTCTTTTTTGTTATTTCACTATTTCTCCTTGAAAAATGTTAACTACAGAAATTGCTGTTACTATTGATTTTTGAAACAATAAGCTTCATTAAACATTAGGAAACATTTTTACAGGCAGCATTTGTACCTTGTATCTGTTTAGTATACATTGGAGTTTCATATAAGCCAATACCTATATTTTTCCTTTATATAATGTGAAAAAAATATATAAAATCGTAAAAATATTTATAAATGTAATCAGCAATTAAGAAGAAAAAATAATACCTACTTTCTTTGAGTTGTTTAGGACTCATTTTTTATTCCTTCAGAGCTGTGCCAACTTTATGGCTGCCCATGCCAGTGCCGTGAAAAATTTTGGTTACTCTCCCATGTACAACAGTGCTTTCCTAGGTATGCTATAATACAGTGTGTACTGGCTGTAGTACCACATCCTTCTTTAAGTAATCCTAAGATTGTCCAGCCTCCTCACTTTAAGAAATTCTAGTTCTTTCAATTTTGATGATAGGTTGTCGATTTTAGATCTTTCCTTGCTTCTCATGTGAGCATTTATTGCTATAAATTTCCCTCTAGACACTGCTTTAAATGTGTCCCAGATATTCTGGTACATTGTGTCTTCATTCTCACTGGTTTCAAAGAACATCATTACTTATGCCTTCATTTCATTCTTTATCCAGTCAACATTCAAGAGTCACTTGTTCAGTTTCCATGAAGTTGTGCAGTTCTTAGTTTCTGAATTCTGAGTTCTAATTTGATTGCACTGTGGTCTGAGAGGCTGTTATGATTCCCGATCTTTTGCATTTGCTGAGGAGTGATTTACTTCCAATTACA
>NW_016107692.1:0-2995 GCF_001604975.1 Cebus imitator | reverse complement strand
TGACTTTTTATCCAATTTGCCAGTCTGTGTCTTTTGATTGGGGCATTTAGCCCATTTACATTTAAGGTTAATATTGTTATGTGTGAATTTGATAGTGCCATTTTGATGCTTGCTGGTTGTTTCACCCATTAGTTGACACAGTTTCTTCATTGTGTCGATGCTTTTTACCATTTAGGCATGTTTTTGAAATGGCTGGTACTAGTTGTTCCTTTCCATGTTTAGCGCTTCTTTCAGGAGCTCTTATAAAGCAGGCCTTGGTGGTGATAAAAATCTCTGAGCAATTGCTGTTCATAAAGGATTTTATTTCTCCTTTGCTTATGAAGATTACTTTGGCGAGATATGAAATTCTGGATTGAAAGTTCTTTTCATTAAGGATGCTGAATATTGGCCCCCACTCTCTTCTGGCTTGTAGTGTGTTTGCTGAGATATCCACTGTGAGTCTGATGGGCTTACTTTTGTGGGAAACCCGACCTTTCTCTCTGGCTGCCCTTAGCATTTTTCCTTCATTTCAACCCTGGTGAATCTGATGATTATGTGCCTTGGGGTTGCTCTTCTTGAGGAATATCTTTGTGGTGTTCTCTGTATTTCCTGGACTTCAATGTTGGCCTGCCTTGCTAGGTTGGGGAAGTTCTCTTGGATAATATCCTGAAGAGTGTTTTCCAGCTTGGATTATTTCTCTCCATTACATTCAGGTACATCTATCAAAGGTAGATTAGGTCTTTTCACATAATCCCATATTTCTTGGAGGCTTTGTTTATTTATTTTTACTCTTTTTTCTCTAATCTTGCCTTCTCTTTTTATTTCATTGAGTTGATTTTCAATCTCTGATATCCTTTCTTCCGCTTGGTTGATTCTGCTATTGAAACTCATGTATGCTTCACAAAGTTCTCATGTTGTGCTTTTCAGTTCCATCAATTCATTTATATTCCTCCCTAAGCTGTTTATTCTCGTTAGCATTTTGTCAAACCTTTTTTCAAGGTTCTTAGTTTCTTTGCATTGGGCTAGAACATGATCTTTTAGCTCAGGGAACTTTGTTTTTACCCAACTTCTGAAGCCTGTTTCTGTCAATGCATCAGACACATTCACCATCCAGCCTTGTTACCTTGCTGGTGAGGACTTGTGATCCCTTGGAGGAGGAGAGGTGATTTTGGTTTTAGGTATTTTCATCCTTTTTGTGCTGTTTTTTTTTTCTTCCCATCTTTGTGGATTTATCTACCTGTGGTCTTTGTGGTTGGTGACTTTCAGATGGGGTCTCTGACTGGACACCCTTTTTGTTGCTTATGTAGTTGTTTCTTTCTGTTTCTTAGTTTTCCTTCTAACAGTCAGGCCCCACTGCTGTAGGACTGCTGGAGGACCAATCCAGACCCTGCTTGTTTGAGGATCACTGGCAGAGGCTATAGAACAGTAAGGGTTCCTGCCAGTTTCTTCTTCTGTTATCTTTGTACCAGAAGGACACCTGCCAAATGTTAGCTTGAGCTTTCCTTTATGAGGTGTCTCTTTGGGGAAGAAGCTGAAACCCTGAATAGACCAATAACAAGGCCTGAAGTTGAGGCAGCAATTAATAGCCTACCAAACAAAATAAACCCAGGTACAGGTGGGTTCATAGCTGAATTCTACAAGACATACAAAGAGGAGTTGTTACCACTCCTTCTGAAACTATTCCAAATAATCCAAAAACAGGTAATACTCCCAAATAATTTTATGAGATGAAAATCATCCTGATACCAAAACCTGGCCGAGACTCAGCAAGAAAAGAAAGCGTCAGGCTAATATCCATAATGAACATAGATGCAAAAATCTTCAATACAATACTGACAAACTGATTGCAATGGAACATCAAAAAGCTTATCCATTCATGATCAAGTAGACTTCATCCCGTGGATGCAAGCCTGGTTCAACATACATAAGTCTATAAACATAATTCACATCAACAGAAATGAAGACAAAAAAACCATGATTATCTCAATAGATGCAGAGAAGTCCTTCAACTAAATTCAACAGCACTTTATGCTAAAAAGTCTCAATGAACTAGGTATCGATGGAACACACCTCACAATAATAAAAGTTATTTAAAACAAACTCACAGCCAATATCATACTGAATGGGCAAAAACTGGAAGCATTCCCTTTGAAATCTGGCACTAGACAAGGATGTCCTCTCTTACCACTCGTATTCAATATAGTATTGGAAGTTCTAGCCAGAGCAATTAGGCAAGAAAAAGAAATAGAGGATATTCAATTAGAAAAGGAGGGAGTCAAATGGTTTCTATTTGTAGATGACATGATTGTATATTTAGAAGACCCTATCATCTCAGCCCAAATTCTCCTGAAACTGATAAGCAACTTCAGCAAAGTCTAAGGATACAAAATCAATGTGCAAAAATCACAAGCATTCCAATACACCAATAACAGACTTAAAGATAGCCAAATCAAGAATGAACTGCTTTTTACAATTGCTACAAAGAGCATAAAATACCTAGGAATAAAACTGACAAAGGATGTAAAGAACCTCTTCAAGGATAACTACAAATCACTGCTCAACAAAATAAGAGAGGACACAAACAGAGAAACATTCCATGCTCATGGTTAGGAAGAATCAGTATCATGAAAATTGCCACACTGACCAAAGTAATTTATAGATTCAACACTATCCCAATCTAGCTACCAATGACCTTCTTCACAAAACTGGAAAAAAAAAATCTTAAACTTCATATGGAACCAAAGGAGAGCCTGCATAGCCAAGTCAATTCTAAGCAAAAAGAACAAAGCTGGAGGCATCATGCTACCTGACTTCAAACCATACAACAAGGCTACACAGTAAGTAAAACCTCATGGTACTGTACCAAAACAGAGATACAGACCAATGGAACAGAACAGAGGCCTTGGAGGCAATGCCACACATCTACAACCATTTGATCTTTGACAAACCTGACAAAAACAAGCAATGGGGAAAGGATTCCCTGTTTAATAAATGGTGTTGGGAAAACTGGCTAGCC
>NW_016107691.1:2548815-2556399 GCF_001604975.1 Cebus imitator | reverse complement strand
TAAATGGGAAAAAAAAAAAAGAAAGAAAATGAACTGACAAAAAGCAGATTAATAGGAGAGAAAGGCACACAAAATTTATTTAATGTGCATAGCGTGGAGGAATCACATCAGAATGATTACCCAATAATCCAAGGAGGTCCACATTCTTATATACCCTTCTTCATAGGGGAAGGGGAGAGGAGGATGTAGAAAGAAATGATTTTCAGGGGAATTGAGTAAGCCCAAAGAACAATGGCCTAAGACAATGGGAAGATGAGGGGCAAAACTTCATTATAAACAAAGTTTGTCTTATTATGCAGATGAAGTCCCCCAGGTAATCTCTCAGAACTGCCCTCTGAAGAAAGAGGATCAAAGAGACAGGGACACTGGGAAAGGTCAGAGAAAGATCTTGAGGCTGCTTCTTTAGTTCAGCATGTGGAAGTGCCATATTTTGAGGTATCATTTTCTGGACTCCAACATTCCCCTGAATGAAACTTCCCTAGAAATTTCATACATTTAAAGCTAGGTTGGTGGCTGTGGAGAGAAAAATCAAGTTAGCAGCTAAATGGCAAAGGGTCCCATTAAACTAATCTCCCATTGCTGGGAATAGGTCAATCTAATTAAACATTTGTTTCTCAATTCAGGAGGTGGTGTTTTCCAGGCTCCCATAAAAGTTTAATCTCTATACAGTATAAGCAAAGAGGTTTTTTAATAAGATACGTTTTAATGAAAACAGAAGAAAAACAAAATTTAATGTCTAGAGCAGTCTATAAGCTAATTTATGTAGGATCTGGAGGGCAGTCAGTGGAGAAGATTGCTAGATTTTGGACTCAAGCATCTATAGTTGGAGTAAAATCTGGTGGTGGCAATTTGACAGATTTTTCTGGTTTATAGTTTCCATTTCACAAAGTTTATCCAAATAGAAGCTGTTGTGTTTTTTCTTTAAAGCCAAGTTGACCAGCTTTGGCTTGTGGGCCTCGGGGAACAAAAGGCACTTTTTAATTTCTGGTGATTTCAAATCAGAATGGTGAGAGAAAAATTGAAAATGTTAGTTTGGGGACTTATGGTGAGATTATTAGAACAAACTAAGAATTCAGAATTCAGTCCAGATAATAAAAACTCAAAAATAATGGACAGGAATTGAATCTAATAACAGGTACACTATAGTTTTCTTCTGAAACATAATTTTCTCTCTCCAATCCCCTTATTTCTGACAATAATAATCACAGTAAGAACAGTTTGTTTGAAAAAGTAAAATTAGTTTAATAAACTTGGCCTGATTATTTACACAAAGTACAGCAAGAATAGTGATTGATCATATAGACTTTTTTTAGCTGGCTTTGCTGGAATATTTTTGTAAGGAATCTCAGATTACTCCCTTAGAGCTGCCCTCGAAAGAATAGATGAAAAGTCTATCTGGGTGGGATAATGACCTCTACTCCCTTCTGTTCTCACTTGGTTAATCTTTCCTGGTTATTTGATAAGATTCCTAGGGAGGGTGACTTAAGACAGTTGCATTTCTTTTGGAAAGACGTTTTCTTAATCAGCTAAGGACGTTCCAGATGGAGTCCTTCCCAGTGCTTTGGGAAAGAGGACAGAGAGACAGGGAGGTGGGGAAAGGTCAGAGAGGATCCTTGAGGCTGCTTCTTTCATTCAGCATGTCAAAGTGCTGTATTCTGGGGCATCATTTTCTGAGCCTCAGCAATTCAAACCATAGCATTGCTGCAGTTGCATTAGCCACTCATAATGTTTGCATGTTCCAGAGAAACAAAGCTTCATCAGAAACCAAACTCAAGCCAGTTTACATAAGTGTCTACACTTGAGAGGATATAAAGACTTGCATAGGTTGGGTGCAGTCGCTCATGCCTATAATCCCAGCACTTTGGAAGGCTGAGGCAGGAGAACTGCTTGAACCCAGGATTTCAAGACCAGCGTGGGCAACATAGGGAGATTCTGTCTCCAAAAAAACTAAAAATAAATTAGCCAGGTGGGGTGGTTCACGCCTATAAGCTACTTGTGAGGCCGATGTGGGCGGATTGCAGCTTGAGGTCAAGGCTGCACTGAGCTATGATTGCACCACTGCAATCCAGCCTGGGTGGCAGAGGGAGATGCCATCTTAAAAAAAAAAGACTTGCATAAACCAAACAGAACAGGAAGCCCTACGAGAGCTACTAGTATTCTTTTCCTTTTTGGTCCTGAGTGTCACTCATTGAATTCAAGCAGCAAAGTATATACTTGATAAAGAAATGGGATTCCTATTATGACCCATCTGTTATAGTCTGCATATCATCCTGCACAGTTTACAAAGCACCTTCACATACACTGATACTTTCAACAATTCTAAGAGGTATTATTAACTTCATTTGACAGATAAAGAAACTAAGAGTTAAGAGATAAAGTGGTTTACCCTCAGTCATGCAATTAGCAAAGAATCTAAATTCATCTGTTACAGAGTAGGGAGCTGTTACTGCTTGGATTTAAGATATTTATAGTGACATTCTACATTTGCATCATCGTATTTTTTTTTCCCACGATTTACAAGGTTTCCTGGTATAAGTGCCCAACCCAACCTGGGCTCTGTGAATCCTGAGCCCACTCCCAAAATTGATGAGGATTGTAGCATTTGAGTTTTCCAGTTTGTTCATGTTTTTCCCAACCAAGACTAGAAGCTTAGCCATACATGAGCAAAATAATCTAGAAGGGAATGTTTGTTCCATGCCTACTGACCAGATTGCTCTCCCACAGGAGTACTTACCTCCTACTTGACTTGGTTTGGAATTCATACATTCTATTTGAGAATCACCGTGTAAATTACTTTGTTTTCCCCGAGCCTCAGTTTTCTCACCTGTAAAATGGAGACAATGGTGGCATCCACTCCACAGGGCTAATTTTTGTTGTAGGGAATGAAATTATGTCGGTAGAACACCAAACACATATTAATCACTCAATAGGGAGTGATGGTACAATAGGAATAGTGTGATGGGAATGGTAGTATTCATTATAATTACAGTTTCCAGGCCATTCTCTTGCCACTTGCCATCAAAACATGTATCACATTTCTCTTTAAGGTCTTATCTGCTTGCTTAATCTGTTGAACTACCTCCTAACTTGCTGATGGTAGTTTAATGCATTACTCACCCCACCACTAGATAATACATATACATTTGACAACACACTTAAACTACATATTTCAAAGAATAATAAAAACAAAAGAGCTCACCTCCAAAACAAAGAGATTTGGGGGCTACTCCCACATTCTGTAGGCAGACGTTTATTTTTCTGGTATAGAGCCAGGACTGACTGGTTGTATTTGGCTCCCAATGTAAAAGAAAAGGAGAGAGGATGAGCTTTGCCACATATTTGAGAAACTGACTGTCAGGCCAAGCTATTTGAACATATTATTTTGAAAAAAAAAAAAAACAAAAGAACAGGAGCAAACAAGTTTTTGCCATTCCAGCCTCCCTAGTTTGCTGACTCCCTGTACTCTAGCTCTCCATCCCCCAACCCAAACACACACATAAAACAAATCTCCAGACACCACGTAAGCTGTGTAAAAGATCATAACATTCTGTCATGGTGGGGCCAAGGATAAATGTTGTGTTGTGCTGTAGTCAAATGAATTTGATAAGAAATAATGCATGAAAAGCGGAGCCCAGGTATTGTTGGAAATGTGCAAAAATACCTCTGTGCCTCTCAGAATTGATAAACATTAAAAGGCTGAACATAGAGCAAAACCAGTCAGAATCGTCTCTTCCTGAGAATATTGGATTTGCTATGGCTATTTGTGAACACCCTCATGGCCCATAAGAAGTGATAAAATCTTTTAGATGTGAGTTGATCTTTTCCAGAGGAGCAGAAGATCCTGGCTAGGGTACCTAGCTGCTGTAGATTTTTAAATTTCAATCAAATACCAGTAAATCTTTTTTGTATAACACAAAGGGCTTATCATATGTTCATCCAAATGAAATTCACAACACAGAATGCCACACTATTCCTCAATTTATCATCTCTTCCAGGAGTGTTTGTCATCCTTGGTAATTTCCCAAAGAACAGAAATCTGAATCCTCTTGGCTGTGAGATACAACAAGCCTTCCCAACAAGAAATGATTTTACCTTTAAAAAAAATGGAATTTTTCATGGATCCTGGCTGAGGTCTGCTTTACGAGTCAAAGATACTAAGTTAGACAATAAGACAATTCAGAAATTTTTAAGTGTAACCTAGGGCCAGCCTTGCCAGAAGGTCACTGTTTACCTGTATAATTTTTCATCAGCTTGCCATATAGTATCAAAATGAGATAGCCAGGTGGGAAGAGCTCCCTGGCAAAACTCCAGCTGGCCTGGGCACTGGGAGGAATGTGCACTGGGGTTGAGCCATGGAAGTTTGCCTCGTTTGCAGTGGGGATGAGCCTGGCCACTCCTTTTCCTGGGTGCAACCTGGGATTCAAACTGGGAGGCAGGAAGCATACCAGCAGAGGCTCTGGCTTTGTGGAGAGTCCCTGTTTTCCCTTTTTTCCCTTTTCACTCAATAAAAACCTGCCTTACTCACCCATCAAGTCATCAGCAAGCCTAAATTTTCATGGCCTTGTGACAAGGACCCTGTCTTTAGCTGAAGAAAGGAAAAGCCCTGCAACAAAAATTAATCTCTTTGGAATAAGACACAAAAGGTACTGGTTAAAAGGTATTTAGCCCAAAAGAAGAGTATGCATATACTGGTTTATCAGGAAGGTGAGCTGGCTATGTACTTTGATAGAGCCAGAGCATTTGGATGTTACTGTACCAATGGAGACTAGGTGTGAAGAAGGCCCTGGCTTCTGGAGTTGGGGGTGGAGTAGGGGTTAGAGCAAGCCCTGGAAGAACTTGTGGGAGGGCATAAAATCACAGAATCACTAAACAGTTTTGCCAAGAGCCAGTCCTCAGGTCTTTCCCTATTTCTAAGTGTCACACAGTTCCTTCTTATTTTACACTAAACCCTGAAGGACTCTGATAACTAGGCATTATTACCTTGGTAGGGTTTTAATCAGCCTTCTCTCAAAATTGTGAAAAGCAGAGAAATCTAGAGACACAGGAGGAAATGAAAATGTAAGAAATGTATGGGGACAGGAGAGAACACTGTTTCCTTACTACTGATGTTGCTTTCCATGACTTTATCTCTACACTTCTTCCCAGGGAGGTGACATTGATCTGAGTGGTGAGTCTGGTCAAAAAACCTGTTCCTGTCACATTTGTCACAGCTCCTTATCTCCTTTTATTCTTGAGACTAAGGCTGTCTACAGAGTGTGTGTCTTGCTCTGCTCTTCCATGCAGAGAGTTTTTACAGAGACATAAATATAAATATCCATGAGAATGGGAAGGGCAATGTGATGGTCTAGCCCTACCTCTAACTGGGTGAATAAGTCTGAAATACAGTGTTATAATCATGTGATGGGTTCTTCCTGCCCACTGCACAGACAAAACCAATTCGCCAAGACTATGATATTGCAGTAAAGAAAGAATTTAATTGATGTGAGGCCAGCAATGCCACATAAGAGACAGAGTCATTACAAATATCAACATCAGTGATGGCTTGGATGTTAGAGCTTTTCAAGGATAGTTTGATGGGCAGGGGACTGGGAAATGGGTGCTGCTGATTGATTGGGGAAGCTATCATAGGGATGTAGAGAATGGTCCTCATGTGCTGAGTCTGCCTCTGGGAGGGGCCATAGGACTGCCCCTGGGTCACGCCAAAATGCAGAAGTCTGAAAAGGCGTCTCAAAAGGCCAATCTTAGGTTCTATAACAGTGATGCTGTCTATAGGAGTAATTGGGGGAAGTTACAAATCTTGTGATATCTGGAACAATGGCTAGTTATTGGTTAACTATGCCTACATCTTAGAAGAATTTAGGCATCTCTCATAATCCTAACCTTGTGGCATTTAATTAGTTTTACAAACATGGTTTAGTTTTTGGAAGGACTTATTACCATCCTTCCTTTAAGGTTAAACTACAAACTAAATTCCTCCCATGGTTAGCTTGGCCAATGCTCAGGAATGAGTAAATACAGCCAGCCTGTGAGGCTAGAAGCAAGATAGAGTCAGCCATGCTAGGTTTCTCTGACTGTCAAAATCTTTGCAAAGTTGGTTTCAATATTAGGAAGCTCACTTATCCACGGATATAAACTACATTCCTATCAGTTTAGTTGGTAATAAAGGAGCTATTTTCATCTCCCATTTGTCTTGCTCTTTTTTCTTAAATATCTGTTGGTTTGGAATTCGAGGTGTTATTTATTGGACTTCCTCCAATCCAAACACCTGAAGGACTGGTCCAAGAATACAGGGAAATAGACAAGAACTAGAATTAGCAGACTAAAATAACAACAGAAAGATCTTTGGGTGGGGCCAGGAGACATGGCTATAGGCCTTGGAATTATATATAAATGGGATATTTTGAACTTGGCAGTCTATAGAAGCTTACATTGGGCCAAGAGTCTGTTTCATATCATTATGCAATTGGCTTTCATGAGGCCAAAATTAGGCCTAACAAGGCCAAAATTACTTCTTGGTGAGACATTTCTCCAAATTGAATTGAAGTTCACAGATCATGGACTCCAGCCATTTGGGTAGACTGACATCCCTGGCATGACTAAAATCAAGATTTCTTCTGTCTGTTGTTTTTCCTTGAGTTAATATTGAGCCTTTAGCAATTCTGAGTACTGAATATAGATAATGAAATTTTACCTGGGATAACTTCCATAAGAACTACGGATTGGCCTGCATATTAGTTGTCTGCTGCTATATAACAACTATCCCAAAACACAGTGGCATAAAATGGAAAAAAAATATTATCTGACAGTTTCTGTGGTTCAGGAATCTAGGTGCTGCTTAGTTGGATTCTCTGTCTCAGAATCCTTCACAGGCTGCAGTCAAGGTGTTGGCCATGACTGTGGTTATCTCAAGGCTCAGTTAGGAGAACATCTGCTTCCAAGTTCACTGACATGGCTCTTGGGAGAATTCAGTTCCACAAAGACTGTTGGACTGAGAGTCTCAACTCTTGCTGGCAAGTTCCTTGTCACATGGCCCTCTCCATAGGGCAGTTCACGATACAGCAGATGGCTTCATCAGCACAAACAACTGAGAACAGCCAGAGAAGAGAATGCTACAAACATGGAAGTCACAGTCTTCAGTAAACTAATTATAGAAATGACACCCCACCATTTTCATCATATTCTATTTTTTTCCCATTTATTTATTTTATTGCATTTTAGGTTTTGGGGTACATGTAAAGAACATGCAAGATTGTTGCATATGTACACACGTGGCAGTGTGATTTGCTGCCTTCCTCGCCATCACCTACATCTGGCATCTCTCCCCTTGCCATCTCTCCCCAGCTCCCCACCCCCCACCGTCCCTCCCCTATTTCCCCCCAACTGGCCCCAGTGTCTAGTGCTCCCCTCCCTGTGTCCATGTGTTCTCATTGTTCAACACCCGCCTAAGAGTGAGAACATGCAGTGTTTGATCTTCTGCTGTTCTGTCAGTTTGCTGAGAATGATGGTTTCCAGGTTCATCCATGTCCCTACAAAGGACACAAACTCATCGTTTTTGATGGCTGCATAATATTCCATGGTGTATAT
>NW_016107691.1:2507332-2543200 GCF_001604975.1 Cebus imitator | reverse complement strand
TGCCCTGCCCAGCAAGGAGGCAGCCTAGTCACTGTCTGCCTGTAGAGGCTTTGCTGAGCTGCTGTGGGCTCCGCTCAGCTGCCGAGTGAACTTCCCTGCAGTCCTGTTTATATGGGTGTAGTTAGAACTTCCTCGGCAATGGTGGCCTGCCTCTGTTAAGGTGGAGTCTCTCTGTAGTGGTGGGTTGCCTTGGCAACGGCGGGCTGCCTCAGTAATGGTGGGTTGCCTTGGCAACGGCGGGCTGCCTCAGCAATGGCAGGCTGCCTCAGCATTGGCTGACTATCTCCATAGTGGTGGGCTGCCTCAGTAATGGCAGACAGCCCTCCCCCACAGAGCTGGACTGTCCCGGGTTTCGCTGCGCTTGCTGTGAAACTCTCAATCTAGAGAGTTTCTGATTGCAGTTCTTTTGTGGGGGTGGGACCAGCCGAGCCTGATCGCCTGGCTCCCTGCCTCAGAGCCTTTTTTGTTTTTAAGTTGGTGTTCCAGTCGCCTGTTGAAGAGCCACCGGGATCTGTGTGTTTTCCCATGCAGCGACTCACTGCACTGGCTTAAACAGTGGCACTGAGATTCGTGGCGCTTTCTTTGCCCTGGAATCTACTGTCCTGGTTCCCTGTTCAGTCCCCTTTTTAAACAGATGAATGGGCGAATTCCCGTGGCTCCAATCACCAGCCAAAAGGGCACCCAGACCAGTGTAATTTGTAGAGAGAACTGCTGCTCCAGGGTGCTAACAAAGCAGCCACACGGGGCAAAGCAGCGGCGCCAGCCGACACAGCTGCACTGGCTGAAACAGCCATGCTGGCGACCCGTGGAGCTCCTCCGCCTGGGAATTTCCTAGTCTGTGGGCAATAAAAATGCGGCATCCACTTACCCTCTGCACTTTCACTGGGAGCTGCAATCCTGAGCTGTTCCTAAACGGCCATCTTGGATCCTGCCCATATTCTATTTGTTAAAAGCAAGATACTAGGTCCAGCCCACACTCAGGGGAAGGGATTTCACAAGGGATGAATTATAGGAGGCAAAGATCAATGTGGGCCATGAAGGGACAACCATCACCTATTTGTTTTCTAATTGGGAATATGTGGGGCCAGTGATGCAATTATCTTGTAAGTTCTGTTAATTCCTTGAACTTTAGGAAACATCAGACACTTGGCATTGAACCAATACAAATTCAGTGGCTCTGAAAGAACTGCATCCATTCCAGTAAGAGACAGTACAGACTAAAACTGCTGAAGAACCCCAGCTCTGCACAGGCCTTGAGAACTTTTCTCATTAAGGTTGAGCATAGTAAGAAGGTAGGGAGGATACATGTTGGTCCTTAATTTTTTTGAACTTTTACTCCCAAAAGAAAGAACACTTTATTTTGAACTTTAAAATCTTTGGATGTAAAAAAAATTTGGACTTTCATTTATCTGGACTTTAACTGAAAAGCACAAGGGAGTTTGAATTTAAATGTCCCCCTGCAAATGCGATTTAAAAAAAAAAAAGATTATATGCAAATTAGTGGCATCTTATTGCTGCACATTATTATCATAGTGTCTTAATGTTATCCTTTGATGTCACTGCATATCCTCTGATAGGATACTTATGACAATGCAGCTGGTCATTATTTGAGAAAGGAAATAGAGTAGGTAATAAATTTGCCTCCTTACACAAGGCACAGTCTTGATATTAATTTAATTAATATAGTCTTCAAGCACATTTTGGAGCCTTCTGCAAATATCACCATCTACATTGCCCATCAGCAATCCCAGTGGTTTCTACCGGGGGGGGGTTAGCCTCACGAAGGTGGGAGTCGGACTGTCCTCATAAATTGTTAGTTTTCTCCCTTCATGGAGATGGCTCGATGGTCAAACTCAGTGGGTTAAGAAAAAAATAAACTGGGAAATCCTCAAGTAGATTCTTCTTCCCAACTCCACATGTTTCTTCCCATGTGGGGGCTGTGATATTCTTATGAAGAGGAGGGGGATTGAGGTGATTTACCTGGTTGATGAGCTTAGAACAAGGAACTGGGGCATGCATAGTTCTGACCATATTTCTTCTTCTTGGGATATGGCTGACTACAGAGGTGTTGTGTTCTATTTTGATTCATGCCAAACAGTGAGGGGGCCTGGCCCTGTAAGAGGGTTCTGTGATGGGACAGCATAGCTTGTGACAGAGGAGGTGAGTCTCTCTAACACAGGGCCACTATATTGGAAAGCCTGTTTGCTCATAGATATAAACTGTGTCCCCACCGTAGTCTTTATCCAATATTAAAGGTGATATTTTACTTTATTGAGACAGGGTCTTTCCCTCTTGCCCAGCCTGGAGTACAGTGACATAATCATAGCTCACTGCAGCCTCAATCTCCCAGGCTCAAGCAATCCTGCCACTTCAGCCTCTCAAGTATGTGGAACTTATAGGTACACACCACAATGCCCAGCTATTCTTTGATTTTTAAAAAAATTTGTAGAGACAGAGTCTTGCTATGTTGTTCAGTCCAGTCTCAAACTCCTGGACTCAAGTGATCTTCCCATCTTGGCCTCCCAAAGTGCTGGGATTATAGGAGTGAGCCACCACGCCTGGCCTAAAGGTGATCATTTAGACTCCTATCTTCAGATTCCTTCCAATTTCTCAATTGTTCAGAACTCAGGCAAGTAAAAGTGCTGTGCTATTGTTTGCCTTCCCACTCATCACAAACAGAAGTGATTCGGATATGAAAAGAAATGTGGTTCTCAAGATAAGAGATGGGTACAGAATTCCAATGAGGAAGAAGTGGAGGAAGCTGCACAGAACAAAGAAAACATGAAAATCTTGAGGGATTGTTACCCAAAACAAGGACTAAGGCTCCCAAAGGGAAGTGAATCTTAACCACTGGGCTGAAGGCCAGTTTTTAGCTCCCAAAATAATAGGACTCTTCTCAGAACTTTACTTTCAAACTAAAAAAAAAAAATTCTATAAACCGTACAAACACCCACTTAAAAAAATTCTGATTCAACAAGGTCTAAAGGCTGAAGCAGGATGGAGTGACTGTGATAAATAGCAATATGATCAGTGGCTTATTTGCTCTCACAAATTCCTACTGCTTGCAGGGATCTACCTGGTAGTGGGGGATATGAATTTGTAAATAATGTCTTTCTCTGGTTCTGGAAGACTTTCTGTCATTTTCTTCATTCCTGTTGACAACTCCCCAATAATATATGAGCTTCCCTTGATATGTGGAAGGATCAATAGCTCAGTGTGACTTTGGGAACTAAGTGACAAAACAGTGCTAATATGCTTCAATGAAAAGCACCACATTTCTCTTGCTATGGGCAATATTTGAAGGTGGCAAAACACAGAGGTGAGTCCTTCTTTGTGCATATCTATGTCCCTTCAGATATTCTGAAGCATGGATCTCCATCTAAATGCCAAGGGTGTCGTAGCTTTTCCAAAGAGCTAAGAAACAGCATTAGCAGTATAGAGGAGTCCTGTTAGAGGCAGTCATGGAAGTAAAGAATGAACAGGTAGACTCCATCTCCTCCCCAGCCGTACCTGAAAGATTTCAGTTTTAATCTGTTTTATATTTCAGAATTTTCTGAAATACATCACTTGAACAACAGGTCCAATGATTTTAAATTTTGCAAATCAAACAACAAAAAGACAAGCAGACCAGTCAAAAAATGGGCAAAGGACTTAAATAGAAATTTCTTTGAGAAAGTTATAGAAATGATCAACAAGCACATAAAAAGATATTCAACATTATTAATTATTAGAGAAATGCAAATCAAAACCACAGTGAGATACCACTACACACCCATTAGCATGGCTATTATTTAAAACAACAAACATAAAAACTGAAGAGCCTTACACTTTACTATTGAGAATGTAAAATGGTACAGCTGCTATGTAAAATGATATGCTAGCTCCTCAAAAAATTAACAATAGAATTATCATGTAATCTAACAATTCTATCTCCAGGTGCATACGAAAGAATTGAAATCAGGGACTTGAACAGGTATTTTTACACCCATGCCCATAGCAACGTTACTCACAATAGCCAATGATGAATGGATAAACAAAATGTAGTAGACATATACAATGAAATGTTTTTCAGCCCTAAAAAGGAAGGAAAATCTGACACATGATGCTACATGGATGAACCTTCAGGATATTAAGCTAAGTGAAATAAACCAGTCACAAAAAGGTAAACACTGTATGATTCTACTTATATGAGGTACTGAGAGTAGCCAAATTCACACAGACAGAAAGAATGGGGGGTTGGAGGGTCTGTGGAGAGGGAGTAATGGGACATTATTGTTTAATATGTACAGAGTTTTAATTGGGAAGACGAAAAATTTCTGGAGATGGATGGATAGTAGTGATGGTTGCACAATAGTGTGAATGTACTTAATGCCACTGAACAGTACAGCTAAAAATGGTTCAAATGGCAAATTTTGTCACAATTTTTTAAACTTTGAAAACATGTTCTGTGAAACCTTACAGCTTTGTTGATAATGAGAAGAAATCTTTTGCAATTTATAAGGCAGGACAGCCTTCATGAAACAGTTCCAATATGTCTTTTAGGATCCAAAATGTATGAATTTTTTATTTTCTAAGTGTAAACTTTGTTTGATATGAACCACACAGAAACACACTGAGACCTCAGCACATATTCAAGGATCAAATTCATCCTAGGGGGGAGCTCAGAAAATAGGACACGTGTTTGAGTATGGAGAAAGGCCTGCAGCTCAGAGGGCTGGATGGTATTTAGCTTTACCCATTGGGGTCAAAATTGTTGACCTGTGTTGCCAGTAGCTTCTATAATGGTTTACTACAAGTACATATTGATAAATAAGGTTCTGAGACCAAGCTGGGAAGAAGAAAAGTTGAAAACTAGAGAGTAAAGTAGATTCTGTTAAACACAGGTAAACCCAGATGCCAAAGTTGGAGCCTGCACAGAAAAGTTTCAGAGGCTGGAGAACACAAAGAAGGTAATAAACACCAAGAGCAGAGAAAAAATGAGATGTGGGCATAAGCATAGTGTGACAACGTTTGGATGGGAGGAACAGTAGTCCTAAACCCTCATTGAATGTCACTCTTTACACTGTGCCACTGGCGAATCTCATCCAGCCTGTCCCCACAATTCTGAATCAGGTTAAGTGAGACTATGACAGGAGGAACTATTGTGCATTCCTTAGAAATAACCCTCAATGTTTGCAGCCCAGAAGAACACTGGAGAAGAGGGGGAGGTGCCATTTCCAAAAGAGCCAGTTCACATGTGTCTGATCAAGAATGAAACATAACTCTAAGCTAAGTCACTAGAGGGTTTCCATCATCATCATCATCATGTCCACTTTGAAAAAGTAAGTACTTCCAAGCACACCTGGAGACTTATAGATTGACATTAGCTAAACATTTTTAAAAGTGGTTTATATGTTATATGCAAATCTCTGTGTCATCTTTGACCTCTCCTTTTCTCTCATGCCCCACATGCCAGTTCTTCAGCAAACCTTTAAACTCTGCCTTCAGAATGCTTTCACTCAGAACTGTCTGCTCGCCGTCTCTTTTTTTCATCACCCTAGTCCAAGCCATCATTATCTCTTGCCAAGTAGACTACAGCAGTCTCCTAACTGGTCTCCCTGCTTCCACTTCTACCTCCCAGTGGTCTGCTCTAGACAAAGCAATCAGAAGGAGGTATTTAAAATGTAAATTAGCACATTTAATGCTATTCCTATCAAACTACCAATGTCATTTTTCACAGTTAGAAAACATTATTCTAAAATTCATATGGAACCCAAAAAAAGCCTGACAGCCAAAGCGATCCTAAGCAAACAGAACAAAGCTGCAGGCATCACATTACCCAATTTCAAAGTACACTACAAGGCTACAGGAAATAAAACAGCATGATACTGGTGCAAAAAACAGACACATATGCCAATGTAGCAGAAGTGAGAACCCAAAAATAAATCTACACAACCACAGCCCTCTGATATTTGACAAGGTTGACAAAAATAAGCAATGGGGAAAAGACTCCCTATTCAATAAATGGTATTGAAATAACTGGCTGTCTATATGAAGAAAAATGAAACTTGAGCCCTACGTTTTACCATATGCAAAAATTAACAGAAAATGGACTAAAGGTTGAAATGTAAGACTTGAAACTATTAAAAATCCTAGAAGAAAACCTAGAAAATAAGCTTCTCAATATTGGCCTTAGCAAATAATTTATGGCTAAATTCTCAAAAGCAATTGCAACAAAAACAAAAATTGACAAGTGGGATCTAATCTAACTAAAGAGCTTGTGCATAGCAAAAGAAACTATCAAGGGAGTAAGCAGACAACCTACATAATGGGAGAAAATGTTCGCAAGCTATGTACCCAACAAAGGTCTAATATCCATGATCTGTATGGAACTTAAACAAATCAACAAGCAAAAAACCAATAGCCCCATTAAGAAATGGACAAAGGACATGGATAATTCTCAAAAGAAGACATACAAGCAGCCAACAACCACGTGAAAAAATGCTTGTCATCACTCATCGTCAGAGAAATGCAAATCAAAATCACAAGAAACCATATCACACAAGGCAGAATGGCTATTATTAAAAAGTCAAAAAAACAACAGATGTTGGTGAGGCTGCAGAGAAAAGGGAATGCTTATATACTGTTGGTAGCAATGTAAATTAGTCCAGCCACTGTGGAAAGTAGTTTGGCGATTTCTCAAAAAACTTAAAACGGAACTATCATTCAATCCAGCAATCCCATTACGGGTATATATCCAAAAGAAAACAAATCATTCTACCAAAAAGAAACATGCACTCTCATGTTCATCACAGCACTATTCATAATAGCAAAGACATGAAATCAACCCAGGGGCCCATCAATGGTGGGTTGGATAAAGAAAATGTGGTACATATACACCATGGAATACTATATTGCCATAAAAAAGAGTAAAATCATTTCCTTTGCAGCCACATAGATGCAGCTAGAAACCATTATCCTAAGCAAACTAATGCAGAAACAGAATACTAAACATCGTTTGTTCTGTACCAGAGAGGGGAGGGAGGGAAAGGGGTAAGGTTTGGAAAAAAATACTTTTCGGTACTATACTCACTACTGGGATGACAGATTCATTGTACTACAAACCTCAGCATCATGCAATATACCTTTGTAACAAACCTGCATGTGTATCCCCTGATTCTAAAAGGACAGTTGATAAAGAAGGTTCCTACCTCATAAATTGGTTGTGGAGATTAAATCAGTTAATATAAATCAAAAATATAAACCAGATTATTTACATGATGTACAAAAAAGACAGTATAATGTAGTGCTACTGCTAAGAGTATAGCTCTGGAGCTAGACTGCTATGGTTCAAATTCCAGCTCCATTATTTACTAACTGTATGACCCTAGCCAAGGAACTTAATCTCTCTGGGTAACTTTCCCTCACCTTTATAATGAAGATAATATGAGTAACTACGTTATAGATATGTTTGAAGATTATATGAGTTGATACACCCAATGCACCTAGAATAGTGCCTGGAACCATAAATAAAATTGTTATCATGTTACTCACCTGTTCAAAATCCTTCATAGTATTTCCATCATGCTTAGAATAAAATCCCAGGTCTGTACTATAGCCCGTAAGACCCTACAGGAAGTGTCCCCTACATACCTCCTTGATTTCACTTCCTATCACTCTTGCCTGCTCTAGTCACTTTATTTGCACTTGCCTCCTTGCTGTTACTAAAATACACCAGACATTTTAAGACATATAGTTGATAATTTCATTAGCTTATTCAACAAGTATTTGTTGAGTACCTACTACACCATAAGAACTTCTCTTGGTACTTAAAATACATCAACGAAAAAAGCAAATAAAAATCTATTCCCTTTATGCATAAATCTATGCCCTTCTCTCTCCCACCTTTGTTTCCTGAATCCTGTTTCCCTAATCAAATCAAAGAGAAATGAAAGTTGACCTGGAAGAATGTGAGGCCAGGCAGCGGCAAGACAGAAGAGTAAAAGGCAAGTGAAAGATCCAGTTTCCCATATGTGTGTCAGGTTTCCATAAATTAGGTGGTTTATCAAAGAGTCCCTAGACCTGAGGACCCATCACTTAGCTTGATGTCTGCTCAGTCCAGAGCTGCACTGGTCTTTCAGATCAGCTACCCCATCTTCCCTGGGCAAGGCCCATGAACAGAAAATTAATTACATTCATGTTGCCAACAGATACATTGAAGGATTTCTACTCTACATTGTGAGAAAATGACATCTTTTGATAACCCAGTAAGCATGGCATGAGCCAATAAGTCACTTCAGAAGGAGCAATTTAGGAGATTATTTTTAAACATGTGACTGAATTATTGAGAAATGGATAATAAATTTATTTATTAATGAAGGCTGGGAGGGGAAAACTCACATTGCTTTTTCAGCTCATTACTGAGCTAACTTCTGAGTTTCAAGACTACTTTTTTTTCTAAAAGGTGACCAGGAACATAGATTTCCGAGCCAGTCTAACAGGAGCCCAAGGCACTCTTGGCCTAGGCCCCAGATGGCCTCTCCTAGACACTTCACAGCCCTCATATACAGAGACCCCTTTGCAGCAGTGATTAGCCAAGGAACAGAATGATAAGGCAAAATGCGGACACTTCCTCAAGACTTTTGGTTTGGGGGGCCTGCAAATGTTACAGGATACAGGCTTCAGAAGCAGCCTGAGGGCTCTGGGGATTAAAGAAAAAGTTGGACAGTTAGCTCACCACTAACAAACCCTACTCCCCTCTCTATCCTTATTTAGCGCGGAGCCTAGCTGGCTACTGCCTGCCTAAGGCAACAGGCAGTTAAGCTGTTTCTGAATGGAACTTCTTGTTTCCAGGAATCTGGTAGTAAATCCTTCTTTGAAGTAAAAAATACCCTATAATTCTGCACATCCACACTGTATCAATTTTCTGTTTTCTCACTGTGTATTTTTAACTGCATAAGTACTATATGGATATACTCCTGTCATAATGCAATTGGTACACAATAAAGTAGAAAGACTCCACTGTCTCCTCATTCTATTTCCCTCCCCTAGAGAACCACTAAGATCAGTTTGCTTTATATCCTCCAATGCCTTTTCCTATCATCATTTTCTATTCTTCCTTCCATTCTTGTGTATGTATATATATAAATTTATGAAGTTATTTGGTGGGATTTTTCTTTTATACAAATGGTGTCAAGTTACATATAGTGTATTTTCTGCTTCTATTTTATTCTTAACAATGTGTCTTAGAGATTTTTCACATCAGTAGACACAGAACTATTTTATTCTTTTTAAACAGATATGTAATATTCCCTAATAAGGCTGAACCCTTTACTTATTCAGTTACCTTGGGTGGGGAGGTCATGGATTAGGTCAATTTGATGCAGCAAGGAGCATTCTTATACATACCTTGTGATGCATACAGGTTGAGTATCATTTAGCTGAAATGCTTGGGACAGGAAGTGTTTTGGATTTCTAATTTTTTGTCAGATTGTTGGAATATTTGGATTATTACCAGTTCAACATCCCTAACGTGAAATCTGAAATGCTCCAATGAGCATTTCCTTTGAGCACCACGTTGGCACTCAAAAAATGTCAGATTTTGGAGCATTTTGATTTCAAATTTTGGGACTAGGGATGCTCGCTGTATTTTCAAATGTTTCCCTAGGCTATATATGTAGAAGTAGAATTGATATAATGAAGAGAAAGCACACGTTAGATTTTTAATAGATATAGCCAAAGTACATTCCAAAAAGACTGTGCCAGTTTATACTCCCCAACAGTAAACTAGAGTTTCCATTTCTCTGCACTCTTATTAACACTAGATTTTTTTTTTTTTTGAGACAAGTGATCCACCTTCTCCAGCCTGCCAAATTGCTGGGATTACAGGCATGAGCCATCATGCCCAGCCTCAATTTGCAATTCCATGATTACTACTGAAGTATAATATATTTTCAAAAGTCTAGTGAGCTTTGAACTGTCTAGTCTTAACTTTTGCACTTCTCTGTTTGGCAGTTTGTCAGTAAATATTTTCTTATGTTGTACTTGCTATGCCAATCTCACTTTAAGTGAGATGCATCTCTACCGATGAGATTTTAAAAACATGACAAACAACTAAGCTAGAGCAAACAAAGACACAAACCCTTCCATTTATATTTTCAAACTCTCTACATCCTAAAGTTCAAATCTTTGAATTTATTTTAATCAGATTCTACCAAAGTCTGAGCGTTAGTAGGAGCCCACAGGTGAGCGGCCCTGAGAAACAGCTTCTGTCTGAAGAATACATGAAAGAGTGACTTTGTGATCACCAGGTCCCTTGTTGTCCCTCTTCTATAAAGCTGAAAAGAAAACTTCAGTATTTGATCCAAAATCCCTTGTAATGTGCTCCTTAAATTCTTTCCAGGGCACCCAAATTCTATACCCAACGTGGTATATTTTATGGGCTCCCAGGTTCTCTTCACTTGGACCACTCTTGCAATTTCTGAAAGATGCTATACACAATAACATCTTTTCCTTTGTCAGGTTAACCACTCAGGGATTCAGTTTTGGTTTATTTTTCTAAAACATATTTTACTCTTGATGGCACATATTCTTTTTTTCTTTTTCTTTTATTTTACTGTAAGTTCTGGGGTACATGTGCAGATCTTGCAGGACTTTTACATAGGTATACACATGGCATGATGGTTTGCTGCCTCCATCCCCCCATCACCTACATTAGGTATTTCTCCTAATATTATCCCTCCCCAATCTCCCCACCTCCTGATATCCCACCCCTAGCCCCTCATGCCCCCAAGAGATCCCAATGTGTGGTGTTCCCCTCCCTGTGTCCATGTGCTCTCATTGTTCAACACCCACTTATGAGAGAACATGCAGTGTTTGGTTTTCTGTTCTTGTGTCAGTTTGCTGAGAATGATGGTTTCCAGATTCATCTGTGTCCCTGCAAAGGACATGAACTCATCTTTTTTTATGGCTGCATAGTATTCCATGGTGTATATGTGCCACATTTTCTTTATTCAGTCTATCCTTAATGGGCATTTGGGTTGGTTCCAAGTCTTTGCTATTGTAAACAGTGCTGCAATGAACATATTTGTGCATGTATCTTTATAATAACACGATTTGTAATCCTTTGGGTATATATCCAGTAATGGGATTGCTGGGTCAAATGGTATTTCTATTTCTAGATCCTTGAAGAATAGCCACACTGTCTTCCACAATGGTTGAGCTAATTTACACTCCCACCAACAGTGTAAAAGCATTGCTATTTCTCCACATCCTCTCCAGCATCTGTTGTTTCCATATTTTTTAATGATCACCATTCTAACTGGTGTGAGATGGTATCTCAAAGTAGTTTTGATTTGCATTTCTCTAATGGCCAGTGATGATGAGCTTTTCTTCGTATGTTTGTTGGCTGCATAAATGTCTTCTTTTGAAAAGTGTGTGTTCATATCTTTTGCCAACTTTTTGATGGGGTTGTTTTTTTCTTGTAAATTTGTTTTAGTTCTTTGTAGATTCTGGATATTAGCCCTTTGACGTAGGGGTAGCTTGCAAAATTTTTTCCCATTCTGTCTGTTGCCAGTTCACTCTGATGATTGTTTCTTTTGCTGTGCAGAAGCTCTTAAGTTTGATTTGATCCCATTTTTCTATTTTGGCTTTTGTTGCCATTGCTTTTGGTGTTTTAGTCATGAAGTAATTGCCTATGCCTATGTCCTAAATGGTATTGCCTAGATTTTCTTCTAGGGTTTTTATGGTGTTAGGTCTTATGTTTAAATCTTTAATCCATCTGTTGTTAATTTTTGCATAAGGTACAAGGAAGGGGTCCAGTTTCAGCTTTCTGCACATGGCTAGCCAGTTTTCCTAACACCAGTTATTAAACAAGGAATCCTTTCCCCATTGCTTTTGTCAGGTTTGTCAAGATCAGATGGTTGGAGGTTGTGTGTTTACTCCCTTGATAGCTTCCTTTGCTGTACATAGCTCTTTAGTTAAACTAGGTCCCACTTGTCAACTTTTGTTTTTGTTGCAGTTGCTTTTGAGGATTTAGTCATAAATTCTTTCCCAAGGTCCATGTCCAGAATGGTGTTTCTGAGGTTTTCTTCTAGGATTTTTAATAGTTTCAAATCTTACATTTAAATATTTACCCCATCTCCAGTTAATTTTTGTAGATGTTGAAAAGTTGAGGTCCAATTTCATTCTTCCCCATATGGATACTATGTATACCAACAGTATTTATTGAACATGGAGTTCTTTCCCCATGGTTCAATAATATGCTTTTAAATAGACCTTGAGTTTCCTATCGGTAGTTCCTATGCTTTACACTACTTTCTAATTTTTCCTTACTAATTTCTCATTTTGGGGACAGTTGCCTTGACTAAAACTGAGGGACTTTTGCATACAATGTTCTGATTTTCCCTCTTTGACCAGAATTTTGAACTCCATTTTTCTATGGCTACCACATCAATGTGACTTATCCACAGCCACTCTCTGTATCCTTTCCTGTTTATGTCCCAAAGCCAAAGTCAGTTTATTTCCTTTTCCTGTGGTTTCTAAGACAACTTATTTATAGAAGCAATCATTCAGAGCCTCTAGAAAATGCACCACTTCTCAGGGATATTATTCAAGATATTTAACAACCATATGGCCCAGACACAAACCAGTATCACTGGATGTCTGAACAGGGCAAATACTGGTCTTAACATCATGCTAACATCAATTGGCTAAACACCACCCTTTCTTACAATTGCTTCTCCACGACATTGTCTGCCAAGCCCTGTCTCTGCTATCAAATCACCTTTTTGTCCCCAAAACTTTATTCATTAATTCAACACACATTTATCAAGAGGCTCTAAAGTTCCTTATATTAAGACATTGTGTTAGAGCGGGCCTTGTTAACCTCAGCACCACTGACATTTGGAGCAGGATAATTCTTTGTTGGAGGGAGGACTGTCATTGCATTGTAGGATTTTTAGCAGCAACCCTGGCCTCTAACAGCATCAGGATGATTAATCATGATGAGCATTTTTTTAAGTTTTAATTTTTTATTGTTTTTTTATCCAATAGTTTTATTTTAAAAAATATTTTGTTTCTATAGGTTTTGGGGGAACAGGTGGTGTTTGGTTACATAAGAAAGTTCTTTAGCAGTGATTTGTGAGATTTTGGTGCACCTATCACCCAAGCAGGATACACTGCACCCTATTTGTAGTCTTTTATCCCTCACCCCCTTCCCACTCTTTCCCCGAGTCCCCAAAGTCCATTGTGTCATTCTTATGCCTTTACATCCTCATAGCTTAGTTACCACTTATGAGTGAGAACATAGAGTGTTTGATCGTTCATTCCTGAGCTACTTCACTAAGAATAATAGTCTCCAACCTCATCCAGGTAGCTGCAGATGCCATAAATTCACTCCTTTTTATGGCTGAGTACTATTCCATCATATATATACATATATATATGTATGTGTGTGTGTATGTCTGTGTATATGTGTGTGTGTGTGTGTGTGTGTGTGTGTGTGTATGCGCGTACGTGTATGACAGTTTCTTTTCTTTTCTTTTTTTTTTTTTAAGACAGAGTCTTGCTCTGTCTCCCAGGCTGCAGTGCAATGGTGCAAACTTGGCTCACTGCAACGCCGCCTCTTGGGTCCAAGCAATTCTCCTGCCTCAGCCTCCCAAGTAGCTGGAATTACAGGCACCTGCCACAGCACCCAGCTAATTTTTGTATTTTTTAGTAGAGATGGGTTTTCACCATGTTAGCCAGGCTGGTCTCGAATTCCTGACCTCAGATGATCCACTTGCCTCAGCCTCCCAAAGTGCTGGGATTACAAGTGTGAGCCACCACGCCCAGCCATGACAGTTTCTTTATCCACTTGCCAACTCATGTGCATTTGAGTTGGTTCCATTATTTTGCAATTGAGAATTGTGCTGCCATAAACATGCATGTGCAAGTATCTTTTTTGAATAATGACTTCTTTTCCTCTGAGTAGATACCCATTAGTGGGACTCCTGGATCAAATGGTAGATCTACTTTTAGTTATTTAAGGAATTACCACACTGTTTTCCATAGTGGCTGTATTAGTTTACATTCCCACCAGCAGTGTAGAAGTGGTCCCTGTTCACTGCATCCATGCCAACATCTACTATTTTTTTATTTTTTGATTATGACCATTCTTGCAGGAGTAAGGTGCTATTACATTGTGATTTTGATTTGCATTTCCCTGATCATTAGTAATATTGAGCATTTTTTTCATATGTTTGTTGACCGTTTGTATATGTTCTGAGGTAGGGGCTGTTACAATTTGTTTTAAAGATGAGGAAACTGAGATGTGGAGAGGTTAAGTGGCCCGAGGTCATACCTCATTTGATGGTGGACCCAGAGCCCAAACCTTCAACTACTACACAGCACTGCTTCAATGAAGATAAAGAAGAGAAATAATTATGAGGAAGAGGGAGGGAAATAAGTAATTAAGCTTGTCTCCTGCCTCTTCCAATTAAGTCAAATGTGGTCCCAGTGGCATGAGAAGGATGTTCCCTATTGGAAATGCCCCCAACCACTTTGGAACTTGATTGTGACCACCTCAGCACCAGGTGCCACAGACCCAAGGTCAAGTGCCACTGGCAGGTCCTAAAGTTGTATTCCCAGAGGGGATATGAAGTCAGTAAGAACTAGTAGCCTTGTTCAAGGTCAGAGATGCAAGAGAATAAAGTCCAAATTCTTTAACAGTATCTTACTATCCATTCACTTCCCTATGTGCCAAAGCAACAAAACCACTTGCTAAGGAAGAAGATGCTCAAGGTCAGAAGAGCATGAGACCCAGAAGCCAGTATAATAATATTCGTGAGAAAGTCCACCCAAGGTCAGTCTTTAGATAAAAGCTCTGAATGGCCCTCCACCAAAGAGAAGCATCTCCACTGAATGTTGAATACTTGTTGTTTCTCTTCCTTATTCTTATTGATTCTGTAATACATAATCTTTGATGACTTTTATTTTCACTGCTTGCCAAATGCACCAAAGATCACTATTCCAGGTAAGAAAAAAAAAAAAAGTCAGTTTTGCTATAACATGACATATTCTTTAAAAATTACTGTACTACAAAAAATCCTACCTTAAAAAGTACAGGGCTTATGAGGAAAATGGGGTTAGGGGAATAACAATAAAAACATCAGTGACACATTTAAAACCAGACAGTAATGGCAGGACAGTTTTACATGTGTTAATGGTTAAGAAATACATAAACTATACAATAAATATGGTACTTTGCCTTGGAAAGACCTAAAGTTTGTTTGCAGACATGAGTGTTGCAGTTCGTGAGTTATTGTGGAGTGATGAAAAGAGGGTTATCTGAAATCAGATGGAAAGTTGTAACACTAAATATGGATGGGTGTCGTTGATAGATGTTTGAGACGTGTGTTTTATGTATTACCACACAGCTCGGTTGAGCTAGGTGTAATTTTCTGCATTCACCTAGTGTTTCTTGCTGATGGAATCATGCTCAAGCAAACACGAAATTCATGTCATGCCCAAATTGTTCCCTAATACATCAATCACATTGAAACAAATTCGTATTTTCAAAACAGACATTATAGCAGAGCTGACTTACAGTGCTTTAGCTAGTAAGAAGATGGAAGACAGCAACAGAATGGGGGATTATCAAGCATGTTCAGTCTCTAATGAAATCTCCAGGCCACCTTCCCATGCTACTGTGAAGGCACACATCTACAACTAATAAATTTTATTTTTATATTTTCCTTTTTGTTCCAAGATTCTAAAACAAAATATCGTGGGGGCTGCAAGTCATTTCCATCCCCTATTGTAAGAGTACTGTCCAGGACCTGCTGCATTCCCCAGAAAGACAGGACAAATAAAGGAGGAGGTGCCAATGACCATTGGACACTTAGAGAAACTTCCCATCAACCAGTGCTTAAAGAGTAGCCCAGCAGAACTGGATAGACAGAAACAGCTTGAAATGTCCATTTTTAATGCTTTCCCTTGAGTTTGTACTTTTCTATATCTGATTCCCTCCACCTAGGATAATCTCTCCCCATTTGTGGTGGTTTTGAAAATATAACCACAGATTCTCGGATATTCCTCTGCATCAAGAGATGGAGTCTAATCCCCTCCCCTTGGCCTGGACTTGGCAACCCACTGAGCAATTACTTCCAAGATTAGGTTATGAAAAAGACTGTGACTTGCAGTTTGGTTTTTTTCTCTCTTACTTGGATCACCTGCTCTGAAGGAAGCCAGCTGCCATGCTGCAAGGTACCCTAGGGAGAGGCCCCCATGGCCAGGAGCTAAGGCTTGCAGACAACCATGAGCGAGCTTGGAAGAAGATTCTCCAATCCCAGCTGGGCCTTGAGATGACAACACTCCCTCTAGCAGATTTCACTGCAATCTCATGAGAGACCCTGAGCCAGATCCATGCTGGTAAGCCACTTTTCGATTCTTGACCTTCAGATACTGCCGGCATGAGATAATAAACATTTGTTGTTTTATCCTGACACATTTTGAGGTCATATGTTATGCAGCAGTAGGTCACTACAACTCTTCCCCGTTAGATTCACTTCTATTTGTTCTTAAAACAATCCCCTGAAGTGTAACCTAGTCCCTGAAATCATCCTGACCATGTTTTGCTACTGAGCCTATGGAACAATTTTTGTTCTCTAATTTTGGTTATTTTATGTTGTCAGTTCTTAAACTTCTAGTTGGTTTTTGTTTATTTTTTTTTTTTACTTCTTTGCTGAGGCTTTCTACTTTTCCCTTCCTTTCCAGGGTTTTGTTCCTACTTGCTGGCATATTTTCATAATAGCTGATTTAAAATCTTTTCAGATAAGTCCAACATCTGTCATGTTGTATTGGCATCTGTTGATTGTCTTTTTTCAAGCAAACTGAGATTTTCCTGAATCTTCAGATGCCTAATAATCTTGGATTGTATCCTGGACGCTTTGACTGTTACCACATATATCTTGAAACTTGTTTAAATCCTATAGAGAATGTTGATGTTTTGTTTTAGCAGTCACAAGTTTCAATACACTTTCTGTGGGTTGTAGTTCCAAAGGCCATTCCATTTTCAAACCTTTGCAGCACTATCCAGGTATGCCTACATGCCCACCACTCATTAGATGGTCTGGGACCTGAGTGGTCTGTTTGTTCAGTTCTCAAAGTCTTTAGTCTGCTATACAGAGTCTAATCCACACATATTTACTCAGGAGTGAGCTCAGGAGTTAATAAAGAATTTATGTGAACTTACTTGTTACAAACTTCTCAATTTCTATGACCTTTTTACTACTTTCTGGTTCCCTGAGATCTTCTTTTTAGTCTTCAGATCTGAAAAGTGGGCTTTAATTACCCTGCTTTGCTACACAATTTTACAACTGTTCCCTTGTTTAGTACCAAGTGGTGGGAGACAGAGACAAGAAAAAAAGCAATGGCATTTGGTCCAACCCTCTTTGAATCACAGATTCACCAAAAAGAGAAGAAAATTTCCCACCCTCAGAGTATTAGCTCCTGCAAGCTCTAACTTTCATCAGCTGCCACCATTGCCACAGGATCTCTCAGGAGGTAGAGTACAAGGAATCATAGGAAAGGAGGAGGAAAAAAATGGGATATTTCCACACTAAGTGTTGGGAGTTCACTTTTCCACTCCTTGAGCCAGAATTACATTGCTTCCCCTATAATTGTCTCTATCTAATCCCTGGTACCCACTCCCAAGTTGCTGCTGTACTTAATTCAGGCCTGGATATACCAGAGGGACAAACATGGTATACTCACCGCCAGTTCAGTGGCACTTTTGAATTATGTTTCTTTATCAATATGCTGCCATTTACTTCTCGGACTCCACCATGCTCCATTCATTCTGGTGAGATTTTATAGCTATATACGGGGGGATACAGGGTGGGATGTGCTTACTCCATCTAATTCATAAGTGAAACCCCATGATTGATGCTATGTTAAAATTATTTCGCTTTTTTATTTCATCCTGGGAGCTCCTTGAGAAGAGAGATTTTGTGTATCCCTCACAACTAGAACAGAGCTCGGAATAACATTGGTAATTAATAAATTATTATACAAAGAATGAAAGACTAACCAGGGAAATCTACCCATCCCTAGAGTCCAAAATCAAGGAAACCAATGTGGCAGCTTGAGTGTGGAACAGAACTTATACCAGTGGGAAAGGGTTCTAATGTCCTCTTCAATAGAGTCACTTTCTTCCACAGAGGCCCTTTGATGGCAATGGCCTGATCTTTGCAATTTAATCCATTATTAGTTGCATAGCAGAGACTTTAGACATAGTAATAAAAGGAGAGGTATATATAAAAAGTTACTATCAATCAAAACATTTTAATGAACAAGCTCATACAATATCCTTTATGCTAGGCACAGAGGAGAACAGAAAAGGATGCTGCATTGCCCCTATTCTCAAGGAAATCACAGTTACAATGTAGTTACAATTTATAAGACTAACTTATACTGAGTGTATTAATTCATTCTCACGCTGCTGGGTAATTTATAAAGAAAAGAGGTTTAATTGACTCACAGTTCTGTATGGCTGGAAAGGCCTCAGGAAATTTACAATCATGGCAGAAGGCAAAGGGGAAGAAAGGTACCTTCTTTACAGGGCAGCATGAAGGAGAAGTGCAAGCCAGGGAAATGCCAGACACTTATACCATCATCAGATCTCCTGAGACTCACTCACTGTCACAAGAACATCATGGGGGAAATCACTCTCATGATCCAGTTATCTCTACCTGGTCCTGCTCTTGACACATGGGGATTATGGAGATCCCAATCCAAGATGAATCTAGGTGGGGACACAGAGCCAAACCATATCACTAAGCAATAGAATAAAAATAAAGACATGATATAAGGAAATGTTTAATAACTGTGAAGAGTACTGTAGCAATTCAATAGAGGCGCAGATCAGTGTAGGCTAGCATAACAACAGAGGAAGAGGCAGGACTCCAGATAAGTCTTGAACTATGGGTTCTAGTGTAGTAATTGGAGGTCTTTTCAAAAAGATTTAGCAGTACAAGCAAAGGTGTGAAGACAGGGAAGGACATTAAGAACAGATGGGCCTCTCTAGAGAAAAGAATACATTTGATGAGCCATGGAAGGTATCATACTCTATACTTACTGCTGTATTCTGGCTATATCATCAAATAATATTAAAATTCCAGAGATGGCAGAAATCTTCACTTACTTAACCCTATCCAATCCAATGCCTGAGGCCTCTATTGTTTTGTGCATCTAGTTCCCTGACCCTTCTCCCAAAAGACACACACTGTCTCTCTCTGACCACATTGACCCATCTAAAATTGTGCTAATCAGTCTTTCTCCCAGGACTTTTTTGGGAAGTATCAGAAGAGAAAGTTCTCTTTCCGTTGAGGTTGTTAGGATATCACATGGAGAGGGCCTGCATGCAGAAAAAAATCAAAGGCAAACAGGACCCAGAAAATGGAGAGACAGAGTCTAACAATGTAAATTGATTCCCTGAATCAGCCCTTCCTGAAGTGACTTCCCTGTTATATGAGACAATTAACTTTATTTTTAAGCTATTTGAATTAGGTTTTTTTTCATATGCCACCAAAAGGGTCTTGAATCACATAAGCCTTCTCCACATTCTCCTCACCAACTGGTTAACCAGTCAAATGGTTTGGAGTCCACAAATTATAGGGTAATCATTTATTTCTGAGGCTGCCCATTATATCATTAACAGCCCAGATAGAATGATTTTTTTAATTGAATTAAAATTTATGTCCATGTCACTTCCTTTTCTTGGTTGTAGCTCTCGTCTCTGGAGCCAGACAGGATAAGGGTAATCTCTCTGGCACACTCATTTGAGGGCAGCTTTTATGTCTTCCCTGAAATTAAGCATTTAACATTTCTCACATGGCATGATTTGCATAACTTCAAGTCTCGTTACCATTCTGGTCACTCTGCTCTAAATGGGCTCCAGTTTGTAAAAGGTGTTTTCCAAGACTAATTGAAATATTCCAGGGATAGTTCCATCAATGAACATTACAACGGGATTATCAGTTTCTTCAGATTCCATTATTACAGTGGTTTTTCAATCTGGTTTCTTATTGGACACCTGAGAAGCTTTAAAAATACTGATTCCTGGGCCTCAGCCCAAGAGTTTCAGGTTTTAAGCTTGGGAAACCAAGTGTGTGAACCACTATATTAACGTATCTTAAAATTGCATAGCCACATCTCATAGCTAACTTATATTTGAGCTCATTGTGCATTGAAACCCTTAAACCTTTCTTACACAAGGCCTGCTTATCCATACTCTGTATTTTGTTAATGTTTCTTGATTATAACCACCACCATAGTATTTTATTCCTATGTCTATTAAATTTTATCTTGCAGATTCAGCCCATTCACCAAACATGTCAAAATCTATAGAATCCTAATTTTGGTTTCTTTTGTGTTTACTATCCCTCGATAAATCTGATGAACCTGTTTTTAAAATAACTTCAACCAAGGGATTAATAAAAATGTTTTACAGGACAGGCTTGAAGATAGAAACCTGTGACTTGTGAGTAGAAACTGTCATAGCAACACTCTCCAGATGTGTGCCCATACCTTTTGAGTGTGTGTTACTTCAACAAACTACTACTTGATGTAATTGTGTAAGTGAGGCCACAGATCTTCATACATTCCACAAAGATGTCATTAAAAAATAGTGTATGCTACATTCCCCAGGTCTGTCACTCAACTAACCCTACCAAAGAAGTGGACGAAGTTTGTATTACATGACTGCTTCTCAGTAAACCCATGTAAACTCCCACTTATTGCTAGTAACTCCTCTTTGGATTATGAGTCATACAGCAATTTCTGGAATCATTGTCTAAGATTAAAATCAACCTTACCAGTCTATGGTTCATGCAATCCATCATTACTTCCTTTCTAAAACCTGGAATATCATTTCACCATTTCATGTCTTCCTATAAATGGGTAAAATTCAGAGTCCAACTTCTCCTTTGACTTTTTTGAGTCTGCAGAAGAATCTAGAAATTAATGTTTATCATTGTATCTGACATGTAATTCTCACATGTAAGATAGATGTATCCTATCGAGAATTAAGACACAGGAATAACTAGCTTCTCCTTCCACTCCCACTTTCTCCCACAAAATTGAGCACTATAGCCATTAGCAATCAACAAAATATCCCATTGGGGAAGCAAAGAAAGGCTCTCTTCCCCCACGTGGGCTCAAAAGTCTTTTCCTTCTTTGTTCAATATATTCTCTATCATTGTGCTTCTCCAGCAGGTGTTGCCAAAGTGGGAGTGGGAGGAGGGAATCCATGTCATCAACTTTTATCTGTGGTCCTACTGTAACTCTGAGTATTTTACTGCTTTATTATTCTCTTTGAGATGGAGCAAAGAGAGAGCCTACATTATTATTTAGTAGGAGCTGCAATTGAAGAGTCTGGGCAGCAAGCAGCAAAAGGAGCAGCAGAATACTCTTTTGTTCTTGCACAGCTGCTTGCTTTTTACCTCTATATTTTATACATTTAGATTTTACCTGTGAAATGCTTTCATGTCATTATTCCTCCCTCTCTCATGCTCTCTCTCTTTCTTTTCTCCAGCTTCTGTTTCTCAGATATATTGCTGTATTATATTCTTATAGTAGAACTGGGCCTTTTAAATTGATCTTAGTCCATTATTTTTGTTGGCTGCATCCCAGTTAGGTGACATTTCTTGAGAAGACTTGGAAAAAGAGTTGAGACGAGGAGAGGTACTCTCATGACTATGGCTGGTCTTAACAGAATTGGTTGATAAGTGAAGTCTATCTTAGGTGCCACTGCCCCTCAGCTCCTATGCTCAAGCACCTACTACTTACACACAACAGCTCCCCTTCATCCTTGTACCTGCTCTTGCAGGTCCCGTGCTGAACTGCTCTGTGTTCAGGACTTCAGCTTGCTGTGACACCTCTTCTACAGTTTGGCTCTCAGATTATAAGTCAAAGGGCCTATCAGCTGAGCTAACCAGGTTCACTCTGCAGCTCTTAGGAAGGAGGCTCTGGTGTAAGGAGCATAATCACCGCCCTTGGTCAACTGAGCTCGATCACTGATTTTCTATATCTCTTGGTCCAGCCATTGAAATTTTTTCAGCCAATTGGAGATAATAACAGTAACTACAACAAGCAATAAAAATGCTAACTCCATGAGATTGTTATGATGATTTAAGATATGTGAGAGATTTCCTAAAACTTTCATCAATAAACTAATAAGAGTGGGCTACAGAATCTCAAGGCCTTCATATTTGCCGTGTATGTGTAGAAAATATTGTCAGTAATAACAACGATAGCTAAAGTGTTTGAGGCATAACTCAACAGTAGGAGTAACAGCCACTTAGTACTACACATGTAATACTAAGCACTACACATACATGCATCATGTGTGTACATGTATACCCACATACATGTATATACACTTACAAAATGGGGCTTCTGGAAACCATACCACCTACCCATGCTTTCTTTTTTTTTTTTTTTTTTTTTTTTTTTTTTTTTTTTTTTTTGAGACGGAGTTTCGCTCTTGTTACCCATGCTGGAGTGCAATGGCGCGATCTCGGCTCACCGCAACCTCCGCCTCCCGGGTTCAGGCAATTCTCCTGCCCCAGCCTCCTGAGTCGCTGGGATTACAGGCACGCGCCACGATGCCCAGCTAATTTTTTGTATTTTTAGTAAAGACGGGGTTTCACCATGTTGACCAGGATGGTCTCGATCTCTTGACCTCGTGATCCACCCGCCTCGGCCTCCCACAGTGCTGGGATTACAGGCTTGAGCCACCGCGCCCGGCCTACCCATGCTTTCTTAACCTATACAAGATAGGCAGTGTGGTACACTAGAAAGAACACAAAGTAGGGCATAAGAAGCCCTGGGCTATAGCCCTCATTAAGCCATGAACTCACTCTACAACCCTGGGCAAGTCACCCCCACTGGTAGTGAACTAGAAGATACCTACAAACACTTCCTCTTATATACTGAGACTAATAATTGGAAAAGACACAGCACTAATGGCAAGGTAGGAAGAGTTCTTGTCTCAATGCCTCACTGTAAATACTAGTTGAAAAGAATTGCTTCCCATGCCAATTACCAAGGCTGGCCCAGCCTTTGTGATCAGACAGTATGCTGGTTTCTCTACTAATAAGAATGGAGGGAATGATGAAAATGAGCACCAGCTACTTTGTGACCTCTGGATTTTGTTGCCTTCAAAGGAATGGCAGGAGATGCCCTTGTCCTTGATACCAACAGGATTACTGTTGCTGATTTTAACCAGATTGAAACACATATCAATACTCATCCCATTAAATACTCTTTAAAAGGTTTCAAATACCAATCTCCAGCCCCAGAACCCAAGCAGGATAGGCCCCATCACTGAGACCTGAGGCAAATTCTACCTCTGCCACTCAATGCTATAAAAGGCTACCTAGGCAAGGCCAAACTTCACTGTAGCCCTAAGAAGACATTCCATTTTTCTCTAACGAAGCTCCAAAAGATAGATATTTTCCAAGTTACTTATCCAGGTGGTGTGAGAAGAGAGTTCACCTACTCAAATTGCTCTCTTCTGTAAGCCTACATCTTCATGCATGAAATCCCTCTGAATATCATTCTTATAAGGGAAGGCTTCTGTTAATATGCATATGATATGTGGGAAAAGCTACTACATTAGACCATTAACACCTTATAGACCTTCGTTTATATTTTACTTTATCAAGTGAGTTTGACAGACAACAGGTCCCAACAGGACTGTAACATGGGGCAAGGAAGTTTTGGTGGTAATGATTGCAAAGAGGATAAAGAGATTTCCAGCGAAGGAAGACTCTCCTTGAATTGCAGGCCTGGCCTGGGAAGCATGAGGGTATGTGGGGTGTGGGAAAGGGGTGCAGACTAGAGGAAATGTATTTTTTCTAATCACAAATACCTAAAATCTCATTTTCTCTTCATAAATCCCAGGCCTGATAAGTAGAAAGATAGAGATCATTGCCAGTTTTCAAATGAATAAAGCAAGGCCAAGAAAGATGAAATTCTTTACCCAAAGTCAGTGACTTTATCATGAGATCTTGTGTGTTGCAATTGGAAGTAGTGGAGGACAACACAAATCCAAGTCACTCTCCTGCTCTGAACCTCAGTTTCACTACATGAAAAACAAGGAGTATGGACTAACCAATCCTAGATCTCTTCAAGTTCTAAACTCCTGTAACTAAGTTCTCAAGAACCTGCTAATGTCCTGTAAAAACAAACAGAAGAGATTTTTTGCTCCAATGGTACTTCTGCTTTGAGACAGAAGACTTGTTAGCCAATATGTATTGAGTGTTTTCTATGGGTCAGACACTATCTCAGGTGCTATGCAAGTTCCTTCATATGCATCATCTCATTTAATCCCCCTGAAAAACTATTATTACCATAAGGAAACAGACTTGGAGAGATGAAATGAATTTTCTAAAATCACACAGATAATAAATGATAGGGTCAAAACTCAAAGCCAGGGCTGTCTGGTTCCACATCCTGGCTCTAACCACTGCTCATCAAAATGATGGTAGAGCATATATTACCATACCCCTAGAGTGACCAAAAACAAGCAAAATGCAAATAGTGATAGTGTGATGTCATGAAAGGTACAAATGCTGGATTCAGACAAGTGTAGGTATCACTTCTGACTCTGTTGATTATTAACTATAAGATTCCTGGTCTGTAAAATGGGTACAAAAGGACTGATGTGAGCACTAAATCAGAATAAATGATATAAAGAATGTAAAGCACCTGACACTTGGTAAATATTCAATGACAAGAGAGTTTTCTTCTACTGCAAAGCCCTACCAATTAAGCCTGTGAACCAAAGGTTAAATGCAATCATAATTATAGTAGTTATAGCCAGACTCCACAGGTTGACTGGTTCTAAAAAGAACATCAAGAGTGAGATGGAAGAATTTCTTTACTTTTGCAAAACAACATTGGAGCCTTTGCCACTGGAAGAAAGCAGCTAGGCTACATAGTTTTTGTTTTTTTCTTTAGTCTATCGGTCACATACTCACTGTGCATTTGAGCAACTAGTGAGAACAAACACAAGAAGCCAAAAGCAATGTAGAGACAAGGGCAGCATCCCTGCTACTATTGTGGCTCTTCAAAGCTGGCTTGCTTTGACACCTGCATTCCTGTTGTCAAGGAAACAGAATTCTCTGGATCCTAGGCATATGGTCAGTGTGGTTAAGATCCTCCTACTCAGGTGGCAGAAGAAGTGTGCAGAGGGAGAGTGAGACTGCCTAGCCCAGGCTGTGTCAGAGTCAGAGAAGGTGAGATAGAACTGCCAAGCTCCAGCTCACTGAAAACTCCCTCTCCTAAGGAAGAAAAAGAAGAGAACACTCATGATGACTGCTGCTAGCTAATAGCTGAACATAACCAAGGTACATAACAAAAATTGTAAGATCTCCTTAACCTATTTTGAGCTCCTGAAACTTACAACAATGCCATGAGGAAGGCTAGACAGAAATTATCACTCATTTCACATTTGAGGAATCTGAGGCTCAAGATGGTATGTAGCTCACCCTCAGTCCCACAAACATTAAGGTATAGAAATAGTATTCAAGCCTAAGTCTGTCTAAATCCTAGACTTCATTACACCACATGGGAAGAGACAGAGTCGTGAGAAATACACTAGCACACAGACTTGTGATCTGCAGTTTATTATCACCATAATCCATGCAGAGAGAACTATGGGGATGCTGTTGCTGCATTTATAAAGTGGACTGAGAGGAACAAGTCCAGTTTAACGAAGTAGAAACTTCGGTTTCTCACTCATTAAGTCATTACTATGTTCTGAAGCCCAAAATAAACCTGGCGGAATTTGGAAGAACCACCAGAGATGGAGTTAAGGGGGGAGGGGGTGGAGCTCATTCCTTAGTAAGAACGCTCTTTCAGGTGAAACGAGAATAAGAAGTGAAAAGAGAAGAGATGAGAAATGTATCTATTCCTATGTATTGAGATTTAAATAAAAATCCTGTGTTCATTTAAATTTCATATGGAAATATAAGGGGCCCTCAACTAAATACTTATATGGTCAAAATTAGTCTATCAGTTGCCACAATAATTCATCAATTCTAAACTCAGAAGCTTGAAACATCACTTTTTTTTTACTCACATGTCACTCATCTAGGTTGGATGCAGCTGAGCTTGGCTGCAAGCAGTTGGTTGGATCCAACAATGATATGCCACACATTTCTTTTACCCTCTTTGAAATGGCAGAATTCCTGAGCATGTTTTTCTCATGGTGATGGAAGAAGGACAAGAGGGCAGGCAATACCAATCACAAAATCATATTCCGAGTCTCTGCTTTTGCCAGGTCTACCAAGTCACATGGCCGAGCCCAAAGTGGGGCACCACACTCCAGCCACCACTAGGTCAAAGCAAATTACATAGCCAACTCCATCATCAGTGGGGTGGGAAAGTATACTCCTCCCACAGAGGTTGAGGGGACGGGTCAAGGGAATGAATAACAATGTACCAGTCAGTAAAAAAATGTGTGTTTGGAGCAGCATGTATTTAAATTAAGAAGGCAGCATAGTATGATGGTAAAAAAAAAAAAAAAAAGCTTAGGTTATGACATGAGCCATATTTGAGTTCAAATCCCAGAGTTTCCAGTTAGTGTACTGGCTTTATATGCCCAATTACCATCTTTTATGTGCCAACCTTGGGAATGATGAGTGAGGATATATTCCAAATTAAGCAGTATGTTTGCTGAACTCAAGGCATCACCCCCAAAATCTTAAACTTGCTGTAGCCAAGAAGAAACATTTTCATGTACTGAAGAGATTCAGTTAATTAAGTTTTTACTTTTTTCTTTTTTCCAAAACAAAAATGAATCATTTCCTGTGGCAACTAAAATTACTCTAAGAGCAGAATTTAGTTTTGCAGCCAGGTCAGTTGGAGTAAGCACATGCTAGACTTTTTTCTCTTACTGAAATGAACCATAAAACCTGGACAGAACGCACGAAGCATCTACTGAAGGACTCAGAACTGCAGGGGTCACAAGGAAGAACACTGGAATTTAAGATATCACCAACCCTGTGGTGGGTTTACCACATTTCCCCTCCTGTATCCTCTGGTCAGAAATCAAGCCAACCAGAAACCCAAAAGTGAGTATTGCAGTGCAGATAGAGAAAGCCCAGAAGCAGCTCTCTAAATACTGGCTCAAGAATAGAAAGGGAACTCCTAACGCTCATAAGGTAGAAGAAAACTCGCCTTCTTTTTTATTTTTATTGTGACCCAGCCTCTAGGCAGTCCTGCAGCTGTAGCAATGACAGTGGCAGCAGCAGGTATTGGAGAATGCTGGGGCCAAACTCTAAAAGAGGGGAACTTTTCTCTCCATTTGGTTAAGCCGCAGCTCCAGGAAAGTAGGGCCAAGTCTCATTACTTTGTATTTTCTCTCCGCCTTCTTGCTGCTTGGTTCTGGCAATCATGCAAGTAGAAAGTTTCTGGTCAGAAGACAAAAAAAGAGAGCTCCAGGAAACCATAAAGTACTAAGGAGATTGAAAAGAAGGAGGAGCTCAGGAGAGCAACCCTAAAACATTGCTTATGAACACCCAGGCTTACCCACAAACTGTGCATGTGTAGATCTGATCCAAATCAGCATGCCAATGACTCTGAGAACTAAACTAACAGATATACCACTGCCCAGATGCCATTCTGGCCACGGGGTTGTACACATACAGGACACATTCAAATAGCACTGCAAAAGTTTTGAAATTAAACTGACATAGAACCCTCAGCATACAGATGTATTGGAACTTGAACTTGTTGGAACTGAACCACATTACTTGCCTGATTAAACAAAAATACCAACATGCTTCATGGGATTTAAATAAGACCCAGAGTCTCATAAGATAATATTCAAAATGTCCACGATACAATCCAAAATTACTAGGCATATGAAGAACTACATGAACCTTGACCCATAGGAAAAAAGAGGTCAGTAATGAGATGAAGACACAGATTTTGAAATTATTTGATACAGATTTTGAAGAAGCTATTATAAGAATGCTCAAATGAACCATTATGAATACTAGAAACAAACAAAAAATACAAAGATATCTGCAAAGAAATAAAAGATATTTTAAAAAGAACCAAATGGAAACTTTAGAACTAAAATACAGTAACAAATAAAGCCTCACTAGATAAACTCAAAAACGGAATGAAGAAAAAAGAGGAAAGATTGTGTGAATTTGAAGATAGTTCTAAAGAAATTCCTACTCTGAAAGGCAGAGACTAAATAAAGTCTTACTAAAATGAATACAGTCTCAGAGACCTGTGGGACAGCAACAAAAGATTTAACAAGAAAAATAGTGGGGTGATAAAATTTTTTTGAAGAAATAATGGGTGAAAACTTCATAAGTTTGGGAAAAGACATAAACCTGTATATTCAAGAAGGAGGAAAAGCCGGTTTGGATATATCCAATGAAATACAAGCCTAGAGACAGCATATTCAACTTCTAAAAACTAAATACAAAGAAAAAAGTCTTGAATACAACCAGAAAAAAACAATGCATTACCTCTAGGGGGACAATGTTATGAAGAACTGTAGGTTTCTCATTAGAAATGATGGAGACTAGAAGGAACTGGCATGGCACTTTTAAATTGCTGAAAGAAAATAATTGTCACCCCGGATTCTGTGTCCCGTGAAAATATCCTTTAGGAATGAAGGTAAAGTTTAAAAAGGAATCTCAATGGAAAATACATCTATAAACATCTGACTTGCTCTTAATTGTTAAAGGAATTTCTTCAGAAAAAAAAGATACATAATAACAAAAAGAAACTTGGAACCTCAGGAATAAAGGAAGAGCAAAGTAATTGTAAATAGCTGGATAACTATAATAGAAAGGAGCAGAAGAAATATCATATTCAAACGGAAGAAAACCAAAGACATGGGAAATATTTTGAAAGAAATCAGAGGAGAAAACTCAACTTACCTATCTATAGAGGAACAAAGGTAATAATTACATTGGACTTCTCATCAGAAAGCATGCAAGCAAGAAAAGGGTGGAGTGAAATATTTAAAGTGTTAAAAGAAAAACAAAACACCATCTAGAACTCTGTATTCAACAAAATTGTCCTTCAAAAAACTCTCAGACATCTCAGCCCAACTCCTCTGACTGGGCAAATGTGTGCTCTGGGATATAAAGACTGTGAGTAAAAGGCAAATGCGCTGACTAAACTGTGTAACACCCCAGGACCCAAATAGCCATGCTGTGACACTTCCCTAAGGAAGCATAATGCAGGAAGGAGGAACTGATGCCCCTTCTGACCTTGCAGTTGACTACCAAGGTCTCATTGCTCCATAAAGATTGAGAGCATCAATAGCCAGGACAGTCAGCAGGGCAAAGCAGGCTGGCAAGGCAGCAGCACAGAGAGTCTGGGGCATAGTAGCAGCAGCAGTCATGGTGGTCAGGCTAATTCATAGCTCATACAAGATAACCCCTGGGGACTCCCATAAATACTTTGGCAGGGTCTTTTTGAGAAAGACATGCTTAAAATCACTATGTGAGCAGATAGGGCCAGAGCCAGGGTCAGCTAGTTACAGCCATAAATCAGACAGGCTAGCACAATGAAACACGATACAAAAATAACCTTCACACTAGAGTGACTATACGATCATTATTTACTCCCTGACAATAGCAGTTGTTTTCTTGGTACTATTAACTGACTTGCTAGCGTTAAAAACCTAATAATTAAAATGACAAACTCACATAGACAAGTCAATTAAAGCCTTTGGCTAATCAATTTCCTTCTCAATGCATGTTACTGTGCTTCTAGAAAACCTGCCTCCACATGAGCATATTTAGTCAACATGTTCATTATCAGTTCCAGGACAGAAATGACACACTGCAACAGGGGTCCTAAAACCACACACAAACCCAAGAAAAGGAACATGAAAAATGGGATAAATACAGAACCCAACTGGATGTCATAGGAGATGTCAGTCATCTCATTGGCTGGGTTCTTAGAGACATAAAAACACTCCCCAAAATGCATTTGATGTGATTAGATCAATGCCATTTTTTCTAAAAAGCCATATACAGTCAGCCTTTGATATCCATGGTTCCGCATCCATGGATTCAACCAACTGCAGACAGAAAATATTTGAGAAAAAGAATTGCAACTGTACTAAACCTGTACAGAGTTTTCTTTCTTGTCATTATTTCCTAGAAAATACAGTAAAACAACTATTTGCATAACATTTATATTCTCTTAGGTAATATAAATGACCTAGAGACGACTTAAAGCATATGGGAGGATGTGCATAGGTTATATGCAAATACTATGTCATTTTATGTCAAAGACTTAAGCATCCACAGATTTTAGTCTTCACAGGAGGTCATGGAACCAATCCCCCAAGGATATCAAGAGACGACTATACTCCGCTTTGAGCCATACTTCAGGAATACCAGAGTCCAGATCAGCATACAGGAGCTAAAAGGAATAATGGCCAGCATTTAACATTTATTAAGGGCTTACTATGAGCCAGATACCATTCTAAGTATTTACATGTAACAACGTATTCAATCCTCCCAAAATCTCTATTAGGAAAGCCCTTCTTATCCCTATTTTGTAATTGAGCTAATTTACGTCCAGAAATTTTACATAGTGAATGGTAAAGCTGGTATTCCCGTTCAGGAAATCTGACATCAGAGATAAACTTCTTAACTTTGAATGCTTCCATACATACCTAAAGCTGTCATCCCACCTCTGGCTTCCCAGAGTCTCCCAGAGCGGTATTTTACCACAGCCTACACCCTGATAGGTACTCCTTAATCCACACAGAAAATAGGCTACACAAAATGCATCTGTTCATAAACTTGATTTTCCATCCCACTCTCTCAATGGGCAAATGAGTAGATTGTTTGATTGGAAATACAAGCTCATTCACCCTAAGCAAATGAATGGGAAGCATAACCATTCTTCCAGCACCGTGTAAGGTACTTATTCTGGCTCATAGGTTAAAAAAGTGCTATGACTCACAACTGGATATGATCCCTATGACTGAGTGTTAGTAGGACATTCATTTTAAGTTGGTTCTTTAGCATACAGATGGCTGTTACCAAGTCATCCACATCCTCTACTCTTGTCCAAGGCTCAGTCTCACAAAGAAGTAGGCCATAAAGGGTAAATAAGTCTCGAAGACAAATTTTAACCAATTCTTAAATTGTTTCTTCTATTTATCTTGGTTCATATCATTTTATATTGCATACCTGAGGATCTAAACATTTTTCATCTTCTGTTCCATACAGATTAAATAACTTAGAATCCCAGCTCTACCATTTCTAGCTCCATAGGTGACCTTGGGCAAGTTACTTCACCTTTCTGTGATTCAGTTTTCTCGGCTCTAAAATAGATACACAGATCTCTATTCACAAGGGATTTAGCAGGAAAAAAATTAGCACATATGTAAAAATGTTGGACAAAAAGATGCAAAATAATACATTAACATTTTGATTTAAATTGTGTAAATTCTCAGAAGGGCGAAGAGTTGAAAAAGACATGACACTAAAATAATTTCATAAATCCAAAAAGACAGTATTTTTGGTGGATTACAGTTTCCAATTGTCTATTTATCCCCCTTCGTTGTTTAATATTAATGATCTCTATAGCCTGCAATTTTCTTGGCATTCGGAAAAGACCAGAGCATAACCAATCTGCAAGTACATTACCCAGGAACTACACAGGCAATTTCAGCCGGCAAAAATTCACTTTCTAGGATCCACCATTTTAACGAATGCCTAAACTAGAAACTCAGGCTTCTGGCTGGCCGAAGTGGCTCATGCCTGTAATCCCAGCACTTTGGGAGTTTGAGATCAACCTGGGCAACATGGCAAAACCCCATCTCTAAAAAAATACAAAAATTATCAGGGCACAGTGGTGCATACCTGTAGTCCCAGCTGCAGGGGAGGCTGAGAGAGGAGAATGGCTTGACTCTGGGTGGTGGAGGTTTGCAGTGAGCCGAGATGGCACCACTGCACTCCAGCCTGGGCCACAGAGCCAGACCCTGTCTCAAAAAACAACAACAACAGAAAAAAAAAAAAACAACCCTCAGGCTTCTTTAAGAACAATGTCTAAGGCTAAATCCTTCGCCCAAATTTTCAAAGAGTAGGTTCAAATGCCAATTATAGTAGACCATAGGGAATCATTAGTGGTTCAGTTAGCTGCTCCAGACTGCCTCAAAACATATTATTAGTCCTTCTCTCATCCAAGGACATTCAGGAATAACAGAGTCCAGATTAGCATACAGAAGTGTGCTTTCAACAAAAAAAGGAATATTCAAAATGAGAAATTACAGAAGGAAATTGAATCCACCAGACAAATTCTCAGCAAGAAATTAACATATGCCATGTTTGCAAAAAGAATAAAACAACCCACTCCCCCAAATATCCATATTTTAAATTAAGCCTTTATTAAATATTGAGATCAGTTGGGTTTCCATCAATATTACACATGTCCTGCATTATTGTAATCATACATATTTCATTAACTACATATCCATAGCTTTGTAATAACATTTCCATTTGGACTTCCTGTCATTGGGGTTTCTATTAGCATATAGGCACTTGGAGTCTATGAGGAAGGGAAGGAAAAATATAATAACCAAAATATGCTTTCGTTCTCCCTGTCAGCAGGAACTTCAGCTTGAGATATATAATTGAAAAGCAAATGCCTGCCTGAAATACTGCATTAGACAAGAAAAACTGCAGTGGCAGATTTAGAACAGAGAAAAGAAAGCATAACATATTGTTTATCACAAGTAATTATAGGTTTTCAATATTTTTTCATCCATTAGTTATCATTTCACCAAATCCCTGTCTTTGCTTGCATAGAAGAGTTCTGACATTTGCTTCTGCAAAATATTCATTATCTGGTAGAATGTTGAAATCTAGAGTACAGACACAGTAAGAGGCACAGACAGGCAGCTGTCACATTACAAACCAATGACTCACAGTGTTCTGTTATTTACTTCCTTAATTTCTGACACTTGCCTCTCAAGCCATCTCTTCAATTTGAACGGATGCTGCATGCACTTAACCTTCACCTCTATGTTTTTTCTCAACCATTTTTCAGGTCATGCTTGTCTTAACTTGACCAAGTAGAGCAGGGCAGGGTCGCTGTGAAATGTCAGTGCCAAAACAGATTTGCAAAAGCAAAATGGGAGATAGGATGGGATTTGTTTGCTTGGAGAGCATAGGCAGGCTGTCACAATCTGGCCTTTGAGCTAAAGAGAATTGGGAGCAGAGGTAGGATCAAATGTAGGGTCATCCCCAGCAGGAGATGACAGATCCAAGTGGACGAATGTGAGAGTCAACATCTATGGACAAAACTGAGGCCAAAGCTATCAAAGGCCTGACAAAAGAGTGTACACAGGCAATCCATTTGAGCAGCATTTCCTTGTTATTAGGCACCTTTTGAAGGCACAGGACCTCAATCCCTTAAATATACTTCTATCAGTATGAAAAGCACAAATCTCTGTGTACATTAAACTCCTCTTACGATGCCTCACAAGGACAGCTTCTCGGTGGTTTGAGTCACAGTCATGATAAAGAAAAGTAGGAGCAACCATGTAAATTTTGAGCAGATGAAGTTGGCTTATAGTATCTTATGTGTACTTTGCCTCCTGTCCCCTGCAGGTACCCCTTGCTCAAGGGCCCTATGCATGAATGCTTAGAAATGGTCTAAATGTTATGCTAAAATGCAAGTCCACAATCCCTTATATGCAATTCCAAAATACGAAGGGATCTAAAATTGAAAGATTTTTATAAGTCATTTGCTATCAAAATTTGACAATGAAAAATTGTAAGGTTACTTATGGTCTTTATTTATCTTGCTTAGAGTGAACATTTATATGTTTTGCTCCAAAAATATTACTGTGTTTGATTTTGAAGCACTGCCCCATGCTCCACTGAGAATATCATAAGATCTACAGTACACATACTGGATTACCTTACTAAAATCTGAAAAATTCTGAATTCCAAAACACAATTGGCTCCAAGGACCAGATAAGGGATGTGGACCTATATTAAAAGATTCTGAGGGTTGGAATTGTACACTTCATTTCTTTTATTGTTGTTGTTATAGAAATGGGGTCTTAGTATATTGCCCAGGCTGGTCTTGAACTCCTGGGCTCAAGTGATCTTCCCACCTCAGCTTCCCAAAGCACTGGGATTACAGGCATGAGACATTGTGCCCAGCCACACTTCATTTCTTTAAACTCTTTTGTATTTTCAATACTTTCTATATAGTACATGTATTATTTTTATAATTATAAAAATATTTTAATAAAATAATTACCTTTTCATCACAGATATGGCAAGACATCTACCTACCCATATTCTTTTAACAGTTAATTCATTACATACACCTGAAAGAAATAAAACTTAGTTCTCTAAAAATTATACTCTAAATCAGCTTGTCACCAATAGCAACTGTCTTCTATTTTAATTATCCCAAGTGAGAATGGGGTATTACATCCGAATATTTCTCCCCCGCCATTTATTTTCTTTAAGGAATAACTTGAAGCCAGCATACTTGTTTAGAGGGAATTCATGTGTCTGATGGCAATGCTTTTCAAACTTTTCTGCCAAGGCAGAAAAGAATGAAGAGGACTTCCAGAGACCAGAGGATATAGCTCATGTTTGCTTGGTTCTCCCTTGTAACTTAGGTACTCAATTAAGAGTCTGGTAGGAGTGAGTAAAAGAGAGAAAACATGAATCAGCTAATAACTAATTTTCCTTATGGAGCATTATCTAAATATAATCTTGCTTATAATACTTTAAGGATCAAAGAAACTCCTTATGGACATACACACTTTATTTACATGTCTCTCTGGGAGTTCATCAGTAACTTCCAGGAGCAGGATTTTTCTCAGTGGTCAACATTGCATTTCCCAAATGCCCTAAACCTTTTAACGCGGAAGTGATAAGAAACATACTGGGAAGGGAACACCAATGGTTTGAGTCCTTGTACATTTGTCCTTGCAGTCAAGTCATGCCTTGCAGATTAGAAACCTGGAATACAATCAAGGACCCGGCCCTGGCTTGCCTGAAAGGTATAGGGTGTGTGTGTCTCTGTGTGTATATGTGTGTGTGTACTTTGAATTTTCAGTTATGCAAATTAGCTTGAAGCCAAAGACTCAAGACCTGAAAGAAACAGGCAAAACCTGAAAGTAGTCAGTTTCCATGCAAATAAAAATCAGAACTAAAACGAATATGATTTTTTCCTTCATTATCTCTGGAATCCAAGTAGGTCTATTGAAAATGGAGTAGGCCAGGTTGATTAGATTCTTTATTAACAAGGGTGGATTAAGGCAATCTGAAAGTGGTTTTAAGAAGCTGCTGCTTCGAAGAAGAAACTGGTAGCAACCCTTACTGTTCAGCAGCTGCTGCAGGCGATTCCCAGGCAAGCAGGGCCTAGAGTGGACCTCAGCAGTCTTACAGCAGAGGGGCCAGACTGTTAGAAGGAAAACTAAGAAACAGAAATAACTTCATCATCAACAAACAGAACGTGCACTCAGAGACCCAATCTGAAAGTCAGCAACTACAAAGACGACAGGTAGATAAATCCATAAAGATAGGAAGAAACCAGCGCAAAAAGGATGAAAACACCCGAAACCAGAACACCTCTCCTCCTACAAGGGATCACAACTCCTCACCACCAAGCGAACAAGGTTGGATGGAGAACGAGTGTGATGAAATGACAGAATCAGACTTCAGAAGGTGGGTAGTAAGAAACTTCTGTGAACTAAAAGAACATGCTCTAACCCAATGCAAAGAAACTAAGAACCTTGAAAAAAGATTTGACGAAATGCTAACGAGAATGGAAAAATTAGAAAGGAATATAAGTGCATTGATGGAGCTGAAAAAC
>NW_016107691.1:2482254-2502083 GCF_001604975.1 Cebus imitator | reverse complement strand
CAATGAGAACACATGGACACAGGGAGGGGAGCACTACACACTGGGGTCTGTTGGGGGGAAATAGGGGAGGGTCAGTGGGGGGTTGGGGAGTTGGGGAGAGATAGCATGGGGACAAATTCCAGATATAGGTGATGGGGAGGAAGGCAGCAAATCACACTGCCATGTGTGTACCTATGCAACAATTTTGCATGTTCTTCACATGTACCCCAAAACCTAAAATGCAATAAAATAAATTAAAAATAAAAATAAAAAGAAGCTGCTGCTTCTCCTAAAACGAAGGAAAATCTTGCTTTTGCCCATTCTTCTTCAACTATGATGGAATAGAAATCAGATGCTTCTTGTGGACCATAATTCTCAGCAAAGAAGTGTCTTTCAGTGAACACTGACCACAAGCTGGAGGCCTGGACAATGTTCTTGGCAGCATAATATTTCTCTGCTTGGAGACACTTCTCTTTAAGTTCAGGTTCTAGCTTGTAAATAGAGCTACCACTGTGAGGTTATCTGCAAAAGACCCTCTTGCCCATTCATTCAGGCATTCAAAACTATTAATTGAGAGCCTACCATTGGTCTAGGCTCTTGCCTGGGAGGTACAAAGCTGAGTTCCATAAGAGAGGAATGCAGAAAAGAACCACTCGTTGTGATTTGATCTCAGAATATAACAGGAAGGAACTAAACTGTTCCATCCCGCCCCTACCCCCTGACCTCACCTAGTTAGCATATGTCTCAATGTCTTATGGTGATACTTCATCTCATTAGCTAAAAGTCAGGTTTCCTGCTGCAGTGGACCTGTTAGCTGCATCAGTCATTTCCCCCTCATGTTGCAGCAGTTCCCCATCATCCCCAAAAGCAGGATTTGACAGGGGTGGAATGGAAGAAAATTGAAGAGGTTTGGATACCTCTCTGGGCATGTGGGAAAGGAGGAAAGGCTGGCCCACCAAGGGAAAGAAAGGAATGAAGCCAGCAGGCAGGAGTAAAGAACACTAAGAACAAATTTCTAGCTTTAACAGTTTTGCCAATGATTGACTTGGTAATAGAAGCCGGAGCCAGGAAATAGGTTGGGGCAGCAAGGCACCTGAGCAAGAAAGGGGTACCTACAGGGAAGATAAGGCAGGAAAGCACATGGAGGATACTTCAAGCCAAGTTTATCTGCTCAAAATTTCTGTGGTTGCTCCTAATTTTCTTTACAGTAGCTGTAATTCAGAAGACCAAGAAACTGCCAAGATCTCTTTTCTATTTTCTAGTCTGATGAACACTTGGGACTGTTTGATTATAAAACAGGAAGGCACATGGGGTATGGTGCTTGCCCTTTAATAAAATCAAGGCCACAAATAATATTAAAAGATTCTTCCATAGAACTAGTATAAGATGTAAAGCATCACTTATGGTCATAAATTTGTGCCATTATAGAAGAGATTAATTCACATTTGGAGCTTGATATTGATGAATGATTCTCTAGGATTTATCCATATTTGGAGTGTGATGTTGATGGATCTCTCTCTCTCTCTCTCTCTCTCTTTCTCTCTCTCACATGTACACACATACACACACACACACATCATACATTTCTCACTGTCATTCTCATAAAATATATCTAAAAACACCATGTGCCTAGCCAAACTGCATCTTGCATCCAGAAGCATCCAAAACATCTTTTGAAAAATAGTTAGAAAATTATCTCCACCAAAGGCCAATTATTTTAAAATCAAGAAACACTCCAGGGGTGGGTGCAGTGGCTCATGCTTATAATCCCAGAGTTTTGGGAGGCTGAGGTGGGAGGATTGTTTGAGCCCAGAATCTCAAGACCAGCCTGGACAATATAGCAAGACCCAATCTCTACAAAAGTTAAAAAGATTAGCTAAGAGTGGTGGTGTATGCCTGTAGTCTTAGCTACTCATGAGGCAGAGTCAGGAGGATTGCTGAGCCCAGGAGCTCAACGCTACAAACTATGATCACACCACTGCACCACAGCCTAGATGACAGAGTGAGACCCTGTCTCTAAAAAAAGAAAAGAAAAACTACATCCCAACTTTCACTTGCACCCTGACCCTGGGCACAAACTCAGTATCTAATTTTAATTAGTCATTTTACAAGTGTGTAATAAAACTTATAAGAGGATATCAGTGTGAGTGTGGATAACATAGAACAAACACATCCCCAGTGATGAAAAATCCCTGCATCACTCGCCCTCAGCCCAGAAGGTCATCTTCACATTACAGTGGATACTACATTTTGCTTTTTTTTCAGTGAGAGAAACGCAACTGACAGGCCAGTTTGGGAGCATGCCAGTGACTTCAGTGAGCACCTTCCCCGTAGAAGATGCTCATCGCTACACTTTCCATGCCCCTCAGCCACAGCAAGAGGCCTTAAAGCAAAATCCAACAAGTTCAATCATTTTCAGTTTCATGAAGGCAGAAAAAATATTCAGCTGCATTTGTCTTTGTGAGATAGTATCTTTAGAGTATGCTTAAGGTGTCTTTTTTTTTTTTTTTTACAGAATCTTTCTGTTTGTATCTGATCTGCTCACTGCAATATAACACATGCATAAAACAGTGCAACCGTGTTTGTTTTAATAAGGCCATTCTGAGCAGCTGTTTAATGATCCATGATGTTAAATGAAAACTACAGGTGTTCCAAATGCAAACCTTATGGCCTAGGGCCCCCCTTATTATCATTCTACAATTAGCAGCCAACTGCTCTTAGGCTGTGCAAAGAATTGCCACCATCATCATTACATTATTTCTTAATTTCATTCTCTGCCTAAGTGTCTTCCCCCAAAGGAAAAACCTGCCTGGCATGGGAAAGTATAAGTGAAAAAACTAAAATGGAAGGATAACACAAAACACTCCCTGTCCAACCACAAGGAGGCCTCAGTTAAGGGGGAAAGAGCCTGGCAAAAGGCTCAGCCCCTGAGGAATCTTCCAGAGTGACTTGCTGACCAAACTGAACAAAGCCTTGCTGAAACTATTGGTGTTCATAAAGATTACATTAACCCTTTCTTCTTCATGATTCCCTAAGCTTAATACTGTGCTAAGCCAAATTCCCAGAAAGCTATATAGCTGGATTTCACTGCTCTGTCTTCTTCTAGAGAGCTAATTTTACACAACTATAATTTTAACATCACGACAGTTTTCCCTTAAGGTACATATAATAAACTGCAAAGAAGGAAGTCTTCTGTATCTCGTGTGAAACTGCTGTCTGTATCATTATCCATTACACACCTCAATGCCTCTTACATAAAAATGCCAGAGAGAAATTTAATTAGAGCTCAGGAACAAGTTTATCTTTCCATGTCAATGGGTACACTTTCTTCTGCAAAACTAGTAATTGTCAATTCAGTCTGCATATTAGAATCACCTAATAGTATACACATTTGCATACCAGCTCCATCCCAGACCATTTAAATTCAAATGTCTAGGGGTGGGCATGGGGCAGGACCATCGAGTTGAAGTTCCAAGGGTCACCATTCACAATGTGCTTGGCCAAATTATAGTATTATACTCTGCTGCCAAAATTGAGAACCACTGCCCCAGAAAATGAGAGTTTTATAACTCACTGCTTTTGCTTCTTCATTCTGGTTACTAAGAAGCTCAAAACTAATTATACTGAATTGCAGTTTTCCTCTGCCAGAATTTCTCAATACAATTTTTTCTCTGCATCCCCTCATATTAATGCTTTTACCAGTACTTTCAGTGTAAGCTACGAAATATTCTTTTTGCAGACAAAGTAAAATAAAACAATAAATAAAATAAAGATTTATTGGGAGGCACAAGTGGATCTATATATGAATCTGCCATAATCACCTCAAACTTAAGATGACCAAAGATGAATTTCTGGTGCCACCTATATTTGATCTTCCCCAGGTCTTCCCCATTGCAGTAAAGGATGCCCCATTCACCCAGTTGCTCCAAAGTCATCCTTGACTCTTTTACTTCTCTGTGATCCCACAGCTTGCAAATATCAGTGTCTTGTTAATTCTGATATATATATATATATGGTCTAACTACTTCTCACCACTTCCACTGCTACCGGTTATTAGTAGCGTCAAACAATCCCAGAGTCTCTGGGTTCCCCAGAAATAAATATTTACTTCTTGCTCAAGTTCCATGAAGGCTGCAGCTCAACTGAACTCTGCTGGACTTTCCTGGGACAAGCTTAGCTCCACATGTCTACTAAGGACCTAGGCTAAAAGCCATGATATTCTTATGGTGGAGAGCAGAAACTCAGGGTTGGCAGAGCCAAACCATTACAAGTGAATTTGAAGCTCTGCTTGGAAAGGATATAGGTTACAACTTCTCACATGTTATTGGCCAAATTAAGTCACATGGCCAAGCACAAAGTTAATGGGGAAAGACAATATACTTAGCCTACAAAAATCTTGGTAAGGAAGAAACAAATAATTTTGAACAAATATGCAATTAACACAGCCTTCTAACCACTATCACAGTTTCTACCCTTTTTATTTTTATTCTTTTTATTCTCTTATCAACACAGCAGCCAGATGATTTGTATTAGTTCATTCTTGCAGTGTTATAAAGAAATACCTGAGATGGAGTAATTTATAAGAAAAGAATTTTAATTGGCTCATGGTTCTGTAGGATGTACAGGAAGCATGGCACTGGCATTTGCTTCTGGAGAAGCCTTAGGGAGCTTTTACTCATGGTGGGAGGTGACCCAGGAGCAGGCACATCACATGGCCAGAGCAGGAGCAAGAGAGAGAGTGGGGGCGTGGAGGGGAGTGCCACACTTTACAACAAACAGATCTCGTGAGAATTCCTGATTACAAAGACAGTCCCAAGCCATGAGGGATCTGCCCCCATGATCCAAACATCTCCCACCAGGCCACAAAGCACTAGGAATTACAATTCAACATGAGATTTAGGTGGGAACAAACATCCAAACTATATCAGGATTTTTATTAAAATTCATAAATGATTATGTAATTCCCTTGTTTATAATCTCCTATCACATTTGGAATGAAATATAAATACTTTTGGTTTGTTTAAAATTCCCTTCATGATCTGATCCCTGGCTACATCTATAGTTTCCTTTTCCCCAAATCCTTCTCATCATGTCTATCCTCAAACATACCTTGCTCCTCAGGGCCTTTTCACTAGCTATCTCCTCTCTCAGGAATGTTCTTCCCCTTAGTCTTTGCAGTTGGTCTCCTTCTTGTTATTCAAAGCTAAATTTAAGGCTCACCTCCTTAGAGAAATCTTCCCTGATCACCTAATCTAAGCTTATTCTATCATATAACCCTACTTCAATTCCCTGCATACAATGCAACCCAATCAGAAATTATCTCTATTATTTTGCTTCTCTACGATAGGTCTCTTTCTACTGAAATTTAAGCTCTATGAGAGCAGACACCTTGTCTGTTCCATTCACTGTTGTATCTATATAGCACCTAGAACAGCACCTGAAAAAAATAGCAAGGTATTCAATAAATGACTGAATACCTTGAATGATTTAATTGCCCCTAAATTAATGCTTATTTATGATTATAAATCTTTAAGTAAATAAAACATAGGACAAAAGATTGGACTAGCTAACCTTTAAAGTCTCATCAAATCATAAGATTCTATGGTTGTCTATAGATGTCTATTAGCTCCATTTGGTCCAGATCTGAGTTCAAGTCCTGGATATCCTTGTTATTTTTCTGTCTCATTGATCTGTCTAATGTTGACAGTGGAGTGTTAAAGTCTCCCACTATTATTGTGTGGGAGTCTAAGTCTCCTTGTAGGTCATTAAGAACTTGCTTTATGTATCTGGGTGCTCCTGTATTAGGTGTATATATATTCAGGATAGTTAGCTCTTCTTGTTGCATTGATCACTTTGCCATTATGTAATGCCCTTCTTTGTCTCTTTTGACCTTTGTTGGTTTAAAGTCCATTTTATCAGAGACAATGATTGCAACCCCTGTTTTTTTTCTCTCTCCATTTGCTTTGTAAATCTTCCTCCATCCCTTTATTTTGAGCCTATGTATGTCTTTGTATGTGAGATGGGTCTCCTGAATACAGCACACCAATGGGTCTTGACTCTTATCCAATTTGCCAATCTGTGTCTTTTGATTGGGGCAATCAAAACCACATTGAGATACCAACTCATGCCTGTTACAATGGTGATCATTAAAAAATCTGGGGACAACAGATGCTAGAGAGAATGTAGAGAAATAGGAACACTTTTACACTGTTGGTGGGACTGTAAACTAGTTCAACCATTGTGGAAGACAGTGTGGCAATTCCTAAAGGATCTAGAAATAGAAATACCATTTGACCCAGCAATCCCATTACTGGGTATATAACCAAAGGATTATAAATCATTCTATTATAAAGACAAATGCACATGTATGTTCATTGAGGCACTGTTTACAATAGCAAAGACTTGGAACCAACCCAAATGCCCATCAAAGATAGACTGGCTAAAGAAATTGTGGCAGATATACACTATGGAATACTATGCAACCATAAAAAAGGATGAGTTCATGTCCTTTGCAGGGACATGGATGAAGCTAGAAACCATCATTCTCAGCAAACTGACACAAGAACAGAAAACCAAATGCCGCATGTTCTCACTCATAAGTGGTGTTGAACAATGAGAACACATGGATACAGGGAGGGGAACATCACACACTGGGGCCTGTTCGGGGGTGGGTGGAATAGGGGAGGGATAGCAAGAGGTGGGGAGTTTGGGGAGGGATAACATTAGGAGAAATACCTAATGTAGGCAATGGGGGGATGGATGCAGCAAACCACCATGGCACGTGTATACCTATGTAACAATCCTGCATGATCTGTACATGTACCCCAGAACTTAAAGTATATTTAAAAAAAGAAAAAAGAAAAGAAAAGAAAAAGGATTCTGTGGTTTTGTTGCCAAGTCCCTACATTTGTACATCTTTTTTTCCAATTGCAAAGACGTTCACAATTATTATCACTTTCTATCTTTTCAAGAACTCTGTAGAGTTCCCAGGGCAAGATATTAATACAGATGAGGAAACTGCTTTATACTTTGGGTCAGGATAAGGCACGTGCGAATGGAGAGAAATGCCTTTGCCAACTGATCCTATAGCACACAGAGAGATGTAAACAGTATGAGCAAGAAGTTCAGGTTTCATGCATTTCCCCTCCAATCCCTTTAAGATATTGAGGCACTGACACTGATTTTGTGCACTAGCCCCCTCCATGCCCTGTGCCCCAGCCCTCTTTCTTTTCCTCATATAGGGTAGGATTTCCGGATCCTATAGCCTTTTACTCAGCTGGGTCTGTCAGAGAAACCCCTGTGACTGGACTATGACCTTTTCCCAAAGCAGTTTTCTTGTAAAAAGAAACAATCTTCAGAAATAAGTGAGGTAAGATTCTCTGGCTAGCATAATGCATTGGAACAAGCTCAGATCGTGGTGAGGGGTATGTCTGACTATTTCCATGTTTACAAGTAAGCAGGGAGAAAAACAGATGGGCCAATTTTGCCCTCTTACAAAAAATTAAAAACAAACAGTGTTTTCAATATGGTCTCAAATATGGATTTCTGTTTGGGGACTGAATAGCCAAAGAAATCATTTTAGCAAGACAACAATAAACTCAGTTATGGGCAAGCAGCATGCTTTTTGATTGATAGCATTCATTAAAGTGTGGACCAACTAATAAGCCAGACTTCCACAGTATATAAACTATCCTTGGACAAAACTTCAGGTAGAGACTGAACCTGTTGAAGCATGTGCAAATCTTCCACCTCCCATCTGTCAGTGCTAGGAGGTCTTCCCAGAGGGTCTTGTCACTGTTGGTTCTACTAACGGAGTTGGTGCTTACCTCTGGTCCCTGAAGAACCCTGCCTCACTCTAGAGAAGAGTGCCCTCCCTGGCACTATCTGGTCTAACCACAAAGAGGGTTAAAAGAGCAGAGAAAAAGAACACTGCACTCTGAAACAGCAAGACATCAGTGGGGTTCAGAAACCAATTTTAGTCTTAAATTTGGGAACCATCATGCTTGCTGAAAAGTAAAGGGAAATTCACATAATCACCATGTGACCCTATGTAGATAATAGGAAACACATAACGATGAAAGACTTTAACATTGCTTCATTTCACTCCTGGATCTTCCACTCCACAATTGCCACCACCCCATTTACTCCCTCAGTTCCAAATGAGAATTCCCATATAAGGTTACGTCAGCTAACATAACATGTTAGGGTATAGGTATCAGATAAGGATAACTAGAACAGAAAGTTGTGTGTGGTTGCAGGAGAACTGAAGTTTAGATAATTAAAGAGGAGTCCAGCTATGCAAGATGTCTCACAGAAGGCTGAGAAGTTTGGACATTTTGTTTAAGAGCCATTTCTAACTTGGCCAGGAGAAATTGGTGGGCAGTGTTTAATATGACAAAGAAGGAGCTAGCTCTGACCCACAGGTACAATAAACTATTTAGCCATAGGAATTTGAGCCATACCAGCAAGACCCCATGACTTATTGAAACCTCTTCATATGGACCCAGCCACCGCCACAGCCTGAAATCTCAATGAAATATCAAGCATAACAATATCAGTCACTAACCTTTACTAAGCATTAATTATATTGCAGGATCTAGTCCAAACATGTCACACAAATTATTACTCACTCCTCTAGTTTAAGACATTATAAGTCCCTAGGGGTAATTAAAACATTATAAGTTCTCTGGGGGTAATACATTCATCCATTATCAATCACTACCATCTAAATATTCATTAGATTGTTATATTAATTAAAAATTGTATGCAGAGAAATAACATGATGAAAAAATTTCTGGAAGATTCGTTTGACATATGTGTGGAAAACCAATTAGGACTAGAAAGAAGCCAGAGCCCTGCCCACAAGTTAGGATGCTTTTTTATAGGAAATTCTATTGCCAAATAAAATGATAAGTTATAACTGATACATCTTATAAGTTTTATAAATCTAGAGATGTTTGTCTGTGTGTGTGTGTGTGTGTGTATGTGTGTGTATGTGTCTGTGTTTATAGTAGAAAACAAATCCAATTCAAAAGGCTTTTTTAAGCAATAAATGTAAAGCTGTAGATACACAAAGGGACACCCAGACTAAGTTTTGGAGTTGCTGCTAGAGAGAGCTGAATTGCTCTGCATAAGAATATTCATATTTGCATAATACATTTACATTTCTTCTGGGAGGACAGGAGCAAAAAAGGAAAGGGGAAAAGTCATCAAGAGAGAAAAGGGAAATTGAGCAGCATGGTGGGAGATTAGAGCCCGGGTTGCAGAAACAGCTGAGGGACTTTGAAGGACAGAGGTGGCTACCATTACATTTGAAATTGTTTGCCTGCCTGTAGTAAAAATCCTTCCATATCCCCCTTGCTTCAGTAAAATATGCTGTTTGTTTGAGTCAACATAGTATAGAACAGAAACACCACATATAGCACAGTGAGAAGATCTTGAAATAAAACTCAGCAATATCAAGAGCTCAGAGCTACAGGTAACGTCATTAACATTAGCACCCTGGAAACTCACAGTTTGAAAAGGGCTTTGGACTGCCCATATTCTCTGGGATGGAGGTTCCAGCTAATCTTATCTAGATTTTAAGGATGATGAGGGTAATCCCAGCTGACATCTGGATTACATAGGTATAGGATTTTCTTTTCTTTCTTCTTTTTTTTTTTTTTTTTTTTTTTTTTTTATTTTTTTTTTTTTTTTTTTGAGATGGTGCTTCTCTCTGTCACCCAGGCTGGATTGCAGTGGCGCCATCTCGGCTCACTGCAATCTCCACCTCCTGTGTTCAAGCGATTCTCTCAGCCTCCCCAGTAGCTGGGATTACAGGCACGCACCACCACACCCAGCTATTTTTTTGTATTTTTAGTAGAGATGGGGTTTCACCATGTTGGCCAGGATGGTCTTGATCTCCTGACCTCATGATCTGCCCACCTCAGCACCCCAGAGTGCCGGGATTACAGGCGTGAGCAGGATTTTCTTAAAGTAAAATGCAAAAGCAAGAGGAACTAGGAAGTTTTCCAACCCAATTTGGTTGCCATAGGCCTCTGAATTATATTTTTCTTTTCTTCTTCTTTTATTTAAAATCTTTTTCTGTTTTCCTAGTTTTTCTGTTTTCCCCTCTTGCTCAAGGCTAGAAATTGGAAATTGGAAAAAAAAAAAAAAAAGTGCAGTAATTCCAATCCCAGCTAGATCACGCCTACAATCTGCAATCTGAGATTTATGAAGAAAGCAAACCGATCAACGTGTAAGAATATTGCAAGCCATATGCCAGTGTCAGGCGGCAAAGCTGCAGCTGCGCTATCAATTAGAACACTCTAATACCCAGTTATGAAGACTGACACCTTGGAAGTAATTAAGTACTCGATATTTTTAGGTAATTGCTGTTGCAGGAACACACAACCTGTGCATTTGGGAGACTGAAGGTTTGATAGTGGCTTCTTCAAGAGGCTGTACTATCTTAATTGTCCCTAATCACTTCAACACCTATGGTGTTTTGTGATTGCCTCAAGCATAGCAATAGGTCAAATGTGAACCAAGGGGGAACCATTGCCTTATTTTTTTCTTCGCTAACTATCATGAAAAGCAGCAGGTGCATATTGGAATATCAGGCTAAACCACAATAACAGAAATAACCCATTGACATGCCAGATTCCCATTAAAAGCACACGCCACTACAGCTAATTTCCTATGGCTAGTAGGAGATTCTAGGAGGCAATTGTCATTCTGTCAAGATGCTGAAATTGTCCAAGATGTCTTTCTAGCAGAAAAAAAAGAGAGAAAACATTAGCTAATTATTATTTAGTTAACAGATACGTATTGTGTGTCCCTACCACGTCATCAAGCCCTAGGCCACACATTGTAGGGGCAACAGAAGGAGCTTAATACCAATAACAAAGTCACAGCAGCACTTTTGCATAGAATCAGGATGGTTAAACTAGAAGCAACCTTAGGAATCAGCTGCCTCTGTGTTTCTCAGCTTGATCTACACATTGAAATCACCTGGGAGCTTTTAAAAACTATGCCCAGGATTCAACTTTGATTAATCAAATTAAAATTTGCGGGGGGGGGCGGGGAGAAGTAGTATGGAGATTGATGTATTTTTCGATCTCCCCAGGCAATTCTGAAATGCAGTCAAAGTGGAGAACGTATTCATCCAACTCCCTTATGTTACAGGTTAGATATCTGAGACCCACGGAGAAGAAATGCTTTATCCAAGGTCATACACTGTGTGGCAATTCTAGACCTAGAATTAATCCTCCAAACTCTCAGTGGGTGCTATTTTTCCCCTAATGAAATGAGGCTTCCAATTCAAGGAACTGAGACTTAGAGAAGGTAAAGAACTTGCTTGAGGTTACACAGCTTGTGGCAGAACTGAGATTTGAACCCAAGCAGCCTGATTCCACAGTCTGCGCATTTAGCCACTACAGTGTTTACATCCCAAAACGAAGCTGATCAACAGGATCAGGCTTAGTGCCAAATGATACGGAGACCAGCAGTGCTAGAGGAAGGTAGAGAAGAAGGAGGCTAAATCTGAGCTCGACCTAGAGATTCAAGCAGAATTTGGAGAAGCTGACTTGCCAGGTTGAGGGGAGTTGTGGCAAGAGTGATGTCAGTGAAGGTGTAAATATGGGAATCTACAAGGTGTTAGAAGTCAGTGACAACTTTAAAAAAATTAATTTCAAACTTAAATGTTGCGTGAATACTACAGAGAACTCCCATGCATCCTTTATCCAGGTTCAGCGATTTTTAACATTTTGCCTCATTTGCTTCCTCTCTGCTTCTCTCTCTTCTCTGTTTTACACACACACACATACACACACACACACACACACACACACACACACACACGTTAATCAGCTTTGTTTGGGGATGCAAATAGCATGGTAGCTAAATGTACTGACTATATATATATATATATTTATTTAAATATATATATATACACATATATATGTCACATATAGAATTTATTGTATATAATTAATTGGCTTATATGACATAGAAATTTATATATCATGTTTGATATATAAAGATATAAATATATTTATATATGATTTATTTTTATGAACCTGTTAAATGTAGATCACATACATCAATTCCTTTTACCGCTTAATACTTCAGTTTGTATCTCCTAAGGACAAAAATATTCTCTTAGATAACCACGATACAGTTATTAAATTCAAGAAATTTAGCATTGTTATTTTTATCTTATCTGTAGTTCATATTCTAATTTTGTCCCAGTAATGTCAGTTACTGCATTTTCTAGCATTTTTTCCATAAGTTATTGGAGTACAGGTGGTATTTGATTACATGAGTAAGTTCTTTAGTGGTGATTTGTGAGATTTTGGTGCACCCAAGCAGTATTCACTGTACCCTAATTATAGTCTTTTATCCCTCGCACCCCTCCCACTCTTCCTCCCAAGTCTTCAAAGTCCACTGTATCATTCTTATGCCTTTGCAACCTCATAGCTTAGCTGCCACATGTCAGTGAGAACATAGAGTGTTTGATTTTCCATTCCAGAGTTACTTCACTTAGAAGAGTAGTCTCCAATCTCATCCAGGTCGCTGCGAGTGCTGTTAATTCATTCCTTTTCACGGCTGAGTAGTATTCCATTGTATATACACGACAGTTTCTTCATCCACTTGTTCACTGATGGCCATTTGGGTTGGTTCCACTATTTTGCAATTGAGAATTGTGCTGCCATAAACATGGGTGTGCAAGTATCTTTTTCGTATAATAACTTCTTTTCCTCTGGGTAGTACCCAGTAGTGGGATTGCTGGATCAAATAGTAGTCCTATTTTTAGTTCTTTACGGAATCTCCACACTGTTTTTCACAGTGGCTATATTAGTTTACATTCCCACCAGTAGTACAGAAGTGTTCCCTGATCACTGCATCCATGCCAACATCTACTGGGTGTTTGTTTGTTTGTTTTTGTTGTTATGGCCATTCTTGCAGGAGTAAAGTGATGTCGCATTGTGGTTTTGATTTCTATTTCCCTGATCATTAGTGATATTGAGCATTTTTTCAAATGTATGTTGGCCATTTGTATATCTTCTTTTGAGAATTGTCTATTCGTGTACTTAGCCCACTTTTTGATGGGATTGTTGGGTTTTTTTCTTACTGGTTTGTTTGAGTTCATTGTAGATTCTGGATAGTCCTTTGTCAGATATATAGATTGTGAAGGTTTTCTCCCACTCTGTGGGTTGTCCATTTACTCTGCTGACTGATCCTTTTGCTGTGCAAAAGCCCTTTAGTTTAATTAAGTTCCAACTATTTATCTTTGCTTTAATATTGCATTTTATTTTGGTTTCTTGGTCATGAAATCCTTGCCTAAGCCAATGTTTAGAAGGGTTTTTCCAATGTTAGCTTCTAAAATTTTTATAGTTTCAGGTCTTAGATTTAAGTGCTTAATCCGTCTTGCGTTGATTTTTGTATAAGGTGAGAGATAAGGATCCAGTTTCATTCTCCTACATGTGGCTAGCCAATTATCACAGCACCATTTGTTGAAAAGGGTGTCCTTTCCCCAAGTTATGTTTTTGTTTGCTTTGTCGAAGATCAGTTGGCTGTAAGTATTTGGGTTTATTTCTGGGTTCCCTATTCTGTTCCATTGGTCTATGTGCCTATTTTTATAACAGTACCATGCTGTTTTGGTGACTATGATTTTATAATATAGTTTGTTTTGTTTCATTTATCTTTTGTATTTTCTTTTGTTTCTAATCTGATCTTGGTAATTTATTTTCTTCTGTTGGTTTTTGGTTTGGTTTGTTCTTGTTTCTCTAGTTCCTTGAGGTGTGACCTTACAATGCCAATTTGTGCTCTTTCAGTATTTTTGATGTAGGCTTTAGGGCTATGAACTTTCCTCTTAGCACCGGCTCTGCTGAATCCCAGAGGTTTTGATAGGTTGTTTCATTATTATCATTCACTTCAAAGAATTTTTAAATTTCCATCTTAATTTCACTTTTAACCCAATGCTCATTCAAGAGAAATTTATTTAATTTCCCTGTATTTGCATGGTTTTGAAGGTTTATTATTATAATTATTATTACTATACTTTAAGTTCTGAGATACATGTGCAGAATGTCCAGGTTTGTTACATAGGTATACACGTGTCATGGTGGTTTGCTACACCCATCAACACGCCATCTACATTAGATATTTGTCCTAAGGCTATCCCTCCCCTAGTATCCCACCCCCAACTGGCCCCGGTGTGTGATATTCCCCTCCCTGGATCCATATGCTCTCATTGTTCAACTCCCACTTATGATTGAGAATATGTAGTGTTTAGTTTTCTGTTCCTGTGTTAGTTTGCTGAGAATGATGGTTTCTAGCTTCATCCATGTCTCTGCAAAGGACATAAACTCATCCTTTATTAAGGCTGCCTAGCATTCCATGGTGTATATGTGCCACATTTTTTTTCTCCAGTCTATCATTGATGAGCATTTGGGTTGGTTCCAAGCCTTTGTTATTTTAAACAGTGCTGCAATAAACATACGTGTGCATGTGTCTTTATAGAATGAATTCTAATCCTTTTGGTATATATATCTAGTAATGGGATTGTTGGGTCAGATAGTATTTCTGGTTCTAGATCCTTGAGGAATCGCCACACTGTCTTCTACAATGGCTGAACTAATTTACATTCCCACCAACAGTGTAAAAGCATTCCTGTTTCTCCACATCCTCTCCAGCATGTTTCCTGACTTTTTACTGACCACCATTCTAACTGGCGTGAGATGGTATCTCATTGTGGTTTTGATTTGCATTTTTCTAATGACCAGCGATGATGAGCTTTTTTTCATATGTTTCTTGGCCACATAAATGTCTTCTTTTGAGAAGTGTCTGTTCATATCATTCACCCACTTCTTGATGGGGTTGTTTCTTTCTTGTAAATTTGTTTAAGTTCTTTGTAGATTCTGGATATTAGCCCTTTGTCAGATGGATAGACTGCAAAAATTTTCTCACATTCTGTAGGTTGCCTGATCACTGATTTATTTTGGTGTGCAGAAGCTCTTTAGTTTAATTTGGTTTCAGTTGTCAATTTTGGCTTTTGTTGCCATTGCTTTTAGTGTTTTAGTCATGAAGTCTTTGCCCATGCCTAGGTTCTGAATGATATTGCCTAGGTTTTCTTCTAGGGCTTTTAGGTCTTACATTTAAGTCTTTAATCCATCTTGAGTTAATTTTTATATAAGGTATAAGGAAGGGGTCCAGTTTCAATCTTTCCAATATCATTTATTAAATAAGGAATACTTTCCCTTGCTTGTTTTTGTCAGGTTTGTCAAAGATTGATGGTGGTAGATGTGTGACATTATTTCTGAGGCCCCTGTTCTGTTCCATTAGTGTATATATCTGCTTTGGTACCAGTGCCACACTGTTTTGGTTACCATAGCCTTGTATTATCGTTTGAAGTCAAGTAGTGTGATGCCTCCAGCTTTGTTCTTTTTGCTTAATATTGTCTTGGCTAGACAGGCTCTTTTTTGGTTCCACATAAAATTTAAAGGAGTTTTTTTCTAATTCTGTGAAGAATGTCAATGGTAGCTTGATGGGAATAGCATTGAATCTATACATTACTTTGGACAGTATGGCCATTTTCACGATATTGATTCTTCCTAACAATGAGCATGGAATGGTTTTCCATCTGTTTATGTCCTCTCTTATTTCATTGACCAGTGGTTTGTAGTTCTCTTTGAAGAGGTTCTTCACATCCCTTGTAAGTTGTATTCCTAAGTATTTTATTCTCTATAGCAATTGTGAATGGGAGTTCACTCAGGATTTGGTTCTCTGTTTGTCTATTATTGGTGTATAGGAATGCTTGTGATTTTTGCATATTGATTTTGTATCCTGATACTTCGTCAAAGTTGCTTATCAACTTAAGGAGATTTGGGGCTGAGATGATGGGGTTTTCTAAATACACAATCATGTCATCTACAAACAGAGACAATTTGACTTCCTCTGTTCATATTTGAATACCCTTTATTTCTTTTTCTTGCCTAATTGCCCTGGCCAGAACTTCCAATACTATGTTGAATAGGAGTGGTGAGAGAAGGCATCCTTGTCTTGTGCCAGTTTTCATTTCCAGCTTTTGCCCATTCAGTATGATATTGGCTGTTGGTTTGTCATAAATAGCTCTTAATATTTTGAGATATGTTCCATCAATACCTAGTTTATTGAGAGTTTTTGGCATTAAGTGCTGTTGAATTTTATCGAAGGCCTTCTCTGCATCTATTGAGATAATCATGTAGTTTTTGTCATTGGTTCTGTTTATGTGACGAATTATGTTTATTGATTTATGTATGTCAAACCAGCCTTGCATGCCAGGGATGAAGCTGACTAAATCATGATGAATAAGTTTTTTGATGTGCTGCTGGATTTGGTTTGCCAGTATTTTATTGAGGATTTTCACATTGATGTTCAACAGGGATATTGGCCTGAAATTTTCTTTTTTTATTGTGTCTCTGCCATGTTTTGGTATCCAGGTGATGCTGGCCTCATAAAATGAGTTAGGGAGGAGTTCCTCTTTTTCTATTGTTTGTAATATTTTCAAAAGGAATGGTACCAGCTCCTCTTTGTACCTCTGGTAGAATTTGGTTGAGAATCCATCTGGTCCTGGGCTTTTTTGGCTGGTAGGCTATTAATTACTTTCTCAATTTCAGAACTTGTTATTGGTCTATTCAGAGATTTGACTTCTTCCTGATTTAGTCTTGGGAGGGTGTATGTGTGCAGGAATTTATCCATTCTTTCTAGATTTTCTAGTTTATTTGCAAAGAGGTGTTTATAGTATTCTCTGATGGTAGTTTGTATTTTTGTGGGATCAGTGGTGATATTCCCTTTATCATTTTTTATTGTGTCTATTTGATTCTTCTCTCTTTTCTTCTTTATTAGTCTGGTTAATGGTCTATTTTGTTGATCTTTTCAAAGAAACATCTCCTGGATTCATTGATTTTTTTTGAAGGGTCTTTCGTGTTTCTATCTCCTTGCAGGTTTTTTTCAGCTGATTTCCAGTTTTATTTCACTGTGGTCTGAGAAAGAGCTTCATATAATTTCAATTTTCTTAAATTTATTGAGGCTGATTTTATGGCCTACCATGTTGTCTATCTTGAAGAAAGTTCCATGTACTGTTGTATAGAATGTGTACTCTTTGGTTGTTGGATGGAATGTTCTGTATATATCTGTTAAGTCCATTTGTTCCAAGGCATAGTTGTATCCAGTGTTTCTTTGTTGACTTTCTGTCTTGATGACCTGTCTAGTGCTGTCAGTGGAGTATTGAAGTCCCCCACTATTAATGTGTTGCTGTCTATCTCATTTCTTAGGTCTAGTAGTAATTGTTTTATAAGTTGGGAGCTCCAGTGTTAGGTGCATATATATTTAGGATTGTGATATTTTCCTGTTGGACAAGGCCTTTTACCATTATATAACATCCCTCTTTGTCTCTTTTAACTGCTGTTGCTTTAAAGTTGTTTTACCTGATATAAGAATAGCTACCCCTGCTCACTTTTGGTGTCCATTTGTATTACTGCCTATTCCCAGCCCTTTATGTCAGTCCTTATGTGTTAAGTGAGTCTCCTGAAGGCAGCAGATAGTTGGTTAGTAAGTTTTTATCCATTCTGCAATTCTGTATCTTTTTTGGGGGGGGGGGTCTCTGGGGTACATGTTCACATCATGCATCCTGCAGGATTGTTGCATAGGTACATATATGCCATGGTGGTTTGCTGTCTCCATCCCCCCCCCACCATTGCCTACATCAGGCATTTCTCCTGGTGTTATCCCTCCCCCTACTCCCCTCGCCTCCGCTGTCTCCCCCTTCAGCACCCCCACCTAGCCCAATGAGTGTTATTCCCTTCCCTGTGCCCAAGTGTTCTCATTGTTCATCACCCACCTATGAGTGAAAACATGGGTGTTTGGTTTTCTGTTCTTGTGTCATTTTGCTGAGAATGATGGTTTCTAGGTTCATCCATGTGTCTACAAAGGACACAAACTCATCATTTTTTATGGCTGCATAGTATTCCATGGTGTACAAGTGCCACATTTTTTTTTCCAGTCTATCATTGAGGGGCATTTGGGTTGGTTCCAGGTCTTTGCTATTGTAAACAGCTCAGCAATGAACATATATGTGCATGTGTCTTTATGATAGAACGATTTATAATCCTTTGGGTATATACCCAGTAGTGGGATTGCTGGGTCAAATGGTATTTCTATTTCCAGATCCTTGAGGAATCATCACATTGTCTTCCACAATTGTTGAACTAATTTACACTCCCACCAACAGTGTAAAAGAATTCCTATTTCTCCACATCCTCTCCAGCATCTGTTGTCTCCAGATTTTTTAATGACCACCATTCTAACTGGCGTGAGATGGTATCTCAATGTGATTTTGATTTGCATTTCTCTAATGACCAGTGATGAGCATTTTTTCATATGCTTGTTGGCCGCATATTTGTCTTCTTTTGAAAAGTGTCTATTCATATCCTTTGCCCACTTTTGAATGGGTTTGTTGGGTTTTTTTCTGTAAATCTGCGTTAGTTCTTTGTAGATTCTGGATATTAGCCCTTTGTCTGATGGGTAGATTGCAAAAATTTTTTCCCATTCTCTTGGTTGCTGGTTTACTCTAATGATTGTTTCTTTTGCTGTGCAGAAGCTCTTACATTTAATTAGGTCCCATTTTTCTATTTTGGCTTTTGTTGCCATTGCTTTAGGTGTTTTAGTCATGAAGTCCTTGCCTGTGCTTATGTCCTGAATGGTTTTGCCTAGGTTTTCTTCTAGGGTTTTTATGGTGTTAGTTCTTATGTTTAAATCTTTAAACCATCTGGAGTTAATTTTTGTATGAGGTGTAAGGAAGGGGTCCAGTTTCAGCTTCCTGCATATGGCTAGCCAGTTTTCCCAACACCATTTATTAAATAGGAAATCCTTTCCCCATTGCTTCTTTTTGTCCAGTCTGTCAAAGATCAGATGGTTGTAGATGTGTGGCATTGATTCTGAGGCCTCTGTTCTGTTCCATTTGTCTATATCTCTGTTTTGGTACCAGTACCATGCTGTTTTGATTACTGTAGCCTTGAAGTATAGTTTGAAATCAGGTAGCATGATGCCTCCAGCTTTGTTCTCTTTGCTTAGGATAGTCTTGGCTATGCAGGCTCTCTTTTGGTTCCATATGAAGTTTATAGTGGTTTTTTCCAGTTCTGTGAAGAAGGTCAATGGTAGCTTGATGGGGATAGCATTGAATCTATAAATTTCTTTGGGTGGTATGGCCATTTTCACAATATTGATTCTTCCTAACAATGAGGGAGCATGGAATATTTTTCCATCTCTTTGTTTCCTCTCTTATTTCCTTGATCAGTAGTTTGTAGTTCTCCTTGCAGAGATCTTTTACCTCCTTTGTTAGTTGTATTCCTAGGTATTTTATTCTCTTTGTAGCAATTGTGAATGGGAGTTCACTCATGATTTGGCTCTCTGTTTGTCTGTTATTGGTGTATAGGAATGCTTGTAATTTCTGCACATTGATTTTGTATGCTGAGACTTTGCTGAAGTTGCTTATCAGCTTAAGGAGGTTTGGGGCTGAGATGATGGGGTCTTCTAAATATACAATCAAGTCATCTGCAAATTGGGACAATTTGACTTCTTCTTTTCCTAATTGAATGCCCTTTATTTCTTTTTCTTGACTAATTTCTCTGGCTAGAACTTTCAATACCATATTGAATAGGAGTGGTAAGAGAGGGCATCCTTGTCTAGTGCCAGTTTTTAAAGGGAATGCTTCTAATTTTTTCCCATTCAGTATGATATTGGCTGTGGGTTTGTTGTAAATAGCTTTTATTGTTTTGAGATATGTTCCATCAATAGCTGGTTTATTGAGAGGTTTTAGCATAAAGAGC